>NC_067198.1:46874360-47237802 GCF_000699445.3 Schistosoma haematobium | reverse complement strand
TCCAGTATCCTGCGGGAATAAGTGGCGTATGAACCAATCGTTGGTCACCGGCTACCATGGGACTGCATCTCCTCACGATGCCCCACTGCCTTGTGGATCAGACCTTTAGGTCCAAGGCTCGGGATGTGGCCCTCAAAGAAAACCATCTGATTCGGTCTGGGCACCCGGTCAGTATCACAGCCCTCACACGAATCTAATGATTTGTGTGTAACATATCTACTTGGTGCCTCCTTGTACCAATGTTTATGTGTTTAAGTAATAATAATTATTATTCGTCAGCTCAGTTTAAGCACGAGTATTCCGTCTTCGGTTCCTTCATTTCCGTTCAAATGTCCCTACAGTTGAAGGTATTGAGTAGGACTTGCCTGATGAAGGCTATAAATACGCAATTGGGATACAGTAAGATTAATTGGCTTTTATCAATCTACACTAACTATGGCATACATGAAATTTCTGTCTCCTGGCTACATGGGCGGTGAATATACTGTATAGCATTTTACACAACATTACATTATAGTTTTGAAACATGGCCTTTACAGTTAGAAAATATGTATTTGCAAGTATTTCATCGTAGATATATTAAAAGAATTGTTTACTTAACATGAAACATGAAGTATGTATTGTTCAAATTCAGCGTTGAAATTCAGAAGTCACTAAGAGCCATTGACTATTTCATCCAAATCCACAAAATACATGAGTTTTTCGATCTTGGCAATTATAATACCATTAAGTAAGAATTTAATTCGGTTCATATTATTAAGTTATTAGTACCCCAATGAGATTATCATGCTTACCAAAAGATATTAGGATATCGTCAAATTGATTATAAATCCACAAGTCTAAAAAGGAAAAACCAGTTGTTCCCATCTTTTCTATTTTTCAGTGGGTATCTTCATGATGAAAATAAAAACTTTCACTTAATTCATTATTGAAACAAGGTTGATAAATTTGGCTAGAATCCACATACGTTTACTCTGTACATATCTTGTGTGTAGTGCAGTCTGATATGCCAGATGACTGAAAAAAGCACAAAATTCGAATCTCTAATACTTGTGGTGTCGGTTACTATGTTAAGCCCATATAACTTATTCCAGCCTCTGAACAGGCCAATTTATCTATTCTTTAGGAGTTACATTTTGACCTTGTTAATTATTTACTTATCAATCCTGAGTGTTTTTATGTGAGCTTATGTGAGTGTACAGTTCTTATCCTATTCATCAGATGTCTGTAGCTTATTTTTGTTTGACTATAAATATTGATTAAATGAAGTTGGCTCATACGCCTTCTCCACTACGCTCCCTTTCGTTTCGCTTCATTCGCTGCGATCCTCAGATTGTCTTTTCCGGTCAACGACTATACAAAACATGCGTATTCGAAACTACATTCTCGTATTTGACTTATTTAGTTCTGTTATTCATCAACACGAGTTAAGTCGATAGCATCCAGAAACGACGCAACTAGAGTTAGATCCCAGGCCATATGAATAAAAACAGTAATGGAAAATTTGGGGTGCGATATACTTTAGGGAACATTTTAAACCTTATGGGTAATTAGAGTTGTAAATATTAAAATGACATATTTATTATATCACATATAACAAGATATGATGTTTTATAATTTATCTGTAATATGTATTAATCATAAACATTTAGTGAAATTTTAATGGTTGAGATCATGAGTCAATTGAAGCTAGACAATCATGAGAAACCTGGAAGCACTGGGCGGCCGTTTCATCCTACTGTGGGACTCGTCAGCAGTGCGCATCGACGATCCCGCCTCTCGACATTCAAACCTAGGACCTATCAGTCTCGCGCGCGAGCGCTTAAACATTAAACCACTGAGCTGGCATCCAACAGTGTTAATGTCTAACTTCAACTAATACATTAAATCGAGCTACACATCCACCATTGTCATCAATGAGTTAATATCTCACAACAGACCTAGTTGTACTCCACTGGTCATTACTTCTCACTAAAACACCAAGAAATACCTCTTGGAGATCGCGCGAGATTGATAGGTCGTGGGTTCGAATCTCGCAGGGGGCGAGGACGTGGATGCGCATTGCTGAGGAGTCCCACAATAGGACGAAACGGCCGTCCAGTTCTTTCATGTTTTCCATAGTGGTCTAGCTTCAATTGACTCATGATCTCAACTATCAAAATTACTAATAATATCCACAAAACCCCTACTTTAAACAACTTTATGTCTGTTTTATTATTTCATGTTCAATCTTTTTTGTTTTTTTAAGAAGAAAAGGTATTCTGTTCATTCATACACTAACATATACACATCATGATGATCATATCATTCATAGAAACTATTTTATATTCTTCTATTTATTAGTACAAATTGATTGTCTTTTATATTCATTTATACATATCGATTGATATGGATTGTTTCTAGGTGTCCTTTTCTTTTTTGTTGTTGTTGTTATTCTCTTGTTTATTGAGTTTTATTATTATGCTGATTATTGAGTATTTGATTCATGTATAATGATTAAATGGAATTGATTAATTGCTCGATCGATCGATTGATTGATTAGTTTATTGTTTTTTGTTGTTGTTGTATTTTCTGTTTTTGTGCTAAATGAAACTATTTTAATGTACATATGTGTTCACTTATTTGTATGATCATGTATTTAACCTTTAAAATATTTATAAATCATAATTTTATATTGAGTCCTTTCTAGATTACCATATAAATAGTTTGTTTTTTTTCTTTGTCGAATCCCATGAGAGGGATCGTAGATGCGCACTGTTGAGGAGTCCTCCAATAAGATGAAACGGCCATCCAATGCTTCTAAGTTTTTAGTGGTGGTTTAACATTAATCGGTTTATGCTCTCAACCAAAAAAAAAACATAATCATCTCCACAATCCCATACTGATAATATTTTCATTATTTCACTGGTTGAAATCATGAGTCGATTGAAGCTAGACCACTATGGAAAGTCTGGGAGCACTGGACGGTCGTTTCGTCCTAGTATGGGACTCCTCAGCAGTGCTCATGCACGATCCTGCTCCCCGCGAGATTCGAACCCAGAACCTATCAGTTTCAATATTATTAAAACTTTTGACATGAATAAATATGAAAATATTAAAGAATAGAAATTTCAGTTTATGAACTTTTCAAGTGTATTTTTTAGTTTGTTGATGTTTGAAATTGAAAAGTTGTCTTTTTTTAGTGTTCATCCATTGTAAACCTAGCCCGTACTATTTAACATGACTCTTCTGTCTAACGTTTTTTTTTTGTTTTATATCCGATACATTTATACTATTGACATTCCTATTGGTTAAAAATCGAAGTTGTCTTCAAGGTCATTTTACAGTCCTTGAAGGCCATCAATGCAGTATACTTTCACTTATTTATTAGCTTTGTTCAATATTATATTTTTGTTGTAATATAGAACTTTCAGCACAAGGTATTTCAGCAAGTTTACGTTCCTTATTATTTGATCGATCCTGATAATAAATAGTGAATGACCACCAGTTAGATGTTATCAGTTCAAGAATCGACATCTGATTAATGTACGTCCTCTTTAATGTATATTGCCAGCAACCACCATATCTCCAATTGTACGTTTTAGTAACTTGTACAGTGAAAGGTTGTAAACATTTCACAAACGCACCTGAATTGGTTATGCAATTAATTGACATAATGATCTGTTAAAACAAACAAAGAAACAGATAACTTGTTAAAATATCTAGATGGCAGGAATAGGTAGCCCAGATATTCAAGCAGGTCACCTTTTTTGTTTTTGATTGACCGCTTCAGTCGATTTTGATCTATATCACTTAGGATTTCCAACTGTTGTTCACAATCATCTCATGAACCCCAATCACATGATCTTCATCTCACAAATTTTAATTTGACTCCCCCTAACTTTCTTACAATTTACACCTCCATGACCCACCATCGCGCATCGAAGGAGGCAATGGTGTTGAACCAATATAACACAGTTCAACTAGCAGTTTTTCTCAATGCATCTTCACATTTTTAAACTCAATTGTTTCCACGACGTCTTATCACGCATGTACACATTTGAGGTTGGTTTCGACACACACACACACACAATCCAATACATACATAGAATCATTAAAAATACAACTAGTCTATACATTTTCCTTGTTTTAATTCCTAGTTTCCTTATCAATAAAAACTAGTTTCTTATTTTTTCTTATGATTTTAATATAGAAATTCCAAGGTGTTGCAACGTGTCAATTAGACGATACTTTGGAAGTGATTGTGAATAGAATTGTCGACGCTGGTGTAAGTCTATACCCGATTCTTAGTTTGTTTAACAATTAAATTATCATTTTTTGTTTGTTTGACAAATTTATTGAACATATTAGCAAAATGTTAAATTTTTAAGTAAATAACTGGAACATGGCAATTGAATACACAATTACATTCCAGTGCGTTTATGTTTATTTGTCGTTTCAGATAATGTAGCATTTCCTATTAGACTATTGAGTGAAGTTGTGTAACAGCTTGTACATTAAGTATATTTCTTATTGATATTTGTTAAGGTATGCCTTGAAATAGTTTGTGATGAATGTCTCATCGTTGTTACCTAAACTCCTTAATAATTTCAGATTACTGTGCTTAAATATATACAATGTACATATATTGACCTCATGCATATTTGTGGTGTAGATCCTCCATTGATTATGACTAATCATCACTAATCAGTATTCAACGATGAGGAAAGTGATAGCTTTATAAACATATCTTTCTAAGTGTAGGGCATTTGTGGAGATTGTAGAATTTTCGTAGGTTCACTTACGAATCCATGTTCGTTGAACCAACATTGACAACGCTTAACATCTGAACTAGTAAGTGATAAGTCTTGTTAATTCAATGTTTGATACGACTTTCTAGCCGCTTCTAATAAAGCCAGACTAAATCTACACGATAACCTAAACCAATCAATAATGTACATGTCTGACTTCATTCACTTTGCGATGTCGCACTTTCATTTGCCATTGTCGGTAGTGGGTAACTGTCTTAGATCCGATGTAGTTGAACTCTACTGATTACAGCTTCTCACTAGGACTCCAGAAATTGCATCATCAAGCCAGTTACTAGTGGACACGTGATTATTATTAGCTTAATGGGATTATGGAGATTGTAGCTGGATAAATATATCCTTAGATGACAGCGCTTTAGTCTAAAATTTAAGTGATCACGGATGCTCACAGCTTTGTAACTTCACTATCATATACCATGACAATAGGGCATAGACGATAGAGTTTTCATTGTCTTTTTAACTGGCTCCATGTAATGTAGTAGTAACGAAAGGGTGGATCCTAGAAACGTGGGACCAGAATCGAAATAGTAGTGAACCCCATCACTATCTCTTTGTATATATATATATATATATATATATATATATATATATATATATATATATAACTTTTTCTTCTTTTTAATTCACTTTTCTTTCTCAGGTACATCGTTTAGTAGTTGTTAAGGCTAACAAAGTATTAGGTATTGTTTCACTATCAGATATTTTACGTTTTTTAATTGCTGAACCAACTGTACAAAAGATCATTTCAAATTAATTCACATAAAAATGTAGTTGAACTTAGTTCTTCTTATTATTCGCTTCTCATAATGTAGACATAATAGAATAATCTTTCTTTCTTCTCGTTTCTTTGTGAAATACACAGACATACATACACACACTTCTACATCTATCGGTATAGCAACATGTGTTCCCCTTTCGTCGATTTTTTAAAATAATTTTCAAATCTAGTCATTTAATAAAAATATTTATCTGACTAGTTAATTAATTGAATTATGTTTAGTTTCCTGATGTTTATTTATTCTTTTTTGGCGGGGGGGGGAACACAAATCCTATCATCTTAATATATATATTATATGTACACATATGAATTACTGATGTATATGCATTTGTTGTAATGAGGGGGGTGTATGCATGTTTTGTAGGTGTTATAGCATGCTCAACCTCTTTGATTTTTTTTCTTTTTTCTTGTTGTTCTTGTTATTGTATGGTTTGAACCGATGCTCCCTCTATTTCATTTGCTCTAAATTTGTTTGTTTTTTCAAGTCAACTTTTATTCATTGTAAATTACTTGTAATTTCGATTTTTGTCTTCCTTTTTCTTCTTGTTAACAATACTACTTTAATAATAATAATAATAATAATAATAATAATAATAATAATAATAATAATAATAATAATAATAAAGTTATATTCTAGAAAATGAACAATAGAATTCATATTTATTTTACAAAGATTATTCATTTGTTCCTAATTCCTGATCATAATAATAAGTTGGTATACACTGTAGAGGCCCGTTATTTAATCGTCATTTAGATCGAACAATGTTGTCGAAAGGACTGTCCACTTTAGTGGCCCATAGATCTGACACCAAGGTGATTGTAATGATGATTGTTGTTGAAATATATATATATCGCCTATTCTCGTCATATAATCATAGACTTAAATCGCGTTAGTCAATAACGGATTTACATAAGTCAAATAACGAGAATGAACTTTTGAATACATATATTTTGTATATGAAGTGAATGGAATAGAGAGAAGAGAAACGACGCACAGTAGAGATGGCGGGTAAGCCAACTCCCATATAACCAAGCCTTAATCAATAGTTATAGTTACACAAAAGTAATTTACAGACATGTGATGAGTAATGGGATAAGAAATTTATACACACACATACGGGCTCATATAAAAACAGTCAAGATTGATAAGCGAATAAATAACAAGGTCAGAATGTCACTCAAGTAGAATGAATAGAATGGGCTATCCGAAAGCCAGAATAAGGTATATGGGCTTAACATAATAACCGACACTACAACACTCAGATTAGTTTAAATTGAAGATTTTCAACTGTATGATAAATCATGCCTAATATGAAGTGTATAGAAGCAAACATGAGAGTATTCCGTTTTTAATAATTGGGATTATGAGTCAATTGAAGCTAGATCACTATGGAAAACCTAGAAGCACTGGACTGCCGTTTTGTCTTGGAATTCTAGTGAGAATCAGTGACTAGTGAAGTTCAACCTAGTCTGTTGTGAGATCGTAACTCACTGAAGACAATGGTGGATGTATCGCCCAATTTTGTGGATTAGTTGAAGTTAGATATTATGTTGCCAACTCAGTGGTCTAAGGGTTAAGTAGGACGAAATGGCCGTCCAGTTCTTTCAGGTTTTCCATGGTGGTCTAGTTTCAATTGATTCATAATCTCAACTATTAAAATAACTATAATATTCACAAAATCCGTTCTGAGGAAAACCCGGTGTAATGATGAACCCATGTAGTAGTTATCTTGAAGTACAACCAGTAATATATTGCTACATATTCAGAAATTTAATGAATTTGACTACAAACTTGTCTTTTCTTTCTGATATTAAAAAGCAATATAGCTTTTTCAGGCTGAAGTATTTTACCAGTAATCAAACTGAAGTCCCAGTGGTACAAGAAGAGTAAATCGATGACTTCCTTCGTTGCACAACAATAACTGTAGCATTCACTAGGTCCCAAGACATCAAGGACTTGTTCGCATATTTTTGTTTCACTGAAAAGTTTTCTTCACTTGACTGAGTGATTTGTACAAATTTTATAGTCGATTACCATAACTAAATATGGCCTGGTTATGGTTTGGACAACCAAGTAGAAACACAATATTCCTAGGTGGCAACTCAAAGAGCCTTTGGCTTAAATATTTATTGCTCCATACAGTAGAGCGCTGTCAACTGATCCAGTACCACAGGAGTCGGGGACCAAAGTAGGTTCATAAATCATTCGTCTGCTTAGGATTCCGAGGCCAACGTACGCTAGGTGGACTCTGCATCCAACCGGGTTTAAAGGTCAGACTCGCTCCTTTATTCCTCTCACGTTCACAAAAAAAACACTCGTCTAAAGACAATGAGACTTTCTTGACAGATTAAATGCGAAGATGCATGGGGGCGTTTCCAAAAGGAGAGCGTATCTCGATTGTACCAGAAGATTTTGTAATACTAAGTTCAGTTTTTGAAAATGATTGAAATCAATGACTGACATCAGTTAATGAGTACTGAATGAAACTTTTACTTAATTTGGAACTGTCCCTCGTCAGCAGTGTGTACCCACACTCTAGATGGTGGTTGTAGGTAGTCAACAGGAAGCCCGGGTTTCGTGCTACTTGGCACTCGTCAGCACGATGGTGATCAATGTCATGTGTGTCTGGTCCTTATTAGCTGGGTGACACGAGATCGAATCCGCCAGAGAGCACCAGTTCCCTCAAGATTACACCCTGCTGACGAGTGCCAAGTAGCACGAAACCCGGGTCCAGGGTTTCCTGTTGACTACCTACAACCACCATCTAGTCTCAATACATAGTGCCCGCAGTGTCGAGTCACCTAGACTGGTGGCCACATTGCAACATGATCGATAGCATTCGATCTGCACTAATAAGGACTAGACAAGCATGACATTGATCACCACCCAGTGATCAATCAATTGTGAGTACCCACACTCTCTACAACCTTTCATATCATGTAGTGAGTTCATTACTTTGAAATTACTGACAAAGTGTTTCGCATACTTACTTTATTCACTTTGCGATATAGTGAAATGCCATTAATGTCGGCCTGACTACTTCGATTTCGATATGGTCTAGCTCCTTCGTAACGAATCCTAATAGGTATATATTGTAGACTTCAGGAGTTGCGATGTTTTTCGCAAGTCAATCTGAATCAATGTAAGATCTAGCACAAAAGTGCCTTAGTCCAAGTTACCATGTTGTTTACTTACGCCTGTTGCTCCTCGAGGAGTGTAGGCCACCAACCAGGGTTCTCCAACCAAACTCTGTCCTGGGGTTCCCTTTCCAGTTGTCTCCAAGTCCTATTTATTCATTTGATGTACGCCCCCGATTCCCTGTGCAGTGAGGTGTTAGGTCTGCCTCAGCTTTTTGCCTTCAGTTCTCCCAGTTAGGGCTTACCTCGTGATGCAGTCTGATTATTTCCAAAATGTTTGACCTATTCAATTTCAACGTCTTTTCTTAATTTCCTCTTCAACTGAAAGCTTGTTTGTTCTCTGCCATAGTAGGTTATTACTGATGATATCTGGCCAACAGATATGGAGTATCTTGTGTAGAAAATTTATAAATACCTGTATCTATTTGGTGATGGTTGTAGTAGTTCTCCAATTTTCAGCTCCATACAATAGAAATATCATAACATTTGTATTGAAGATTATGACTTTGACATTGACTGACAGTTGTTTTGAGTTCCACATGTTCCTCAATTATATTAATTCAGACCTTGCTTTGCAAACCTATGCCTTCACACCTGCATCATATTCACCTTGGTTATCAATGATGCTGTCCGATTACGTAAAACTTTCCACCTTTTCCAGAACCTGCCCACGAAGTGTAATTCGGTTGGTGTAACATTTCAGGATCTTGCTTTATCTCGTATGTTGAGGCCTACTGTTGTAACAGTTACTGCTCCACAGACTGTCTTTACCTGCATTTGTTGCTGTGTGTGGGATAGAAGATCTAGGCCATCTGTGAAGTCTAAATCGTCTAGCTGCATCCTGATTGTCCATTGTATTCTGTGTTTTCCTTGAGATGTGGGAGTTTTCATAATCCAGTCGACCAACAGAAGAAAGAGAATAAGTGAAAGTAAGGTTTTGCTCACAATATGCAGATGTGTACTATGGTAACATTTCCACTTTAATATTGTGTAAATAGAGTTGACACTATTGTGAAATAATTCAAATACAGGAGTTAATCCACAAAAAAGTTACATACCATCTTCATCAAACAACTTACCAGTATCTTACTTATAATCAAGTATTCTGTTCTGAAAATCTAATAATGAAGTTATTTGTATACAATGGCATTTTCTAAACATTTTTATCTGTGTGATTCAGTTGAAACAATAAACTGTCCATATATTAACAAAATTTTCTAAGATACACCTAAGAACTGACAAAAAAAGCCTACTACTTATTTGGGCAGTAATGATTTATGAGTAGTATATAACTGGATCATTGAATGTTAACAATTCACCTATTGAATACTGCTGTGTAAAATCAAAAAGAATTTTACAACGATACTAAACTTCACAATTCACTTGGTATTGTCTTATTTGAATCTTCCTATTGTTGTTTAAGGACTACAATTGATCAGTCTCTCATTGGCATATATACATACAAAGATGGATAGTGACTAGCAGTGGAATTCAGTTTGATACGCATTTCGTCCTATTTGGGAACTCGTCAACTAGATGTACCTGCATTTCAGAGTTGATATTTCCTTTAGGACTCGAACTCAGTATCGTTCGCATCAAACGTCATTGGCGTTATTCACTTAGTTACTGAGTCTTGATATTAAAATTTGTTACTAAAGTCATTTATCATATAACCTTTATTTGACTTAAAATTATATCACTGTCATTCAACAAAATATCGTATATATTGATCGTATTGAAATGAAAAGAGAAAAAAAGAAAGAAAAAATATTAACATCACAGTTACAAACCAATTTTTATTGACTTAGATTATTCTTCATACCAATCATACATGTATCACGTGACTCAAGTATTTTACTTAGTTCAAATTTGGTTATTTTCTAAATTCAATAAAATTGATGATTGAATTTCAACAAATCAATATATTTTGATGCTTAAAAATGAATATCCGAAGACTGAGGAAATATATTGATCAAGTTAACTTATTATTGAGAACATATTCAACATTTTCTTGAATAAAGAAATGGGATATTCTAAAGTATTTCCCGACTGTTGTTGCTACCTTGACGTGGTGGTCGGGCTTGCTGACGTCTGCTGGGATCACCGAGTAAATAATAGTGAGGTTAAATGCAGGGAATTAAAGAATGATGGTAAATCGATTGATGAGGTTGTCAATTTACATCGACTGAGATGGTTTGGCCACGTGTTACGTATCGGTATGGTTGGAAGAAAGTTAGGAGCGGCCAAACCAAAAAGTGGCATCAGTCCTTGAAGTCACTAACTTCTAGTCTGAGCCATGTTAGTAGATACAGAGTATTTGGTTGGGGTCCGCGTGACTAACATAACCAATGGTTTTAGACTGTGTGTGGCATGGCTCAGAATCGATCACAATGGCGTAGGTGGTGTATACACTCTCTGTCTTCCCTTAAACTATGAGACTAAAACTATTTCATATCTTTCTTTCTACGAACTAATTCTTTCTTCCTGTACTATATCCTCATATGCAATCTTTCTCTTATATATTATCACCACTGAATTAACTACTTTTATGAATCCAGTGTTCATATTGTTGTGCTAATGAGGTGTGGGAACTTGGATCAATGCATGTGTATGTCTGGTCCTACGTTGTAACTGACTGATTGATATTATAAAGAATTTAAACAACAGTATTTACTGCAAAGTTAGTGGCTTCACTAAAAATCCTTATCAATTCAATATAGTAGAAGTATTAAAAAATCAATGTGAACAATCTATAAGTTCGTGTATGTTGACATTTACAACTGATTGATCAATGGGTATTTAGCAATGTCATGTGTGTCAGATCCTTAGTTCAGATAGAATACTATTGATCTAGTTGAAATGTGACTACAAGCCTAGGTGACCCGAAATCGCATGTACTATATCGACTATCTCCAAACACCAACTTACATCTTAACATAGTGTAGGCGATGTGAAGTTATCTAGACTAGTGGCCATATTCCAACTTGATCTGAACTGAGAAAGACCTACCACACATGACACTGATTACTAGTGATCAATCAATTGTAAATATAACTCAGTCTTACTGAAGGTCAGTTGCGGCTCGGATAGATCACTGGTAACGTCTGATTGTGATGCTAGGCGATACGAAACCCAATGCGCAGGGAGTATCAGTTCCCTCAAGGTTATAATTACACTTTGTTGACGAGTGCTAAACAGGACGGAACCTAGGTCTAGGGCTTCCTTTCAACTTCCCCTAACCACCACCGTATATTAATATCTTATATTATTCAGTACACTTATTAATATATATATCTTAATTCAGTAAACTATCGATCCAGAGATAATAATAATAACGTTAACCACTCATATCGACTGCCCACTCCTTTGATGTTAGATTAGGTTAAGGAACACATGTCATTACACAATGTAATAAATGGTTCCACGTTAAAACAAATGGTGTACAATTGGTCTACTAGTCAATTGTTAGTTTACTTTCTATCTATTTATTTAACTGGGGTAGTTCTGTTATGCAAACATTTCAATTATTTAAGCTAGACAATTAAAAGTATGATAATAGAAATTGAAATTAAACAACTCGATATCCACAAAAAATCGTCATAGTTATGTTATTATTTCATTGAAATCATGAACTGAACAATGTTAGATCACTATTGAAAACTTGAAAGAACTAGACAACCGTTTTGCTGTAGTATGGGATATCTTAACAATACGTATATACATGGCCACATATACGTAGGATTCCAACCAGGAATCTTTGATCCCGCATGCAAACGCTTAACTTCTAGACCATTGAGCCAACATTTAATGGTATAAATATTTAACTTAAACCAATCCAACATCATATTGCACAACTATCTTGATAACAAAAAGATGAAATAACAACGAAAATAATTAAATTATCACATTTTATTCTCTTATATTAACTGCTAGCAGTAACACATAAGCGATATTATTATATGTGAACATTATACTTCTATTTCATGTGGAAAAAGAGATAGAACAAAACAGAATGGAAAACGTACACACAAAGAAATAAACACATAGAATAAAGCAATCAAAATAGATGTAAATATACGCATGTATAGTTCAACTAACAATTACATTCACTGATAATAGTGATGATAATGATGATAACAATAAGAATCAAGATAATATCAAGTGAGGCAACTGAAGAAAAAAAACCCAATCAACTTTGATCGATTCAAAAGAATCAATTAATGTAGAATTGATTGGCACACACACACACACACAAAATAATTCACTGTCAATGATTTGTTATTGTCCATAGGAATACAACCTCCTTTATTGATGTTAGCACGTACGGAATGTGTGTGTGTGAGAGAGTGTACAACAGATACACTTACATAACGTACGTGCATAAACTAAGAAAAAAGAAATCGAAACAAAATATGATACATACACAGATGTGTTAGGTATGTTCATGTGAACATTTTAGAGATGATCTACTATGGTTACTACTCAACACCATAGTAAATAATCATCTTAGTTTGATTACCGTCAACAAATCTTTATCAATTATTTCCTTTTAGTATTAATTCACAGTGCATGTAAGTGTATGGCGCAGAAATGAACTTCTTGAATCATATAAGAAAATAACATCATCATTATTCACGTTCCGATTACTAATATTTATCAGTAGTACTATTAGTAGTAGTAGTCGTACACAAAACCTTTTAATTGAATATGATATTAACTTATGAAAGTAATAGAAGACAGAAAGTAAAGTTAATCATTCAACATGAAATAGATCATAATAATAATAAAATGAACAATCAAGAATAGGCACAATAAGCAAAGCAGAGTGCAATTGCACACGCAAATGCACACATCATCATAATAAAACAAAATAATAATACTAATACTAATACTACTAATAACACAGAGAATGGAGTCCAGTCAATTGGTTGTCATCACTCAATCCGTAGTCATGGTTAATTTATCATAAATGACAAGCCACAAAAAAAAACACGAAACAAAACATTAATTCATTGAGTGAATGAAAAATAAGCAAGAAATATGAAAGAAATCGACTACCATAAAAACACACCGGGGATGAATATACATAAAATTTAAGGCTCATAGTGTAATTTATGTATGTGTGTGTGGGGGGGTGTGTAAAAGAGGTAATGTGCAGTGGTTATGATCAACAACAACAACAACAAAATAGAAACAATAATGATAGTTTGATAAGAGAAAATGAGTTACATATGTATATGTATATATTGTTGTACTTAAATACCATTACATAATGAATAGATTTCTTCATTATATATTCTCATGTATGCGCATTACCTAATTGAATTCCTATCTTGTTCACAGTATTATATGTATCATATTAATGTATGTAAGCAGTGAATATATTCTTTATGTATATACCAAGTGAATTCATATGAATAACACATAGAGAAAGGTTAAACACAGATAAAAAGAATATCAGTAAGAATATATTTTAATCATGGTGCACCAAGAAGATCTGGTCGTACAACTGGTTGTGAATTAATTGGTACACCACCACCATGAGGATTGTTAATAGGAGCATGTCCTGCACGTATTGGTTTAGCTATTTGTGATTGACCACGACGTGCTGTAACATTACGTTGACGTACAACTTCTTTTATTCGTTCCACTTCAACTTGATAACGTTTACGATCACGCATAGCACCTTCTTTAGCTTCTTTCAATGATAATTCTAAACTACGTACACGTTCCAGGGTACTCTGGAAAAAAGTTGAAAAAAAACTTTAATTAAAATTCTATATTTTATACTTACGTAATATGTAAATGGAAATATACGAATCACGGAGATAAGAGTTAACTGGTGAAACCTATCAAGTCTTCAGCAAAAACTCCATCAAATAGTACAAATAGCAGATCACAACACAGAACATAAACATGTTGAAGTTGAATACGAAAAAACGAAAAGTATTTAGAGATTTTTTTCAATAGTTGATATTATTAAGACAATAATTATAACTCGACTGAAGAAACGTTTGAACTTTATTCGTCACACCCTCCCGCTACAAATTCAAAAACTGATCTAGAACTGAGCTGACGATATTAGTGGAGACGTTGGGCGTGTTGACCACCTAACTTTTCTTGAATCTCATCAGTCCTGATGTTCGGGTGTTTGATGACATCTCGGTACGGATTCAAAAGGTTCGATAGGCCTTTACCAACTCGTGTCACTTGTCACGTGGGCAAGATATCCGTCTGCCAAACTAATTATGAGTTCACTGCTTAGCATTTCACTTCACTCTACCTAACACGTGTGAAACATGATGATTAAGGATAAAGGATATTCGTGTGTTACTAGTATCCGATCATAGGTGTCTTCAGAGTATATCTCGTGTATTTTGGAACCACAGAGTAGCCAATGTCTGGATTAAGAATGGAGTACTAAGTAAAGATGGCAAATCAACCGAATAAGTGGTGAGTCTTCATCAACTGAGGTGGTTGGGACATGTGTTACGTATACACAACCACCGCCTACCTCGACGGGAGATGTTTTCTACTGCATGAGTAGTATGGTATCAGTCCATGAAGTCAATTGAACTGACTCTTGTTAGTAGGTGTAGACTACACGGTTGCTGTCCGCGTGATTATCGTAACTAATAGTTAGAGACTTGAATGAAAGTGTTCAAAATCGTTTGCAATGATGCAGGTACATCCATACACTATTTCCCCCCAAATTCTGAGCTTCTGAATTCCTCAGAACTTTTCTTGTTTTTATTTCACTAATTTATTATATGCCCCCAAGTGCCCTGGTATGGCCGAGAGTGGGGAGAGTCAGCTCTCCTTCTCGAAATGCTCTCACATATCCACGTGCATACAACCACTGTCAGGGAAGTCCTACTGACTACCTTCTCGCGACATTACTGTTGTTTACGAAATTGAGAGAACGAAAAGCGAATGTCCGGCGCTTTAACCAAACAAGTGAACACGGTGAGTCCACCTAAGATAGTTGGAAAACCCTGATTCCAAACCAATCGTGCACATGGGCTCCAGTATCCTGAAGGAACAAATGGTGTATGAACCAATTATTGGTCACCGACTACCATGGGACTGCATCTTCTTACGTTGCTCCATTGCCTTGTGGATCAGACCTTCAGATCGAAGGCTTCGGGTTTTGCCCCCCTAAGAAAACCACCTGCTTCGGTTTGGGCACCTGCGCAGTATCACAGCCTTCACACATATCAAATGAGATCTGTGTGGCGCATATGTATTTGGTGCCTCCTTGTACCAATATCTATGTGTTAAAGTAAATAAATAAAAAATTATATTTCCTTCTCGAATCGTATCTTCGACGCTGAATATTTCCTAACACCATCGATACTGTTATTACCTTAACTATTCTGGGGTTTGGGCTGACGATTTTATCACTGTGCGAACGGGATATGGCGACTTGGACTGATGTACATACGCGTCAGGTTCTATGTTGTGACTGATTGAACGTAAACAGGTGCACACGCCAGGAATGCTGTCAGAAATCCTATGCACATTACGTAAATATACAAACAGCATATGAAGATGTATGATTTTAAGAAAAAAACAGGAATTGTATACATCTACAACTAACTAACCTTTAGACGTTTTTCCATTTTTGGTAATTCACAACGTAATTCTGCATTATCATGAACAAGTTGTTTATGTACTTTCGTTAATTTATCTAAATTATTTTCAAGGAATGCAATTTTTTCACGTTGTGCTAATGTACCAACTTGAATTGGTTCATCATCATCGTCATCATCCATAAGTAGACTTTCAGAGATTTGTTGTTGACCTGGTATACCACTAACAGCGTTCGGTGTATTACCACCACCCTGATTAGTATTATTAGTATTATTATTAGCAGTGGCTTTTTCAGCTGCAGTTAACGCATTTACACGATTAGCAGACTGAATAAGGTAGAAAAAGAAGGATTAGAAAAGTATTACCGCTGGCGGAATCAGTGGGATTATTAAACAATAGATGAGATTTATATTCACTGGGACAACATTGCAGTACTTCGCAGTTTTAGCATACAGAAGAGTAATTAGAAAAGGGTAAAAATTCTAGAATTACTCTACGAGGAATTATAATTGTGTATTCACTAAATAGTTAATATATGCTGACAACTTGAATCGGTGTAAACACTTACCAGGTTCTAGGTTACATATAACTGACTGATATGGTATTTTCTATAGTGCCCTAATTGTAAAGATTCAATTGTCTTAGAACTACTGTCAAATGTTCAACCTCTCTTGAATTATCATCAATAATTCGGTTGGTTATTTTCGATTTCACATTAGTCTTTAAGGATAGAAGCTGTGTCGACCGATTAGCGGCACGATACCCAATCGTTGTATGTGGTTGTGTTATGATCGATTAGCCTCAACATTATAAATCTACATGAAATGAGTGCTATAGTTGACATATTGTAATAACTTGAATGTTAATTTATTTAATTCGATAACAAAGTCATTGATAATGTGGAAAAGACTGGCAAAAGTGAATACCTTGGGTTTTTACACTTTTAGCTAATACAGCAATAAAAGCATTTCCCCTAGAAGTAAATTATGCGGAGAAAAATTGACCTATTCAATTCGTCCTCAAGTACTCAGTTTCAAGTAGACATACATTATGAAGTAGATAATCATGATGACCAGAATACAAGTATAAAATGATATTAGTGGATCTAAATTTATGTAAAATATTGAAACCTTCGGACTGGTTGAAAAAGGAAATTATCGACTTTTTTTGATGGTTCATACAAACACCAAATTGTTATAATCACCAAGGGAATCACGGGTTCAATTCATGTTACATAACATAATAACACAGAATATATAGATTATCATTTACAAAACACAAGAACAATGAGGAAACTCGAACCTTTTTAATTCGACAATTAAGATCTTGTATGAATAAACGTCGTAGATTATGCAATGTTTGTAATTCTTTAATAACAGTCTCTTCTAAACCGCGTAGATCTTCTTTTGCTTGTTCACGTTTTTCTGTAGTCTTCTCCAATGTTTCCAATCGTGTAGATTTATCTTCTAGTTCTTTACGTAAACGTGTAACTTCTTCTTGAGATTTTTCTGATTGGAATTTGAAATTATTTGCTTCACTATAAAAAACAAAGTTGGATAGGTGAGGAAGACATAAAAATTAATGAAATGACAGTTTAGCATAACAACAAATATGAATAATGCCAAACAACGTAGTTTATCGTTAACAAATGAAGATTTGATGTTTCTTAAATAAACATAGATAAAAAGAAGTCACTTAATATTGAAATTTACATTGCTGGTAAACCTTATTTAGACAAAAATCGGGAACTAGGAAGAACTGAACAGCTGTCTTCTCCTAGTATGAGATTCTTAAGCAGTGATCATCCATAACCTCACGGGGAACCGAATCTAGGAATTTCAGGTTTAACAACAAACGCTTACTTACTTACCTGGCCCAGATGACTTACCTCCGGCTCTTTTTAAAGATGGCGGTGACTTTTTGACTAAGGAATTGACGACGTTGTTTACAAAGGTTTCGGAACTAGAGAGTCTACCAACGTCATGGAATGAGTCGATAGTTGTCCCTATCTTTAAAAAGGGTTCACGTCGTTCCTGTAACAACTATCGGGGGATAAGTCTACTTCCAATTGCGTTCAAACTGTTGACTTCTGTCATACTTCGTAGGTTGTTCAAAACCCGAGAAAGATTGACTCGCGAGGAGCAGGCTGGGTTTCGTTCTGGTCGAGGATGTATTGATCATATCTTCACCCTCCGCCAAATGTTAGAACACCGCCATACTTATCAAAGGCCAACAATCGTAGTGTTTCTTGACATCAGGGCTGCCTTCGATTCGTTGGACAGGATTGTTCTCTGGGATTGTCTATTGAAGAAGGGTGTGCCTGAGAAGTTTATTAACATCCTAAAAGCCCTATATAAAAACACCTCAGGCAGAGTGAGGGCATACAACCACCTCTCTCCATTGTTCCATTCGAGCAGTGGGGTTAGGCAGGGTTGCCCAATCTCACCATCTCTCTTCAACTTTGCCATCGATGACATTCTGGAAACAGCTCTGATGAATGTAAGTAATGGTGGTGTGGATCTGTTGCCTGGAGAAAGACTTCTCGACCTTGAGTATGCGGACGATATTGTCTTACTGTGCGATAATGCCCAAGGCATGCAATCCGCACTTAATCAGTTGACAATCAATGTCCGTAGGTATGGTATGTGCTTTGCACCTTCGAAGTGCAAAGTACTTCTACAAGACTGGCAGGATTCCAATCCTGTACTCACCCTGGATGGTGAGCAGATAGACGTAGTCGAGAAGTTCGTGTATCTGGGTAGCTGCATAAGTGCTGGTGGGGGGTGTGAGTGATGAGATCAATGCACGAATAGTGAAAGCCAGAGCGGCTTATGCCAATCTGGGCCACCTTTGGTGCCTTCGTGATGTTAGTCTGGCTGTAAAAGGTCGGATCTACAACGCGTCGGTGAGAGCAGTTTTGCTCTATGCTTGTGAAACCTGGTCTCTCCGAGTTGAGGACGTTAGACGACTTTCTGTGTCCGATCATCGTTGTCTCCGAAGGATTGCTGACACCCAGTGGCGACACCATGTTAGTAATGCAGAGGTTCGGCATCGTGTGTTCGGGCACAGAGATGAGAATTCAATTGGTGTCACCATCTTGAAACACCGACTTCGGTGGCTTGGACATGTTCTACGAATATCGTCCCAGAGAATTCCATGTCGTGCATTATTTGCCGACTCTGGGTCTGGTTGGAAGAAGCGGAGAGGTGGTCAGTGCATGTCATGGTGTCGTGGTATGAAAGAAAGCTGCAAAAGACTGGCTTCTGTTGGTCCTTCACGACTCCCTGGTTGGGGTCCGAGAGATGGTGCTACACAGTGGCTAGAGACGTTATCAGATATGGCTCAGAATAGAAGCCAGTGGCGATCCTGCTGTAACCTTCTTTTACTTTCTTCATAAAGAGTGGTTGTGTCTCCCTTACCTGAAAGATTTCTTCTGACTGTACCTTTCCGTTCCCTCGTTACTACCACACTACCTTACACCAATCTCTTCGTCATTGTTCTCTTTTTCTTTTGCGCTCCTTAGTTTTTTTTCTATTTCTCTTCGAATTCTCATTGTTTTGTGTGGCGCATATATATTGGCGCTCTCTTGTACCAATATTCATGTGTTCAAATAAATAAATAAATAATACTTACTTACGCCTGTTACTCCTCGTGGAGGAGCATACGCCGCCCACAACAAACGCTTGGTCTTCAAAAAACTTCACATACAAACGGGTATTATAAATCGATGCAAGCCTAAAATGATTGTGATACCAATGTTTTCATTTCTTCTAAATAGTATTCAGGTCTACTTTCACCTTAATTCTAACGATTTTTATTATAGAAAACCATTCAAAATTCTTTTACAGGATGACTAACTTTAGTCAATCAGTCAGTAACAACGTAGAACTTCGTACGTACGTACGTACGTCAGTTCAAGTTGTCATATCATATTAGCACAGAGATACAATTGTCGATTCAAATCCCATAGTGGTAGAGGTAGTAAGAGTATAAGCAGTAATCGGGAAGATTAGGGTTTGAAGATGTTATTCAAGGAGTATAATACAGTGAAATAAACTCAGAAAGAAAATAAAGGACATGAAGAATTCAGAAGATTAGAATTTAGGAGAGCACAAAGAGTGGATGCACCTGAGCCATTGCAAACGATTTTGAGCCATGTCATTCAGGGTCTCTAACCATAGGCTGCTATTGTCTCAGATCCCAACCAGGTAGTCTACACCTACCAACATGACTCAGTCTACTTGTCAGTGACTTCATGGATTTGTGCCATGTTTTGGTCTGGCCGCCTCTAGCTTTCTTCCAACCTACTCCTATACCACTGAACATAGCACATCGAGGCAGTCGGTGGTTGTATTGTGCATACGTAACACGTGTCCCAGCCATCTCAACTGATGAAGTTTCACTACCTCATCAATCGATTTGTCATCCTTACCCAGTACCCGTTTCCTAACAACTGCGTTACTTACTCGATGGTCCCAGGATATACGAGCAATCCTTAGAAGACACTTATGATCAAACACTAGTAGCATACGAATATCCTTTACTCTTACCGGTCATGTTTCACAGCCATGAAATAGGACGGAACGAACTGCTGCGCAGTAAACCCGTCGCTTGTTTGATAGACACGGATATCTCGCCTACGCCATAAATGACGCAAGTTGGCAAAAGCTAGTCGAGCCTTCTGTATCCATGCTGAGATTTCGTCACACACACCAGACCACACGGGCTGATGAGACTTCCAAGATAAGTGAAGCGGTCAAGACGCTCAACTACTTCACTCCCTATCATTAGTTCGGGTTTCCATGCAACCCAATCCTGAAGCAAAATTTTGCATTTCGAGGGGGGGAATCGCATCCCGAAAAAGCTTGCATTGTTGCTAATAGTGACTAGCATGATAAATTGTGATAAACGCAACACTTTTCGGCTTCTCATAACTCTAATAACTTCAACTTGGTATCAACTTGTTTTTTTTTCAGTCTTTTGTTATAATATATCAAAGATAATTAGAAATTTTAATGCCTTTGATATAGGATCCTTGGGAGACCAGTCATTTATGCACTCGTACACCAACTGATAAAAATTAAGAGGAACACTTCGTCATGATTGGTGACACTCAGTCATTGTTTTCATTTTCAGGTCGTCTCAGTGTGTTAGGACTCAATATTTTTTCATGAAAATTGAATGGTTTAATTAGTCACCTCGGCAATGTGAAAGAATTTATTGCCGTACACATGCCAAGTTACCGTCTACCTGACATGTTATATGGGGGCTGGTGCTAGACTACGACGGAAGAAATTTAGGGGCATTAGTGCTTTCCATCCATGAAACTAGAGACCATTGATTAATGTCTTGCTGGTAAGTATATAGTTTCATATTGGCATACGGCCGATAATTGTGACCAGAGTGTAGACTCCAGTTATCATAACTTATAATTAACTGAAGTCGCACAGGTGTATGGATTCTTTGATTGTTTTCACAATCACAGACACTGTTATACAGATACTACTGCTCTTTTACTATACACTGTGTTTATTTTATTCAGCCGTGCTAAATCTATACGAGAACATTGAACCGACAGATATATACGCATAAACCATTACGTCGATTTTGACTTATTCCAATCACTTTAGGAAAGCCTCTCTCCTCCAACATCAAGTAAGTTATTCAGTTATAATCAACGTAGAGCCTGGCACAAATGAGCATCAACCCGAATTCCCACATCTGATTAGTACGACTAGATAAAAGTAAAAAGATGAGTAACAAGGGTCAAAATAATTGTGGCATTAATGATAACGGGAATGTGGTTCGGAAGCATTGAGTGAAGGAATACTAGAATTCAAAGTCTAGAATGAACGCATCGAGCCCCATGGTGACTGTTTTTCAGCTATATTCCCCAACGTCTCCAACCACTGGTTGCGATTGTCGAGTGAATCCGTTTCACATAGTCTCCATCAACAGTCATGGTTCAAACCAATAGTCATGACTTCATGAATTGATGACAAATTTTGGTTGGTTGCCATGAGGTTTCTTCCAACTTATTCCTCCTACATATACTAACAACTCCTATCAAATGTTGACAGTAGTTAGGCATATGTCACATATGTCCTAAGCATCAAAGTCAACGAACATTCACTACCTCAACAACCGATTTGGCATCTTTGTCTAACACCTAACCCTTAACCTTGATACTTATTCACTGGGTCATTTCACAAAACGTAAACAATCCTTTAAACGTACCCATGATTGAAAATCTACAGTATATGTAATGTCATAAAAAAATCATCTTTAAAAAAAGAAACTTACTCTTTATATTCTTCTAATTTCTTCTGTTTTTCATCTAATTCATCCCGTAAACTTTTCACTTGTGTAGCATAATGTTCTGATTGACGTTTAAATTCTTCATCTAATTTAGCACGTATAACTGATTGTCCAGATAGAATTTTTTCATTTTGTTCACCTGAACCAGACATAAATTGTTCATTTGCACGAAGTTTAGCAATTTCTGCATTCATATTATCAACAGTTTCTTGTAAATGACGTTTACGTGATTCCGATTCATCAATTTTATCTGTTAATGTAGCAATTTTTACTTCAAACTAAAATATGAGGTTTTTTCAGAAAGGAAAAAAAGTTGAACAAATTTTAAATCACATGTTGCTAACACATTTTGCAATAGATTTGTTTCTAAGTGGTGCATAGATTTAGACTTTCTAAACAAGAAATAATAAATGTCAACAGAAAATAAGGAGTTTTAATAGTTGTGATGATGAGTTCATTGAAGCTAGACCACAACTATAGAAAACTTGAAAGCATTGGACAACCGTTTCGTCTTAAGCATAGGACTCCTCAGTAGTTGCGCATCCACCAAAAAATATAGAGTTAGACTAGGTAGATCAGATGTATTTAATCGATATCCTAGTAAATAACTTTTATTTCTTGAATTATGAAGTTAAAAAAGGGGAATTAATAATGGATGCTATAGAGATTATGAACCAATTTAAGTTAGATCAACAGTATTACTTACTTGCTTACTTACGTCTGTTACTCCCAATGGATCATAGGCCGCCGACTAGCATTCTCCAATCCACTCTGTCCTCGGCCTTCCTTTCTAGTTATACCCAATTCTTGTTCATTCTTCTCATGTCTATCTCCATTTCTCAGAGTAGTGTGTTCTTTGGTCTTTCTCTTCACCTTCAGTGGCCTTGAGGATTCCACGAGGGGCTTGCCCTAGGACACACTTCGGTGCTTTCCTCAATGTGTGTCCTATCCACTTCCAGCACTTCTTCCTCCGCTGGAATTTGGATTGTTCTCTCCCATAGTAGGTTGTTGCTGATAGTTTCTGGTCAACGGATCCGAAGTATTTTGCGTAGACAGTTGTTAATAAACACTTGTATCTTCTGGATGATGGTTGTGGTAGTTTTCAAACTTTCCGCTCCATAAAGTAGAACTGTCTTGACATTTGTATTGAAAATTGTGACTTTGGTGTTGGTTGACAGTTGTTTGGAGTTCCAGATGTTTTTCAGTTGTGGATATGCTGCCCTTGCTTTGCCGATCCACGCCTTCACATTTGCATTAGATTCACCGTGTTCATCAATGATGCTGATCAGATATGTAAAGGTTTTTACATCTTCCAAAGCCTATTTGTCAATTGTGATTGGATTGGTGCATGCTGTGTTGTATCGGAGAATCTTGCTTTTCCTTTTGTGTATGTTGAGACCTACTGCTACATTGGTCGTCTTCTCCTGCGCTTTTTGTTGCATGTGCGATAAAAGAGTCAGATCATCTGCAAAGTCTAAATCATCCAGCTGCATCCTAGCCGCCCACCGTATCTCATGCTTCCCCTCAGATGTTGACGTCCTCATGATCCGGTCGATCACCAGGAGGAGGAAGGGTGAGGGTAAGCAACCTCTCCTGATACCGGTCTTTACCTCGAACGAGTCAGTCAACTGCCCTCCATGCACGATTTTGCAGTTTAATCCATTATAGGAATTCTGTATGATATTAACCACCAGTATAAACCTGGTGATCTAACTTAGATCGATACATGATCGAAATGAAATTCAACAATCTCCAAAACACTTTACTGGAAATTAGTAATCAGTTTTGTGATTTCCCGTTGTTGCTCTTTAGAACTGCAATTAATCAGTCTGTATCACCATATGTACGTCTTGAATGGATTGCCATAATATAGCTGTTTAGCCACTAATATCTACATAACCGTTGGATAAATTGGTAGCTACCTGGACTCAGTAGCTAGGTGGACAATGAGATGGCGTTTGGAGCGAAAGGTACTAGGTTCGAGTTCCGTAGTAAACATCAACCGTGGATGTACTTACATCCAGCTGACGAGTCCCAAATAGGACGAAACGCGCGTCCTGAATTCCACTGCTAGCCATCATTCATCTTTATTTAAAATTAACTCTTAGGTTAAGTATGTTACTCATCGGTTGATTTTCAAAATAAAAGATAATAGAATTGTATCCTCGAAGAACATCAATTTTATCAGTATTATTTTGAGTTAGTGAGATAATTTTGATGTTGCAGGTAAAAGGTCGTGAAAATGTTATTTTGATTCAGTGGTGTGTGATGACCATTTATTTTGATTGGTATTCTTGCAGAGATTAGTCTTTTTCTTTCTTTCTAACTTTTATACTGTTCACTGTTCACTGTTCAAATGTATTAGTTGTTCGAATTACATTCATTCTCTTATGACTGTACTAATAGTACATTAGTAGTAAAATTTACAAGATTAAATTATTTACAATAAAAGATGGAACGATTGTTCAGCAAGTATTTCTATTTACCTATTTGGTTGACTAATCAGAGATATAATTAATGGCAGGAATGAATTAATAATAATAATAATAATAATAATAATAATAATCAACAATGAACACAACATACAGCATGAATTCTTGTACGTAGATCTTTTGATTCATCATCACTTTTACGCATTAATTGTACATGTTGAACACGTTCTTCTTCTAATTGACGTACACGTGATTGTAATGATTTTGCTTCAGTTTTCATTTTACTTATATATAAACGAACTACAGTGAATTCTTCATCTAATCGTTCAGCGCCAACAGATGGTTTCTATTATGATATATGAAGACAAAAAAAACAATCAAAGAAAATCATCAGTGATGTAAACATTCCTTATTAATCAATACACAACTGTAAAAAAACAACTTTATTATTGGTTTAATATTATCATGTTTTAAAATAGAAGAAAGATGTATCTACGTCCTAGTGTTAACTAAGTTAGAGACCCTGAATGACATGGCTCAAAATCGTTTGCAATGGCTCAGGTGCATCCACTTTTTATGTTCTCCTAAATTCTAATCTTCTGAAATCTTTATGTCCCTTTTCTCTTCCTATTTCCAAATTTATTTCACTGGATTATACTCCTTGAACAACATCTTCAAACCCTAATCTTTCCGATTACTGCTTATACCCTTACTACCTCTACCACTACGGAATTTGAGTCGACAACTGCATCTCTGTGCTAATGTGGTGTGGCAACTCGAACTGATGTACGTACGTACGAAGTTCTACGTTGTTACTGACTGACTGACCTAGTGTTAACATTTACATTGAAACTTGAGCCTCGTACCTTTCACTCTAAACGTTAAAATAGCAACTTGAATAGCTCAGCGGATAAAGAAATTCTACAATACTGAATATTTGGGACTCAAAATGGAACCATTAAAGAGTTAAATAACACTCTACCAACGTTTTAATTCAGATGTCATCCAAAAATTAGTTTCCATCAGAAGTTAATTTCTGCAGTAAAAGTACAATTCTTTTATCATTGTAATGTGGAAATTTAATAGTTGATATTTTAAAAATTTAAGTTATCAATATAACATGAGCTAAGTATTTATTTGAACTCATTCAAGGTTGGTGGATACGGAGGATCTACCTAGGGGAGTTGGAAAACCCTGATTACAAACCAATGGTGCACATGTGCTCCAGTATCCTGAGGGAACAAATGGCGTATGAACCAATTATTGGTTACAGGCTACCGTGGGACTGCATCTCCTGACGTTGCTCCACTGTCTTGTGGATTAGACCTTTTGACCAAAGACGCTAGGTGTGGCCCCTAAGAAAACCACCTGCTTCGGTTTGGGCACCCGGAAGTATCCCAGTCCCCACAGAGAAGATCAGCATGGCCCCTGCGCAAGGATGACACGCAAAATCGTGAAGCGTTCCATAATTTTTTAGCCTCAAAATGCCCTGGTATGACCGAGAGTGAGGAGAGTCCGCTCTACCTCTCGAAATGTTCTCACACGGTCACGTGTATATAGCCTCTGTCAGGGAAGTCCTACTCACTGCCTTCTCGTGGCGGGGGTGTTGTTTACGAAATTGAGAGGACGAAAAGCGAATGTTCGGAGCTTTAACCGGATCCCAAACTAATGGTGCACATGGGCTCCAGTATCCTGCGGGAACAAATGGCGTATGAACCAATCGTTGGTCACCGGCTACCATGTGACTGCATCTCCTCACGATGCTCCATTGCCTTATGGGTCAGACCTTTAAGTCCAAGGCTCGGGGTGTGGCCCCCCTAAGAAAACCACCTGCTTCAGTCTGGGCACCCAGGCAGTATTCCAGTCCTCACACAAATTGAATGATTTATGTGGCGCATATCTGTTCGGTGCCTTTTTGTACCAATGTTTATGTGTTTAACTAAATAAATAATGTACATAAAGAAACCATTAAAAACAATAAACAGGATGAATCTTGATGGTTTTATCAATATGCGATTACTACTTATCACCAGTTGGGGTAGAAGTCTTTTTGTTTTAATCGTTTAAAGATCCCCGTCATATTAAAAAAAGACTAGTATTTGAATAAAGAATAGTCTTTTCGATAAATTCTTCTCTTATTACAATCCTAAATTCACATGCTTTAAACGATGTATTTTGCTCTTAACCTGATCATTTTTCGGACTATTAATTTGGATATATGGCTTGTAGAACCTGAAGAGAATTTATCGAAAAGAATATTCATCGTTCAAATATTAGTCTTTTTGTTTTCTTGCATATTGAATGTATACAATTACATTATTTATAATTTACCTTAACTAAAACTAAATGTATATATGTATACATAAGCTTTCTTTCTCTCTCTTCCATAACAAACACCCACATAAACACATACACAGAGAGGGAGAGAGAGATAGTATATTAAGTGTACTAGAACTACTTTTTTTTCATTTTTATGGTAGCATAGCAATGAAAGAGGGTGAAGACACTTACTGGTTGATTGATTAATTTATTGAATGTAATCAAAATACATATCAAACTGATTTGTGTGAATCATTGACGTGAATGAATTTTATATACGTATGATAATTGATTTCTTCTCATATGAACCACTTTTTTATGTCCAACGCTTTCTAATATATATTAGAGAATAGCTCTTATGACTTGGTGTTCAACTATTCAAGGTTTTAAACTACAATATTCTTTTGAGTGTGAAAACTCTAGTGATAGACCTCAATTGCTTAAACTAAGATAGGTGAAATAGAGTCAGTCAGCTACAACGTGGGATCAGGCACATATCTGTATCGGTTCAAGTTGCCACACCTCAATAGCACAGCAAGATGAACAACAAATTCATAGAAGCAATTAACTCAATGGTATAATATATAAAGGAAAGATTGCATATAGGAAAGAAAGTTAGTTCGTAGAAAGAAAGATATGAAATAGTTTTAGTCTCATAGTTTAAGCGAAGACAGAGAGTGTATACACCTACGCCATTGTTATCGATTCTGAGCAATGTCATCCAGAGTCTTCAACCATTGGTTACGATAGTCACGCGAACCCCAACCAAGTAGTCTGTATCTACTAATATGGTTCAGACTAGAAGTTAGTGACTTTAAGGACTGATGCCACGTTTTGGTTTGGCCGCCCCTAACTTTCTTCCAGTCATCTCCAACACCGGTTAGCATTGCGTGTCGTAGTAATCGGTGTTCAGGCATACGCAACATGTGGTTCAACCATCTCAGTCAATAAAGATTCACAACCTCACCAACTGATTGGAATGTATAACTGCATGATTGAAAGTTGAATGTTTAATCATCACTAAGTCAGAATTACTCTAATAGTTAAATGTTCATGTAATATATTCCTTAAAAATAATGAAGATATATGTAGCTTGAAAGTTATTGAAACAAAAATCTTTGGCAGTGGAATTTATATGCATAATGAATTGAAGATCGATCAAAAAATAAACATAACAACTAAGTCCAAATTACAGAAATCTCATGAAATCATCTTTAACATTGATTAATTTTCAGGTTATGTAAATAAACTTCGTTTCTATGAATGATATAAAGTGATTTATTAGTATTTTGACAGCATTTATTTGTTTTAAACTTGGATGGATACAAAATTGTGCCATGAAGTCGTTAACTGTTAATCTGATTTATCCTGCTGGATAAAAACTACATTAATTGAGGTGAGAGAAATCATCGTGATCTATATGGTTGTAAACATTGGATGACATGGGTTAGAATCGATACTGATGACGTAGATGTATCTATCTACTCTTTGTTGTCCCTTAAATTTTGAGTTTTAACAATATCTTATACTTACTTTCTATTTTGTGAATGAATTCATTCTTCTCAAATAATATTTGCTATACCTAATCTTTTTTTTATTATCATTGATATTACCACTTTGGTATTCATCTTGAACATGTCATGTTTGTGATAATTCGAACCAGTGCATATTTGTGCCAGATTCTACCTGACCACACTCATTGAATGACATTTAAAAGTATATATATATAAAAATGTAAACCTACCGTCAATTGATCATTTAGACATTCACCAACATCAATTAAATCTTTTAATAAACTAGACATCATTTCAGTATATTTCTTCTTTTGATTTTGATGTGTATCTTTCAATTGAGATAATTCACCATCTTTACTATGCATTAATCTAGTCTGTTTTAATAAAGATTCTTGGACTTCTTCTAATTCTTTTGCTTTTGAAGCAATCTCTTGTGCTTTTTGATCATAATTCATAGCTAATTCTTCTAAAGCTTGTAAAACTTCTTTAACCTCTTCTTTACTCGATTGATATTCAGCCTCAAGATGGAAAAAAAGACGGAATAAGTGACTGATTAAAAAAGGGAAGGAAAAGAGTAAGGAACTAATAACACAAGCAATCAACATCGATCTCAATATTTCAATGATATTGTCTCAGACTGTGAAGCTGAATGACACAATTTCCTTTAAGAATCCGGGCACGCAATCTCTTTATGAAGTTACGTTCTCTGCGTTAGATGGTTTAATTTTCTACCTGAAGTTTGTGTTGATGGATTTTATTCAAAAGAACAATGAAAATCTCACGACTAAACAATCAAACTCAGAGAACGAAACTCTGCCAAAGTCATCTACCTGAGTTACAAATCCTCTGTAACATCTCGGGTACTCATTAATTGGTGAGTCCCAGGTAGTACGAAATGCAATTTGAATCAGAATTTCTAACCGACTACCTCTAACCATTTAAAATCAAACCAATTACTCTTTAATAAAACTATGAGTATATCTAACCACCAAGGGATTAAATCAAGGAAAAATCATATGTGAAGACTACTACTCTCAAACAACTATGCGGTATTGCTTCTTACAATTAAGTTATACATTTACTCCTTTCAAGTAGTAAAGATGTTCTCGTAGAAGTGTGCTATAGTGAAAGTACAATATTCAATATTTAAACTGAACAGGTAAATACGAGATCTGGTTGTGAGAACTTAGGACACTATGTCAGTTTAAAATGACTACGTCTCTTTACGTGAAATGGATACTTTCTTGTTTGGTTTTCACTACCATTTCCTATTCAATATTTCTTCTCAAATGTACGAACAACTGTTTATGTCATGAAAAAATGAGGTGTTCAAATCATAGTCACAATGAGTGAAAGTCAAGTAAGTACAGCATGACAAGAATCAACCAAATTAAATAACTAAACCCTAAAATGTGTACAATATTAAAAAATTGATTTGTCAAATAAATGCACAAAGGAAACGAAAAAATATTATACTTGGAGGTTTGTGATCTCCTTCAGTTGACCTTCACGTTCTTTACGTAAAGTATTGATGATTTCGTCTTGTTCTTCAACTTGTTGTCGAAGACGAGCAATTGTTTGAGCTTGCTTATTAATTTCATCGTCTTTATCATCAAGTTGTTGATAAAGAAACTGTAGTTGTTCATCACCGACACCACCCGCGGTTGGACTGAGAGTATCACTAGGGGCAGTGACACGTGATGATGGAAATGAACCGGTGCGCGCTGTGAAAGTGACAATAACAATAGAAGGGTTAAGGAGGTTTATGGCACATGAGTATAACAATCTAAATAACACAAATACAAACATTTGAAAACTAACAATTTCAAAACATGAAGCATTTAGTGGTTACAATCTGTAGGCAGTAAACTTGAATTCCAGTGTTGAAAAGAGATGACTCGAACTATAGCAAACCATCACTACCATTCAGTAGTCCTTTTTAAATAATACGTTGAAATAACGAAGTTGCAAAACTTTGGACGACAATGTAAGTTTTTTCAAAGTTGTGATCAATACTCAGTATAGACAATGTAATACGAATAATTACAAAATCTACAAACTGATCTTATTGTCAAGGTCAAATGAAACAGTATAAAATTGTCCATTATCCACTAACTGACTACAATTAACAACTAGATAGACAGTGGGACTAAGACTGGACGCTAACCATCTCAGCCAACGTGACAATATAATTACTGGAAGGGATAGATTCAAAAAGCGATGATAAGTAACAATTAACAAACAAATAACCACCAATGATATCATAAATTGGGCTGCTAAGTATGTTAGGTGAAGTTCTACTGTACATAATGAATGTGTGTAGGTGGGGTATTGTATATTTCTAGTGTATAAAGAGTTAACCCTAGCTATTCAGCCGATAGTAAATGATGGAGAAGATGGTATAAATGTACAGCATTAATCCAAAATGTCAAGCTTTCTAATCAATAATAGCAAGAAAGATTAGATGTTATAAAACATACACTCTCCTAAAAAAGGGAATGAATGAATGAAAAGGTTAGATAGTAATTTTTAAAATAAAATATTTAGGTGCAGATTAAAATGATAAACAATTCCGTGCTACAGAGAACAAACTATAGGTACAATGTTACCCAAGGTTTCTCTCTAACCACTAGTCAGTTATTAAATGAAAGCAAACCAAGTGATAAAGATCTCAGACTTCATGGAACGATGGCAATTTTCGACTTATCAAACAAAATTCATAACAAAAGAGTATTAAGAAAGGTTAAACACACAAAGATCATAGTTTAAAATGTAACTTTAAAATATGTAGATTTGTAATAATGCAACAGACTGAGTTACACAATAATGTGGAAATGAACGATAATAATGAATTACATACAAACAGAAACAAATGAATGAAGCTTATATCCATTTGAGACAACAAATTTATTATGAAACACTCAATTCAATTAGATAGGACATCAAAACATCATTCACAGATAGGGTTTGAAAATGAAACTAGGAAAATATAAAAGAGAATAGAAAAACGAAATTACTTTGAGATATATTTGATAGTTGAACACTTTGTGGTGCAGTTGTCGAAATGCTATCTGACATGAGTTTGGTTGGAAATACATCTGGAGTTGTTATGTCCTTTGCATCATCTATGGCAGCTGAATATTGAGTTTCTGTAAACCATTCAGTTTGACTGACAGATTCACCTGAAAATTTAAAGTATAATGGAAATTATTATAAATGGATTATTATTTATAACAACATAGTAAACATTCATCTTACATGTACTCAGAAATAATGAAATATAAATTTTGGAGTTAAGTTCACACAACACAGGTAAGGCATTCTAATACCCAAATTATGATCTGGGTGTTAATATGTCTTATCCTTTTGATCCCTCCAGCACTAATAACCTCCGACGTCAAAACAAGAAGGTTCACAAACCGCGATCTAATAAACTTAGGGTGAGGTCCCATTTTTTCATTGAGTAGTCAATGACTGGAACGCCTTACCCGAACAAGTGGTATCAGTCCCATTAAAGAGAAGCTGGATCTTCACTGGGAGGCAATCTGTCAGGATTAACAGAAGTTTACCAACTTACTATCCTTATTACTGAAGACTGAAGACTAATACTGAATATCATACGAGTCAGTATGAAATTCTATAATGTAAACCAAACAGATATAAGTATGATATACAGTGTAGGAATTGGCTTGTAAACAAAAATGAAACAACTATGTTAATTAAATCAATCTTAATTATCTTTTTTGATTTTTGAATTTTCAAAAATGATCATCAGTCAGTCGCAACGTAAAACCTGGTACGCATGTTCACGTCGCCATACCTCATTAGCACAGCGAGTTCGCATTATCTGATGAGATGATGAAAGCGTTATCTCTAAAAAGATATCTATGACAAATTTAATTAAAATTGAGACAGTGAACAACCCTGACGAATACCACTTGAAGCAACCGAATCCGATAATAGTTCGCCAGAACTCCGACTCGACCATTAGTGTTCGAGAACCTGTACGAGGCTAATGTACTTCTTTGGTTTGCTTTATAATGACAGACACTGCCACAGAGCCTCATGATCAGCCGAGTCGAACGCAGCCTTAAGGTTAGGGAATTTAACTATAGCAGGACGTAGAAAAGTGTGTTTATTTTACAGAAACTGACGAAGGGTGAATAGTTGGTCTATACATCTACGTCTAGGTCTGAAGTCAGACTGATTTTCTCCGATTTGATTTTCACGAACTCTAGTTAGACGTAGAAGTATTATTGGAGATAATGTTTTAGACAATATACTAGTTAAACTGATTCCTTTGGGATTGTTACAAGAGGTATTTTGCCCTTCCTTATAAACTGGGACGTTGAGCGACCGAAACCAGTGAGATGGGATTATGTCCAGTTCCCAGATTTCCGTTAATCTAATTGCTAAAACTGGACCAACATCCTTAAAAACCTCAAAAACTAGTTCATTAGATACTGCTGCTCTCCCAATCTCACCAGGAGTTGGAGAGCTTACATCTATTTGCCATTAAGGTTGATTGGAGATAGTGGACAACTGAAGTGTGGCTGAAGGCCAGTTGAATTGCTCCCTAGATTATTTTCCCCACCGATCTAATCTCCTGGACCAACAGTGAATAATAGTCCCATCGTTTTATAATTTAAATACCGACCAATAAAATATGATTACTGGCGAATAACATTCCCTATTCTAAGCTAACACTCGATAACAAATAATCAAATGAATGAATTTTAAAAAAAATCAAAATTAGCCCTCGTGTAGCCACTATCAATTATTAGTTTTATAGTTAGGAGGATGTAAAAAATCTAAACTAAGAGATTAAAATCACTTCATATCTTTTTTTCTACTAAATAATTCTTTCTTCCTATACTATATCCTTATATGCAATCTTTCTCCTATATATTACCACCTTTGACCTAACCACTCCTATGAATCCGGTGTTTATCTTGCTGTGCTAATGAGGTATGGCAACCTGGACCGATGCATATATGTGCCTGGTCCTACGTTGTAGCTGACTGACTGACTAAAAAATCTGTTTTTCTTACTTCCATGAAGCAATGAATGACCGCTATACATAAACGCTACTATATTATGAACTAGGAATTCAATAATTAGTCCCGGGATTCCATGATCAAGTCACTATTCATACAATGAACCCACTGTTTTGCAAACCATAAAACATGTTCCGTTTTTATTCCAAATTGAAGCCACCCGCAGTAATGGTTATACACATGTTTATGCATAGATGGTCCAATATACAGTATAACGATTTATTTTACTTTACCGTACTTCTGTAGGACAATTTCTTTGAGATATGATAGAGTTAAAAGATGATAGATACATCTGCTGGGATCACCAGGTAAGTAATAGTGAGGTTAGAAGCAGGGAACTAGGGAATTGTGGTAAATCAGTTAATGAGGTTGTGAATCTTTATTGACTGAGATGGTTGAACCACATGTTGCGTATGCCTGAACACCGATTACTACGACACGCAATGCTAACCGGTGTTGGAGATGACTGGAAGAAAGTTAGGGGCGGCCAAACCAAAACGTGGCATCAGTCCTTAAAGTCACTAACTTCTAGTCTGAACCATATTAGTAGATACAGACTACTTGGTTGGGGTTCGCGTGACTATAGTAACCAATGGTTGGAGACTCTTGGTGACATTGCTCAGAATCGACCACAATGGAGTAGGTGTATACGTTCTTTGTCTTCCCTTAAATCGTGAGATTAAGGTTACTTTATACCGTTCTTTCTAATCCTTTCTTCTTGTACTATATCATCATACACAATCTTTATTTTATATATTACTACTACTGAAGTAACTGTTTCTATGAATTTGGTGTTCATCATGTTGTGCCAATGACGTATGGCAACTTGGGCCGATGCATATATGTGCCTGGTACTAAGTTGTGACTGACTATTAGATACATGGCTATTGATGCGTTTTTAGTGAAACCACAGACAATCAATTTCCATTCTACATAAAGTTTTATGCACTAAGCCTAACTATTTGAGCCGTAGTTTAGTGGTTAAAGTGTTAGACTTTAAGCCACTCCGCTCCATCTACTTTGGTTTGAGAAACAGGGTGGTATATTATCCCTCATGCTTAGAGTGTGGCCCATACCCAAGTACCTGGTGAGGTCAGTCAGTCAGCTACAACGTAGGACCAGGCACATGTATGCATCGGTCCAGGTTGCCATACCTCATTAGCACAACAAGATGAACACCGGATTCATAGGAGTGGTTAGGTCAAAGGTGGTAATATATAGGAGAAAGATTGCAATAAGGATATAGTATAGGAAGAAAGAATTAGTTCGTAGAAAGAAAGATGTGAAGTGATCTTAATCTCTTAGTTTAAGAGAAGACAGAGAGTGTATACACCGACGCCATTGTGATCGATTCTGAGCCATGTCACCAAGAGTCTCCAACCATTGGTTACGAAAGTCACGCGGACCCCAACCAAGTAGTCTGCATCTACCAACATGGCTCAGACTAGAAGTTAGTGACTTCAAGCACTGATGCCACGTTTTGGTTTGGCCGCCCCTAACTTTCTTCCAACCATCTCCAACACCGGTTAGCATTGCACGTCGTGGTAATCGGTGTTCAGGCATACGTAATACGTGGCCCAACCATCTCAGTCGATGAAGATTCATAACCTCATCAACTGATTTACCATCATTCCCTAATACCCTGCGTCTAACCTCACTATTACTTACCCGGTGATCCCAGCAGATGCCAGCAATATTTCTAAGGCATCTGTGGTCAAATACTAGTAGCTTACGGGTGTCTTCTACTCTTAAGGGCCATGTTTCGCTGCCGTAAATTAAAACAGAACGAACTGCCGCGCAGTATACTCGTCCTTTTATTGATAGACGGATATCTCGCCTCCGCCAAAGGTGACGTAAGTTGGCAAAAACCAAACAACTTGCATTTAGAGGGAGAGAAGCGCATCCCAAACATTCTGGCATTGTTGCTTAGTGCTACCAGAAGACTCTGCATTTTGTCAGCGTCTTCACCAAACAGGACTATGTCATCTGCGTATTCTAAGTCGATAAGTGGACCTCCTGGAAGGAGATCAATACCCGAGAATTCAGTCGACGAGAGTGTTATTTCCATCAATAGGTCTATGATGAAGTTAAACAAAAATGGAGAAAGTGGACAGCCTTGACGGACACCACTTGAGGTTGCAAAAGTAGATGACAGTTCGCCATAAGCTCTGACTCGACTAGTAGTGTTCGAGTAAAGAGCCTTCACAAGGTTTATGTACTTCTGAGGTACGCCTTTCAATGACAGACACTGCCACAGAATCTCGCGGTCTACAGAGTCAAATGCTGCTTTTAAGTCAAGAAAGACCACCATCGTCGGACGCCGATAGGTATGCCTGTGTTCTAGAACCTGACGAATGGTGAATATGTGGTCGATGCAGCCACGACCAGGTCTAAAGCCAGCTTGGTTCTCTCGTGTTTGTAGTTCACGAGTCTTAGTTAGGCGTCTGATAATTATCGAGGCTAGTATTTTAGATATTATATTAGTTAAACTAATCCCTCTGTGGTTGTCACAGGATGATTTTGACCCTTTCTTATATATTGGGACGATAAGTGATTGCGACCAGTTAGATGGGATAACGTCTAATTCCCAGATCTTAGCTAAAATATTAGTCAACCTAATCGCTAAAATTGGACCACCATCCTTAAAGACCTCTGGAGCCAATCCATCTGGACCAGCTGCCCTTCCTCGTTTCAGGTTAACTATAGCCTTCTCAACTTCAGCAAGAGTTGGGGGACCTACTTCAATGTTCCATTCACTTTGTCTGGGAATGGAGGGTAGTTGTAGAGTAGCTGAAGGCCAGCTGAACTGTTCTCTGAAATGTTCCGCCCATCGTTCTAAACGTCTGGACTGGGAGCAGATGAGAGTATCATCTTTTTCCGAAATAATCTCACTTACACTTGACTTATTAATTCCAGTTTCTTTTATTAGTCTGTAAAGCTGTCTTGTGTTCCTTATAGTCGCCGCCTTTTCCATCTCTTTTGCTTTCGTTGCCCACCACTGCTCACGGTCGTTCCTTAGACTTTTTCTTAACCTAGATCTGATTTGTTTACGCTCTTCACCATGTTCGGAACGTGATGGGACGAGTTTGCGAGAATCCATCAGTGTGTCAGACCTTGAAGAAATCCACTGGTTCCTTGTAACTCTGTGGTTTAAGTCACTAATAGATGTCACTGCTGTTTCCACAGCTGATTGTATGCCCTTCCAAGCAACATCTGGGTCAGCCTCGTCTTCACAACTACCTAAGTGTGACCTCAGTTGTTCCTGGAACCTACTTTTGGTTTTCTCGTTACTCAACTCAGTTCTAACGGGTCTTTTTAATGTGGCTTTTTTGCGTCCAGTGAGGCGCAAGCAGATGCGTGCCCGTATTAGGGCATGGTCGGAGTCCAAGCAGGTACTCCAGAATGAGCGACAATCTTCTACCGACCCTCTCCAACGATGACTGATGGCAATATGGTCTATTTGAGTCCACCGTTGGTTTGGTGTAGGGGGTCGCCATGTTAGACGATGTCTCTCCTTATGCTTAGAATTTGTGTTTGCTAAAAATAAACGATTGTCTGAGCATAGCTGCAGCAGACGATCACCATTATCTGTTCGCTGTGTCGGAATACTAAAATATCCACCTAAATGCCTTTCTGTTTGGTTTAAACTGCCTATCTGAGCATTAAAATCACCTGCTACGAGTACTATGTCTGAGCGTTAAGGTTTCTGAAGAAGTTCGGACAGCTTTCTGTAAAATTCATCTTTCACTTCATCTGAGCTGCAGTCAGTGGGAGCGTAGGCAGAAACGACGAAAAGGCAACGACGTGTGTCCCTATCCTTCCGAGTTCTTACGGAGCCGTTTAGCCGAACAGCACATAGACGACTGTTGACGGGGATCCACTCTAGCAGTGCTTGTTCCGCCCTCATGCTTAGTGCTATGCCTACACCTGCCAGTCCACGAGAACTGGCCATCGGGTCACCGGATACACGGAGGGTGTATCTCGTTGGCTCTCCGTTTTGCGGAGGTGAGGTCAAGTGAATGACCACACTGGAATCCTGTATGCCTGTTTCGGAGACGCAGCATACATCAATGGAAAGAGACTCTAGGGTTTTAGCCAAGGAAGCCTGCTGACCGATTTGACATAGGGTGCGTACGTTGAAGGCTCCAATGTGTAGTTTGGAGCGAGGTTTCAGTAGACCTGGGACAGTGTTTTGCGCACTAGAATCGTTGGCTACGGTGACACTTGAGGTGGAAGCCGAGAGAGGAAATATAGAGTTGAAAGTCGATGTAGGAGGAATAATAGGAATTGGAGACGGAGGTTGATTATGAATACAGTGGTCTTGAGTGCTGTTAGAGGTATGAGGGCGGTTATCACTTCCCGGTTGCCCACACCGTGGAAGGGTTGTTCTGGAGGTACCTGAAAAGGAAATCGGATTAGAAGTGGTCTTAGTGACCTGGAAGCGTGACCGCAGTGCCCAAGGGACAACTGCTTGAGGTCGGTCACACACGACCTTGTTATGGGTAATTTTTGTGTTAGCTCCGTATTTATTGAGACCTTACCGCCGGAGACGGATATCCGTGGGATAAGGCGAGGTGTGCATTTTTAGGGTCGACCTTTTCTAACCTCACCCCTCCTTGTGGGAAGGCAGCATCGCTGTCATGCTGGTTGTCTGAAGGAAACACCTTACTGCTGTCACACCTCTGTACAGTCAGCAGTACGACTTCGCCTTAGGACCTTGGGTTTGTTGCTTTTAATCTTACCGCTCTCCAACCGACCTGTCTGACATGGTAGGACCTTGAGGAACGGTTGTTCCAGCCAGTATAGCTCGGTTGCTTCATCACGATAGGCAAGCCCGACCACCACGTCAAGGTAGCAACAACGGTCGGGTACCTGATGAGGTTCGACAATATCTTAGACCTGCAATATTTAGACTGCTAGATACGCGTTGATTCACTTTGAGACAAATAGTCGAATCAAGAAATAACACCAATCTATGAAGTTTTGAACTGTTGTTACAAATTTAGGTTGGAATTTATAATTTGACAATAGCCAGTGATCAGGAGTTAAAACCTAATCACCCTTTATCTAGCTCTAGATTTCAGACATTTCAATACTCTTACTTCATTTACTCTGCACTCTTTTAGATCGCTGATAAGGTTTTATTCTTATTTATATCTGCTCGTGTTGCTGTACTCAATAAACACCTACTATCAAAGCTTTATCTAGACTACTGGAAAAAAGTTGAATTCTTCTCAGACACAAGCGAATAACTTACCACCTCGCCAACGTTTCAGTTCACTTTCCAAACGAGATACAATATTGTGAAGTTTCCTAACTTTCTCTTTCTCACGTTCATATCGTCGTCGCCACTCATCGGCAGTTAGTTCTTCATTTACAGTGACTAAATTCTTGATTGTTTTAGCGCGCATGCCAAACATAAGAGTTGATTTTGTCTCAGCATCGTTAAAAGCAGCTGGTGAACAACATATCACCATTGTTGTCCGTGCATTACCACCCAGAGATTCTTGAAGAATACGCGTCAACTTAGAATCACGGTAAGGAACGTGTGACTGAGAATAGAAAATTTATTGAGAACTGACTTAACAAATAACGTACTCAATTTTGGAAAAATGGGGGGACTTTAAAATTTGCCATTTCCATTTTCATTACTGAGTACACAATTTTTTACTACTTAAACAATAAATATGCGTTGTAAAACTATTTTCTGAATCGTTTACTTGGTGAAAAGTCAACTTAAATCATCATATTCCAAAAAGTTCAGTTAGAATCTACCCGATAAATATGCTAGCAACGTGCAGTTAGGTTTACGTCAATGTTTTTTCATGTAACTCTGCCTGGATCCCTTTTAGGGTTACTGCCGGTCCCAAGGATAAATGGAAGATTGGAAATAAGGTTAGCAATCCCATCCAGTAAAAACGAACCGTGTGAAAAACACTAAGCAGAAAACAATTTTTGGTTCGCATTACTCAGAATAGTTTAGCAACCAGTTCAAAACTGGAATTCGGATTCCACCACTGTCCCTGACGGACAACCAAATCATTATAATCAGTTCAAGTATACGAAGACCATTTAAACAAGAGTAGATAACGTTAAGCTTCCCTCCAGCTATCACCGTGGTCAATAAACATCAAATGAACTTAAGTAGGTGGTCGATCGTTCAGCAACTGACAAAAATACACGATTCTGAAATCATACAAGTAGTGTAAAGCTTAATCTTAAGATTACTTGATAATTTTAACACAACTGAGGAAAATAAACCAAAACAATAATAAAGTGTAAAACTTACGCTCCCTTCTACAAGTGCATTGATCACATTACCGAGAGCAGACAATGATTTGTTGATATTTTTAGCTTCATCCAAAACAGTACCCTCAGCCCCTGTTTTAGCAACTTTCTCACTACCAGCCAAATCAACAAGATAAAGTTTTCCATGGAGTTTTTTCTGCGTTTCTAAATTTTCTTGTCGGACGGTAATCATGAATACTGAATGACTTCGAGAACTATGTTCGTTCATGTCTACACAATGATAAAACGATAAGATGATAATACTAGAGGAAGATAAATAATCTTAGTCTGAAAGATATTTGGACTGAAATTGGTATCAAAAAACTAAATAAATTCTGGACTTTAATAACTCACTACGTAGTCTGTTGATACTAAATACGTTTAATCATTCAGTTTCAAATGTATGTAGCTTTTTTATCGCTAGATACTAACTGAAATTAAAAGACTTGTAATCGGACGTTTTAAGTACTTGGATAATATTACAGAAAAATCGTTAAGACTGAAGTAACAGCCTCTAGTCAACCTGTTATATTACCCAACCATTGATTACTAGAAGCAGTCTGTAGTGTTTCAGATGCCTTAATTTGGACAGTCATATGATATCACCGACCCTCAAATACAAAAGTCATACCACGACCAATAATTTCAAGTCTATAACTTTAGATACAACCTAAAGTATGTCAAAATACCACTTTTTATTTAGCGACACCTGTATGTTGAGAAACCATTGTGTAAAGCTCCAAACAATAATACGTCTTTCTAAACTACTACGTTTTCAACAGTCAAAAGCGCATTAACAGCAAAGGATAAATAAAGTCAATTTCTAGTTAGGAAAAATCATTAAGACATCTATATTTCTGCTTCTTGCACGTGCTGAGGCAGAACGCAAGATACAGTAAATACATAATGCAATTATTGTCATGTAAACATTTCTCTTATTATTGTAATGAGACTGTAAACAACACTTCTATTTAGCAAGCAGTGGTTTTACGCACTAAGTATTAAGTGGGTAGTGGGAACTACAAGTGAGACTTACTTGTTACGGCTACATGACGATTAGCTTTCCCCTCATCAATGACGTCAAATACCTCTTCAGGACTGGACACAAACCGTTCTGTGGCTCCCTTAAGGTTTTGAATGAGAAAAAACTGCAAATATTACTTTAACATAAGGCACTCGATCTTTATCTTCATGAACAGGTAGGTTTGTCTTTGAAACTAAGCCAGGATATACATTGAATGACAGACTTACCATCAAGCAAATCGCGAATCTTATCCATGTATATTTCAAAATATGAAACCTGAGGATTAAAAAATTATTTTCAAGAGTTACTTTGATATGGAATTCAAGGTTTTCATCCATTTGGTAGATGTGATTGAATATGTCGTGTATTATCCGGGGGATAACACCCTGAAAGACTGGGTCACCTAAAATCCCCTGGACGAAGTGTTATTAAACGGATATTCTTGCCTCCATGGTAAATGTTTTTCCACTCGATGTCTGACCGTAGGCGAAAATTGTGCCGTTATATCCATTTAGAACATCTGCAACAATTGGTTTGGCAACAATTTCGTAGACCTCTAACTGGGTTGCCTTAGGTTGTACTACATGGTCAAAGTTAAAGTTTTTGCCCTGAAATAAAGAATTATGTTGATCCAAAAAATCTTACTCCAATCGATATTGCCGTTTTGCCATCACCAGGAAAAGATACAACAAACTTGCTGTCGTTCGCCTTTTCTAGATCATTGAGTGGTCTTACACGGCAAATGACCTTTATGCTCTCAGACATATTAAACCCTGCCCGAAAATCTAGATCCGCCAAACGATCTCAGGAGAAAAGCGCGCCAACAAGTAACTGGCACAAATCACCTTCGCCATCATCTCACCACTCCAAAAATTGTTGCATTGAATAGCTTCAAATTCCAAACTTTGTTGACAGGAAAAAACGAGTTGATCACTATTGGAATCCGCATTGGGATCATGAATAATGCTGCTTTTTATATTCGGAAATTATAAGAGCATACTTTTGTTTTAGTTATTGAGAAACTCAAGAGAAATAGTGCTCCAATCAAGGATTGTGTTCTTTGAACAGAAAATTAGATGTTTCTGAAAGTTCTTTGATAAAGTTTTTTACATGAGTGTTTATTCTTCCAATTAGGTTGCCTGAACATTCAATAATTCTCATGGAAAGTGATTCGAAGTTTTGAATACTCTTGGAGAAAACTTGTTTTTGACGGAATTTTTATTCGTTCTTTTGTTACGAAATACCCAGCTGTGTCGTCTCAGATGTCCTGTAATATTCAGAATGCAGTGATAGAGTGGATGAGGCTAGAAATCGATTTTTGGAATGACGTGAGCTGTGACCGGATCCCGACTTGCACGAACAGATGAATATGCTGTAAATTAGACTTGGGGTAATCACATTTGAGTGATGCGGGCAATGAAAATCCAAATACGGAGCAAGTTGGATGAATTTGTTTCATCCACCCGCCAACTCTGGTAGATATTAAGTTGACAAGCGAGAAAGCGAAACAAAGCGGAGCGGAGAAGGAGAGCAAACTGACTCCGTCTGATGGAGCGTAACTCACTTTCTATAAGCGGGAAAAACTAAACTGATGACATGTAGTGAATAGGGTAAGCAATACACGCACTCCCAATTAAAGATATTGCGTGTTACAAGCGAATAATGGACAATGTGAATATATGAGCGGACATTGATTTCTTAAAAATAAACTAATTGATCCACTCAGAAACTGGGATAACCTATGCGGCCGTGACGTAGTATTAGCAAAATGACTTTAATCTACAATAAGATGAAGTAGAGTGGCCTAGCTTCTGAAGTTGACCATTATGAAGCAAGGACCTTTGAAATTGAGTCCCTTGTTGATCTCTGTACTCCTCAAAGGAAATCTGAACTTTTTAAACCAGTATCATTGGGTTTGTTCGTAGTTTTCCTATGTGAACCTCACTAGGCTGTGTAAATCAATGTGGACATTGTGATATTCTTAACACCTTGTTTTAAAACATTCGCCTCCCACACAACCGTAGAGAATCTTTATCCACTTATCTTTACTTACTGTGATTTCTAAACCACCGTCTGCTAGTTCCTTATATAACGCCTCCTATGAACATTAGGAAAACTTAAATCCACCTGATTGTCTTGATGATGTTTTAGTCAGTTTGGCGAGATGCTGAGATTAGACAAAAGTGCATGCACATTATTCCCTACCACTTACAACCATTATTGACATCATCAGAATGACGAAATATTGCAGACTTGATGGCACGTGAAAATTCGTTGATACATGGAACGAATAATAATGGAGCTGCTATCAAACAATGTGACGCCCTCCGATCAACCTCTGGTTTTCAAGAGGAGACCTTCAACCAACGGCAAACCCCTTCGTTTGCCAAAGTAGGTGTTCGCTCACTACCAACCTTTCCGGTTTAAGTAGAGACTTATTGAGCGGAACCTGGTACGACCCTTTGTTTGCGTCAAAGTGGACTAGATATTCTGGCTTTCCGTCATCTGATGGGTGCGCCCACTTCGCGCACAGTGAAAAGTTTATTGTCCTCAAGCGCTACTGAAAGGCGGTTAAGTTCATAGTATTCGTTTGGATGAATCATCGGAGTGTACTAACGATATCTACCTTGGAGTTGAGATTCACTGATAAGGTTATTTTTATGCTCTGTTATAGTAAAAACGATAATTAGTTTTGTGGTGGGTGAACGTCTACTCTTCATCATCAACATTCTGGTTTTCCCCAAAATAACAAACTATTTCGGGACGGTTTCCACTCAATGGCTGCTCCGAGAAATTTATTCACTGAAACTAGGGAGTACTATGCAAATGCTCACAGTCCACGAAAAAAAAATGGTGGACACGGAAAACCTTGATGTGATTGTCACCTCAGAAACACGGTTAACATCAGACGTGTATGGTGGTAAAATTCAGTTGCTTGGTTTCTTACTTGGTAAGACTGACAGACTAAACTGGGGGCGTGGTAGAGTTATCCTGAACACGGGAAGTACATAACTATACAAGGTGACAAGACAGTGGCAAGTGATTCAGTGACATGTGGACTGGTGTGCTGCAGGACGAAATGTAAACGGTAAGATATTGAACCAGTTTTAGTGTGCCACACTCTAGAATGTGTAGTGGATGATTCCTCCTTAAGCAGACCTAAGTCCTGATGCAATCGGGTTAAAAGCCTTATATTAGGTGGCTTTAATGTACCATCAATAAACTGAGGAAACTTGGAAGTGGGGTCATCAACAAAAGAAATCACTATCACTCTAGCTTTATTCCAGACCCCACTAAATATGAACTACAAAACTCCTCGTCTCTCTTGGACCTAATCTTCACACATGATGATGTCAGTCAAATAACTTTCCTCTTACTTTTAGGTAGAGGTGGTCATATAGTCATCTTATTCAAGCTCATGGCTGGGATGGCCTGCCAAGCAGTTGCACAGGTATGTCCAGACATGTGGAAGGGGTACATGAGGACGATCAACATTGAATCCTCGGCTGAAAACTAGATAGTTGACTCAGGGACATCGGTAGAAGAGGGATGGACTCATTTCCCGCAGTTTCACCATCGGATAACTTAACCATACTGTGAACAGTCCCAAAGAAGATGAAGTATGGCCATCCCCTGATAGACCGGGATATTCGGCGTTTACTAAGATCAATGGAGAAATGTTGAAACATCGCCATCAGCACAGGTGGGTATGAAATAAGTGTATAATTACAATCCGGAAAGATCAACGAGTATATGAAAAGCAATTAGCTTAATCTGTAATCAAACAGCTGAAGATACTATTCTCGTACACTTATCACAGAAAAAGGACTCGTAATAGGATTCCCAAGCTAATGACGGAAGGGATTGGGTCTCAAACGGCGGAGAATGGTCAGGACAAAGTGGAGGCCATGGCAATCTATTTCGGGACAGTTTCCACTCAGGAGCCTTTTCTAGACAAAGAACTAGACTCAAATACGAAGTCGAACAATAATAAGTTGTTCCCGAATAAAAATATGCTAATTGAGGCATTCCAGCCTACAAGCAAGATCAAATCATTACAGATGATAAGTTATGGCTTATATCGAGAAGCTAAACCTAAAGTCCTTAGCACTTCAAGCAGGGAACGATCAGCAGGACCGAGAGAACCAAGCCCTTAAGTCATGAGACGAATTACACAATATATTGCCTCCAATAGGTCACTTGACCAAGATGAGTAACCTACGAACTGGAAGAATGTAATTGTCACCCCAATACATAAATCTATTTCAAGGCAACTTCCATCAAACTGCAGACCTCTGAGCCTCACCAGTATCGTAGATAAATACTGGAAAGAGTAATCAAAAAGACCATGATGACATTACTGGAAAACAACAACTTGCTAAACAGTGAACAACACAATTTCAGAAAAAGTGTGTCTTATTCAACAACTTTGCTTAAGGTAAGAGAGCAATGAATAGATGCTCTAGATAGTGGGAAATCAATGGGAGTTGTCTAAATGGACTTCAGCAGAGCATTTATCGAGGTGCAGAGAGATAGATTAATATTCAAACTAGAAAATCCGGGGACTGATGAACCTCTACTAAAGTGGACGAGCGATTTCTTGGTAGGTCGCAGGTAAGAGTAACTTCCAAGTGCTCCTCCTAGAAATCAATATTCAATGCAGTACCGCAAGGTTCTGTTCTAGGTCCTTTACTATTCATATTGTATGTAAATGAACTCCCAAGTATTGTTGAGTCCTCTATGCTACTGAAGATGCACAGGTATTCACTGTTTGACAACGCTTTTACCAGTAACACCTAATATAATTCGTACCCACCAGGAGAAATCAAAAGACAGAGTCGAGGAGATCGGAAGAGTGTATTTGGCGATAGCCAATATATCGGAATTCCCTGATCTAATCTGACTAGCGATTGCGGTAGATGTTGAACACGTCGTTCTCACACGTTATCTGGTGCGGATGCATGACCGAGCGCCTTCAGCCAGATGAGTCCACTAAAACATATGGTCAGCATCCAATGTCGAAAATTTACAGAGCTATTTATTTTGAGGATTTATTTACCACTACACTACTATACGCTAATGCAAAAATCTGGCGAGGAATAACAGGAGACAAGGATGTATGTGAACTTCAGGCAAACTTAGATGTTTTGATTGGCTGGTCTAAAGATGACTGTTGCCTATCAACGCAGTCAAACATGTCTTTATGCACTTTGGGAATACGAAAGCAAATAGTTACAGCATAGGGAAAGAGTCGATGCCTTTAGCTCAATGTCATACTGATTGTGTGACAACAGTGATCTCAAGATCACAGGCAACTGCCGTGCAGTCGCGACTAAGGGGTTTCGAAACCTATGAGTTTTGAGATGGCCATTTGTCAAGTTAGATACCAACATGTTGACTACATTGTACACAACCTTAGTGTGATCCAAACTCGAAAACTGCGTTAAGGCTGCAAGCCATTGTTTAAAGAGTGAGCTGGAGATCCTGGAAAAAGTACAAAGAGCATTCATTCGTGCAAATCCAGAAGTCTTAGATCGACGGTATGAAGAGCGCCTTGAGAAGCTGGACCTCTGTTCTGTCCTACCACAGCTTAAGAGATGATCTGATTTCGATGTACAGAATACTAAGAAGTGATTCGAGCCTAATATATCCTCTCTTTTTATTTCTACCAGATCAGAACAACCCAGGAGACATAGCTGGCGAGTAGCAAAGCCAGGAACGAACAAAATAAACGTGACACACAAAGTTTCACACTGAGTCATCCATTTTTGAAATCTCTTATCCGAAGAAGTGGTGTCCGCCCTTCTAGTTGAATCATTCGAAAGAAGACTAGATACTCTCAGGAGCTTATTAGAAAGAGACTAACATAGGCCGTTGGCCGTTTATCCTAATTATACAAATCTGAGTTTAATTAAAAAAGAGCCCATGGTTTATTCCACTGTTCTAGTCATCTTGAGTGTTAGTGGTTTCTGTGTGGTCACTTATTTTCTTCCAGATTTAAGAACCATCTTCATACAAAAGAGTATGACAAGAAAGTTAACTGACCAAACAATGAGATATTATTGTGCTTCTGTCGACATTGTGAACCTTTTCCATATCAGGACGAAACGGCTGTCCAGTGCTTTCAGGTTTTCCATGGTGGTCTAGCTTCAATTGACTCATGATTTCAACCAGTGATAATGATTAGAGTTAAATGGATCACATTATTCCATGGGTTAGGATTATTCAAACCCGATTTGACTTAGGTCTGTAGAATTGTGGTCTGATTCGGTTCTAGTGTAGTGCGTGCTACTTATATTGATGTACGTAGTATATGACTCGAGTTAAAAACGTAATGTCTGGCAGCAGAAGATGGGAGAAGATCAAGAAAGGAAGAGCGCGAACACCATGCAATTTGTATGAAAAGGCATGAACAATGGAATGGGGGACAATGGATTGATGTTTGCAACAGGAGTAGTCCAGTTCGATATGATAGATTGATATTTTGCAAATTGACGATTTACTATATGGTGTTCAGATTTTATTGAGATAGTCTGTAATTTTTGTGCTAAATACATTCGATCGTCCCCACCCATGTTCTGTTCAGTACACGAGTACATTTGTCTTTGTTGCTATAAAAATAGACCTAACCCCAAAATTGTAGATTTGTCATGATGGGATTACCGAATCCATAGGATCTTATGTGAGTTACACCATTATCTACACTGACTCACCCTATCGTGACATTAATAATAATAATAATTTATTCTCAAATAAAAGTTTGTTACATGAGGCATGCCAGTTTACAGGCAAGATCAAATTGATACAAATGATACAATATACACTGTAGTAAATTACATAGCTGGGTTGATAATTTATGAGATATGAATGTAGATGGTTTTATGCAGTTCTACAGTTAGCGCGCTTCATGAAAGTTGCGTTGCAAATGTGCGACTGATGGTCAAGGATAGGTCCATTGAAGGTATGAGCTTCCAGAAATCGCAACCTTATGTCCATTTAGAATATCCAAGGCTTTAAGGATGGTGCAGGATGAAGTCACCCGTTCCATATCTCAAGGGGGCTGAAAGAGGGAGCAAGTAAAAGAAAACACGAGGGGCAGAGTAGCCAACATTCATGAAGGAATGTTCAAGGTATGATTACTCAGTCTAATTTTCTTTTATTAAGGTACTTGTTAAGAAATCGCATTTTAAGAGGTTAAAGAAAATAAGTGATAACAAGGTGTGAGTGGACATACAACTGTAGTAACTCACATTTATCACGAGAACACGACTGGTTTAATAAAAACAATTATTATTATAACCAACTGTACCAGTGTTTGTTTTAACGTGCTTTTGTTTGACTGTGCTAATGACAGCTATTTTGTGCTTCCATTCTTATACTTACACTTTGATTGTAACTTCGCGCGAATTCGGTTACGTTCTGTAACCAAGCTTGTATTCTGGCACGATCTCGGTATCCTTTCGATGCCACGAGATCGCCAGCGAATACATCTCGATTTGGTCCATTAACTGTCTTCTGATATTTGGCTTCTCGGGGATTTTATGGATCTATTTGGTTACGTCCAACCCTCGCCTTCTGATTTATTTGGCACGTGTTTCTTGGTAGCGGTGTTCATAGTCAATTTCGACTCGACGCCACGCTACAATTGGTGATCCCAAAGTTTGGAACACGCCTCAACTTCTGATCAAATCTTCCAAAGAAGCCAATTCGGTGAGTCTATGATTTATCTATCCACGTCTGTCGTATATTTTCATATTTTTTAATGTATAATATACTCGACATGACGGATAACGATAAGAATAGTATTAATATAATAGACTCACATGTACGTGTACCGAATCCTTGTTACTTTTTATTCGCGTGACGATGAATTCCACGCTTTATTCGAGAAAGTTTCCCCTATTAACTATTCTCCTCGCTGACCCGGCTGCTTGGTACGGAATGCATACGCATAAGCATATCTGTCTACCACCCAGCACCAAATGGTTAAGTAAACGGTTTCACTGCCAACTTAAAAGTGCTATACGAGCACACGAAAACGGCAATTGGCACGAAACCTTACCGCTCGTTCTTTTAGGGATCACAACGAGCTTGAAGGCAGATATACAATGTTCCGCCGCTGAACTGGTATTCGGCACGACATTGCGTCTGCCCGGAGAATTCTTCACACCACGGAGCAGACCTAATTTCGGTAAATCAGAATACGTCCATCGACTGTCTGCATTTATGCGAACGCTGTCTCCGGTGTCAACTCGAATACAACATCGACAGGTCGCTCTCCCTCGAGAGTTATCTACCTGTTCACATGTTTTCATACGAGTAGATTCGGTACACAAACCTTGGCAACAACCTTACGAAGGCCCTTTTCACGTGATCGCTCGTCACGAAAAGACCTTCAAGGTTGATCGACATGGCCGCGTCGAGATCGTCAGCATTGATCGTCTCAAACCAGCACACGTCGATGACAGTGCCCTATCTGGTAACCTGAGATTCAATGTTAGACCTATCAAACCTACTAGCAGGATCCTCAAACCATCTTCAGGTCCCACGCTAGATACATCTGAGACCTCATTCTCACGTCCCGGTCAACAGCACGCGTCATCTGCACCGTCTACGGGTGAGACGACAGTCTCACGTCCAGATCAGCAGACCACGCCGCCTCTGACCTCGGATGAGATTGCAGGCTCATGAAATACGAACGAGACTGCCGTCTCACGTTCCGGTCGCCGAGTACGGTCACCTGTACGCTTCCGCGACTAGTCGCACAGTTAACAAACGATACGGTGTAGGATTATTCCTATACTACACGCATGATACGCTCTTCTCTTTTTTGATTTTCTTTTTGTTTCCTGAGCCCACGCCCTCGACCATCTCCGTTTGGTTCCGTCGACTTCAGTCAACTTTGGCGAAAGCTGGATTGGCCACCCATGCTCTTGTCAACGCACTCAGTCGATATATTGGTTTCGAATGCTTGGCATACGCTTGGTCTCGAACTTGGTCGTTACGGTCGCTTTTGGCTCAACGTGGTTTCGTCCTACGTCTGCAGCGTTTCTTGTGCGCACCCCTACGAACGCAATCTTCAGATTCTGGATACAAACCACTCTGGTGTAGCATGCCAACTCAAACAATAATTACAACACATCGCTCCTGGTACCGTTCTCCGAAAACGACCTTCGTTGCCAACTCGACGATCAACGATCGCTTTCCTGTTCGCCAATTCTTCCGTCCTACAATCGCTCGTCAGCCGATCAGTCCCACGACTCAAACCGCTATTTATCGAAAGTGTAAACCCTTTCTAGCGGGGGGCTCCTGTAGTGACTCACATTTATCACGAGAACACGACTGGTTTAATAAAAACAATTATTATTATAACCAACTGTACCAGTGTTTGTTTTAACGTGCTTTTGTTTGACTGTGCTAATGACAGCTATTTTGTGCTTCCATTCTTATACTTACACTTTGATTGTAACTTCGCGCGAATTCGGTTACGTTCTGTAACCAAGCTTGTATTCTGGCACGATCTCGGTATCCTTTCGATGCCACGAGATCGCCAGCGAATACATCTCGATTTGGTCCATTAACTGTCTTCTGATATTTGGCTTCTCGGGGATTTTATGGATCTATTTGGTTACGTCCAACCCTCGCCTTCTGATTTATTTGGCACGTGTTTCTTGGTAGCGGTGTTCATAGTCAATTTCGACTCGACGCCACGCTACACAACTGACAATTGGAGGCGATTCGTAAAGGAGCTGAAAGTATGGGATTATTTGTGATTATAAAATAAAATCTAGTGCTAGAAACAGTATTGTGATATACAATTGGCTATCTTCCTTTTATTATCGAAGCTATTAGAGCCCCTTTCGTTTTTTTTGTATTATTATTTTTTTCAGGTATTATAGGGTCTTGAGTAGGCTTCGTATATTAGCGAATTGTCTAGTTTGCTTGTAATAGGATTTCTGGGTAGGAAGTGAAACCAATTCAACGTTCGTAACACGATTTAAAGAGGTATTTTGCGTGATAAATCAGCATCAATACCATAAGTTCGTAACATCCCACTAAACCATAAGGAGCCGTAATTAAACAAAATTTTCTGTCCTACAGACATGGGTGGATTGAAGTTATCTCCCCACCTTCATGTTTGCTGGTCAGTAACGCCACCCTCCCTCCTTTTGTGATGTTAGGCTCTCTTACGTTTGTGGTAAGTATGAATACTGCTTTAATCAAAGCCCATAGTTGGAATACACTGTCTCTACTAGGTCCATGTTACAAGCAAATCAGATAGTTGAAAAGTCTTTTTTTGGGGGGTTAGATGTCCATATAGTATATCACACTACTATGAAAATAACTAATGGTTTAAAGAAGTAAGGACTAATAGCAAATCAAAAGATATGAGAGGGTATAAAATTGTAGAAAGAAAAAAAAGGATTTCAGGGTAAGACAAATAAAACATTGAGAAACGCACAAGACTTTGTGGGCAAATTTTGAGCTTTGTATGATCGGCCTTGGTAGATCAGCATCCATAAGATTGAGCTGTCTACTTGCAGTAGAAAAAAAAGCATGACTTTTAGGAAGAATAATGTACATTTAACCTGTAGAGATTTGGGGACTGAAAGCTAGGGTTAGGAGCATGAAGTCATGATTAATAAACAATGAATAATAGGAAAGGATAGGCCATATATTCTGTGATTTGGTTATATTCATATTAGTAACAGTCGAACGTGTTATAATTTTGTTCTTTCTAGACACTAGGCGGTCCGTAATAAAGTGCCTCCTTGGTGGGCGGGAGATCAAGGAAATGTTGAAGCTCTTTGGAGTCTAGAAATAGGGTTATTAGCTTTTTGAATCTGGTAAACGTATCACAGTTACGGATAGGCATTGGCAGCCTGTTCCACAATAAACTGTACCGTACTGTAAAAAACTTACAACGCATTTGTTTTTGGTGTTTTACGGTAAGTAGTGTATATGCGTTGTTTGTAAGTCTATAGGCTGGGTCGTGGGTGATAGTCGGGCAGGAGGTTAGAAAGGAGAGCCCATATATCGCTTTGTAGAGAAAAATTAAATTGTTTTTTAGCCTACGGTGCCATAAAGGTTCTAAAGAGAGGTGCTTACATCTTTCTGTGTAATCGAGATTCGAGTTACATCCTAGTAGTTGACGTGTGAAACGTCTTTGAACTTCTTCTACTCTTATCTTGTCTGCGATATTCATATTAGAGAAGACAAAAGAGCAGTATTCAAGGGAGGGTCGTACACATATTTTGTAGAGAGTAAGTTTACCCTCTGTTGTGAAAAAGTTTTTCATTATAAAACCAATTAGCCGTCTAGATTTAGAAATAATATAGGAGGCATGTTCTTCAAAGTTTAGGCTTCCTGTGTAATTAATTCCTAAATCGTGTACTGATTCGAATGTTTGGACTCTACATTCATTTAAGTGAAGTCGCGGTTTATAGGGATGCTTTCCAAAGTGCATGATCCCGCACTTGTTGAGGTTAAATGGTAATTGCCATTTTTCACTCCATATAGTTAAGTTATTGAGGTCCTTTTGGATCTGGGATACACTTTCGCTTAGTGTCTCAGGCTTATAGCTGTATACTATTTTGAGATCATCCGCATATAAGTATGGTTTCCCAAATTCTATGGTGTTACATATATCGTTTATATACATAAGAAACAAAAGTGGACCTAATACGCTTCCCTGGATGACTCCACTGGTGATTGGTCTAGGGGACGAGAGACAGTCATTGTACTTTACCATCTGTTTACGTTCTGTTAAGAACGAAGCAAATCATGAGTACAGTGGGTTGTGTATTCCGAAGGACTTTAGTTTGACGAGTAGCCTTTTGTGTGGGACCCTATCAAAGGCTTTCTTAAAGTCAAGGAATAGGACTGATACAAGGAGTCCGCTGTCTCGTTTCAGAGTTATATCATTCAGGTAGTCTACTAGGCATGTATCGCATGATCTGGACCTAAGAAATCCATGCTGGGAGGTCGAGATGAGATTATTAGTTAGTAGATGTTGGACTACAGCCGCCTTAACTACTTTTTCCATCACTCTGGATACCACTGAAGTTATGTTTATAGGCCGGTAATTTTCAACGTTTGCTTCAGGTCCTGTTTTAATTTTGTGAATGATATGTGTAGTTTTCCAGGCAGTAGGGTAACACGCTGAAGAGAGTGATATCGCGAATAGTTTGAGAAGCAAAACACACATATCATCACCTCCACGTTTTAGCATGCTAGATGGGATACCATCTGGTCCATCAGTGTAGGAGTGTTTCAATGTACTGATTGCCTTGGAGATATTTTGTACACTGAATTCTACATTTGTAATTTCACAGGGAGTTACTGGGATTGGTTCTGAATCATTAAATGGTTTTTCGTTAGTTAGTGAGAAACAAAAATGTTCACTAAATAATTCTGTGATAAGTTTGGGATCTTCGTATACTTGTTTGCCTTTAATGAATATACTCCCTCTCGATTTAGAGCGTTTAAGTTTATTTTGGAGTAGTATGGTGAGTGCAGAGGAGTTATTATTAAGTTCAACTGCACGTTTTTCCTGTGCTACTGCTTTTTGTTTACTTATTGCCTCTGTTCGGACAAGTATTTCTGTCATCGTTACTAAAGAGGAAAAGTCATTCAAGTTGTGGAATCGAGTACAATGTCTTTGAAGACGTCTTCTTGTACTGACCAGTATATAGAGATCTTTGGAGAACGTAGGTTTACAGTATTCTAAAGGTGCGATGTTGTTGATGATACTTTTGATGTTGTGATAAAATATATTGGTTAATGTGTCGGTATTGTTTGAGGTAAAGAAAGTTCTCCAATCAGTGATTCTTAGGTAATTGTGGAAGTTATTCCAATCAACCTTGCGATAGTTTCTATGAAGTGTTACGGTTTTACTTCTATCGGTTGTGGTTTTTACATCAAGGCTGCATATGACAATGTTGTGATCACTACCTGGGAACTTTTTTCCAATATACAAAGTATTGGGGATGAGGCCACTGGTAAAGACTAAGTCTAAGATGTTTTGATGTCTGGTAGGTCTATCGACATACTGAGTCCATTGTCCGAGCTCTAGACATTCAATAAATGATTCATAACGTCTCGGCGCTTTGACTTGCAGCCAAGAAATTTCGGGCATATTGAAGTCACCACAAATGGGCTTGCCTGTGAATGGGAGGGATGATGCTAGTGTGAATACCTCCGATAATACTGCTATTTCATCTATTGATGCGTTAAGTTGACGATAAACACAGCCGAGCAGTAAGGTAAGGGAATTCGACGGCTTTAATACAATCCACACCGAATCCTTCAGTTTGTTTAGTTCAGGCATATCACATGGCAGTGAGTTTAGGCTAGAGTGAGCGTAAATAAGGCATCCTCCGCCTCGTCCACTCAATCTATCGCTTCTATATAGGGAATAGTTATCAAGAGATATACTTCGGTCGGAAATATTACTGTTAGTCCATGCTTCAGATATCATAACAACTGATGGTTGATATATGGATACAAACAGGGCTAAATCCGTCTTTTTGTTGCAGATCGACCGAGCGTTGATAAGACATATATTAAGCAGGTGGCCTACTAAGTTAAAATGGGTGAAAGTATCTCGGATAAAATTGTCGTAACCCTCGCGCGTATGAGATGAGTTTGATGTGAGGGATTGGATGTTCTTCATTAGCTCGGTATTTTGATAGCTAGACTTATTGGGAGATGTATCAAATGAGCTAGTGAAGTTGATTGGGGAGTTTACCCAGGAGGAAAGGGTGGGAGTACTCTCTGGTGGAAACTGTACGGAGGAAACAAATTTATGGTTTGCATGTGGTTTGAAATAACCTGGGCTATATGCTTCAACAGAGGTTTCACTAGGGGTCTTATTCCAAAAAAATCTTGTACAGGCCTACTGTGAAGTGTATGGTTATTTACAAAATAGTCTTGATGGTTAGACTCGTAGCCCCTGTTATGGCTATTTAGGTTAGCGTGAGAGGGGTCTGCTACGCGTAACTGGGAGGAGTTGCGACTGCTGTTATACATGGGAGCCGTTGTTATGTGATGGGTCGGTACTAAAGGGTGTGAGAAGTTTTCTTTCTGAGAGTAATTACAGTTGCGATCCTGGGGAATGTAGGTAGGGTGTGGAGTGAGAAACCTATTATTACCATTCTTATTCATGGTTTTAGGCTTCAGGGGGTGATTTGGGTGGCCAGTTCTCTGGTAGTTTTCGTTAGTCTGCGTGTAAGAAGGCTTGCTACGTTGAAGCCCACCACCCTTTTTGCAACTTGGAGGTGTTGAAGGCAAGTTATACGATAGCAGCGGGGAGAACCTGTTCACTGTTCTTGGGATACCTATAGAGCAGTTGGGTTCAATCGTACGTGTTTCCCTATTCGGTATTATGAGTTTTGTCTTCCCACCCTTTATTTTCAGAGCTGGAGTCTTTCGTTGTCTCTGTGAGATGAACTTACGTTCATTCAAGTCTACTTGCGGAATATCTTTAGGAGGACAAATTTTCAAGTGTATAGGTTTAGTTGGATGTGTGTTGTTACACGACTCACATTTTAGTACATTACTGAACGAACAGCTGGGATTAGTCATGTCGTTATGGTTTTTGGTGTCAGTTGGGGTCCGTATCTTATCCAAAGGTTTCTGATCTGTAGACTCATCTAGATCAACAGAGTGATCAGCCGTATGTGGAGTGGTGTCATGTTTATTGTTCGTGTGTTTTAAACTATTTCCTGTGTTGCAAACTGTCTCTGGCTGATTATTAACTGTAACACTCCCATTCAATTCTATCGCTTCGCGTCTTCTTACACGACGTTGACAGGGCGTAAGGTCTGGAGTGACTTTTATATTCTTGTATGGAATTAGTGAGCTAATATTTTTGCTCAGATTAATAAACTGCTTAGCATCGTTACAACAGCCAAACATAAACAAAAGGGGGCAAGTCGATCTGTCTGACTTTTTTCTAAGGCGGATGACTTTGCAGTTAACGTTCGGCATACCACATGCTCTAAGGCAAATATCCCTTAACTTAGATGGGTGTGTGCGGTCGGGGAGGTTGTACACAACTGCATTGAAGGAGGACATCACTCTCTTCGTCACTTCTTCAGCCACAAACTCCAAAATACACTCAGCTTTAGTGAGTTGCTCAAGATTTCTGTCTGTATCAAGGCCCCATATATGAGTGAGGGGTGCTAATTGCTCAAGTTTGCCGTTAATTTCGGATAGAGGGTTTTGTAGCTGTCGGATGTCATTACTATATCTATCAGTATTTTGGTGTGTATGAGGTTGACCATTGGACTCTTTAGTTTTTGAAATTTTAGATTTAGGCCTTGGTAGCACATACTGTCTGGTAGACTGTGCTGCCTTTTCGATGCACGTAGGTATAGTGTCTTGTATGTCAACCAGTCTTACCGTTGGCATACTGCACGTAAAGATAGAGGGGCTGCGACATGGAGAATCTGGTGACGATAGAGACATTTGTGTACAATACACATATTTTTCAGTAGTTAAAGGTTCGACATTGTCAAGCACTAAGTCGTCAGTTGTAGGGGTTACAGATTTGGACCTTTTATTTGGCTTAGAAGTTGGTGAAATTCCTCTTTTACTGGAGTTATTGGACATGATATGAAAATAAGTGAGCACAGTGCTCGTTAAATTAAATGTAATATCTGAGTATTAGTTGTTATTAAGTATTAACCTGGTTAATACTAGGATTAGAGACTGTGAGTATATAATGAATTGCAGATCTATTTACGACTTACGTCCGCAATAGGTACAATACGAACTGGTAATTATCCGTCGAATAAAAACAAGTTTTTTCCTTATTTTTGGGGGTAAGATGTACCCGATGTACAGGATAGGATGATAATCACTGTATAATACACCCTACAAAAGAGCAAGTCGAAAAACTCCTAAACCACGTGAAAAAAATGTTACCACTTTCAAAGTTCGCGGGTATATTTCCATACCTTCGTAGTAATATGATGTTTAGCGCCTCTGAAGGACACATTTGAGATGGAGATATAATATATATTCAATGTGAGTTAAGACAAATTATACAGAATGATAACTCCTGTATGTCTGAGTCATGTTACTCTGACCAGTTGTTTCTGCGTTGACCATTACTAACCTCCTCCAAGAGTTGTATATTAAATGTGAGTTTTCTGAGTTATTTTATGTTCATCTTCAAGAATCGCGTGGTTAGGAACCAACACCATCACAGATCAGCCGATAATGGGACATAGCAGCTGTTCAAATGTGAAGACATCTTAATTTAGTAGTGTTTTTAGCCAACTCATTTTTCCGTATTTCCCTATAAGATTGTCGGTTTAGATGTCCCAACACCCCATATTTCCGAAGCCATACAATTACGCCTGGTATATTGGTGTGTTCCAGACTTTATTCGTAAAGAAAGCCTCCTTAGTTAAACATGTGGCTACTAGGAGGAATGCAGTAATACATCATTCAGAAAAGCAGGTGTTTGAACAAATAGAAATATGTCACACAGGGAGTGTCAGTTTACAGGCAAGATCAAACTGTTACAATTGCTACAGGATTTACTGTAATAAGTTACTCAGGATGATATATTATAAGGCACATTGGTCATAGAAACGGGAGAATGTATTTTCGTACATTAAAAGAGGAATGTTAGTAGACTTGAACGTTCAGTTCATGAGATGATGCGCTCTATAGAGGTTGCCTCGCGACAAGCAACCAATGGTCGAGAACGAATGTAAGTAAAGTATAGAACTATCCATAAAAAGAAGTAATGCGGTAAACGCATAACGAGTCAGTTAAAAACATCAGCTTTGGTGTACTGTTTTGTGCTTCTTGCTAGTGTTACCAGATAAATAACGGAGGTACTGATGAAGGCGCAGGACGAAGTCATTCGTTCGATATGTGTGTTTTCGGTGGTATGCTAACAGGATGCGAAAAAGAAAGGGAAAAGCGAAGAGTGTGAGGTGGAACAGAGTGGTAATTACTGGTGAAGTTAAGTCACTTATGATGGAATATATTTATCTGAAGTCAGTCCAATTCATATGCTTTTCACTGAAATGATATCGTGAACATTATGTACAACTGGATGGAAGACGACACTGTCTAACTGGTAAAAAATCAGTCCGATCCGGAAGCCTGTTTGTTAGGTACCATGAGATCACACCTTGAAAAGTTTTCATGCCAAATGAATTATTTTTACAAAGCACTTGGAATGTCCTTGAAATGTCAGGATCTATTTTTTGAAGTGGAGAAACTGGTGATGTTAAGGTCACTGTATAATAAAATCGAAGACAATTTCGTTAGAGGTATCCTCCAACAGCTCATAGAAATCGACAAACGGGGTTCGATGGGATATCGGGTTTATGTGCAGCTTCTGTCGAGCAGAAGCCGTGATTACCCTTGTTGTTCAGTTTCCTCTTCTAGTCAGATTTCCAGGGACTTTGAAAAAGAATACGATCCCATCACCTACGGTTTCCTTTTAGTCCTATAGAAACAACTGAAGTTACATAGGTTAAACTAAATATCGAACACATTACCGGTTGACCAGCTTTTGTAGAAAACTTCCAATCCTACTACTTAATTCGCTTTTTCGAGTTCTAGGATTTTCAGGCATAAATCCTTACATTTTTGCATGGACATTGAATGAGATGCAGACATTTTGTTTCAGTAGGTACTAACTACCTCATTATATGTGAAGAGTCTTCTATTTTTAAACCCACATTTAGTAGGTCAACGTTCAAGCGTATGAGTTTAAGGAAACCTAATTGTGATACCAAGATTCATTACAGACTTCCTTCGACATAATGACAAACTCAATGAATTCAAGATAACTTTTAACAACAGGTTTCAAGCCCTACATAATGTGTTCAAAGGAGAAGAAACTGTTATGGAGGACAACTGGAAAGAGATCAAAGAAGCATTAACTTCATGTCAGGAGGTTCTGGACGGCAACAAGCATCATCATAAGTGGTGGATCTCTATGGGAACCCTAGACAAGATTTAAGAAAGGAATAACAAGAAGACAGAAATTAATGACAGCCGAACAAGAACGGAGACAGTCAAGGAACAGGCTGGATACACCAAAGTAAACAGACCAGTTAATAAGCAGAAATACTTGAAAAAGCTAGCAAAGACAGCGGAAAAAGCTGAAACACAAGGAAATATCAAACAACTGTATTACACGACGAAGAAACTGACAATGTAGTGTGGTAAACTAGGGAGACTGGTCAAGGACAAAGAAGGCAGGTCATTCACTGCACAAATATTTAGCACTGCCAGAATTCCAGCGTCCTGGATTTCACTGCTAGCCACTATCCGTCTTTGTTTATAAAGCTTGTGACTTAAGGCTATATCGAGGCAATCCGCACAGGATGCACATATGTCAGAAAGAGACTGAACAATCGCAGTACTAAATAACAATGGGAAGATACAAGTAAAACAACAACAAGTGAATTTACAATAACTCCGAGCATGAATCTGATATGCAGTGTGGAAGCGATGCCATTTTTGAAAAACATTATAAAAACTACACTCAGTGCAATAATAAAACATAAACTCAAACATTAACTCTCTAGGACATCTGCACGTCTTTTATTTTTATTGATATTATTTATTTAGCAACCCTGTTTGGGAAGTATACTGTATGTAGACCAACGTTGTGACTTACAGATCACGCCTGTTAAAATGGTATATACCCGTAGAATTATGGTCTAGGCTCGTCATTAGTACTGCTGTAATGATAGACTTAATCCTAAAATTGTAGATTTATTGTGATGTGATTATCTAATCCATGAGATCTTACATGGGGGTGCCATCACTGTCTGCCCTGACTCGTCGTATCTCAAACATCAGCAATATAACGTCCAGAGCTTTTGAAGCACACATTTGGGCTAAAGATAGGATGACATATTCAATGTGAGTAAAGACAGGTTTTACAGAATGATCACGTCTGCAAGGCTGAGTCATGCCAGCAGATTGAATGAATTATTTACGCGTTTATCATTGTTGACGTTCTCCCCTTGTGAAGTGCTAAATATCTATTTCACAGTTATCTCATGTTCAGCTTTTGAGAATTGTTTGTTTAGGACAGATACCACTACATGCCTTCCTTGTCAGAAATGTATTATATTATACTGTTTATTTACGCCTGGATGACTAAGCTGTGCCATCTCAACTAATTGTTCCGGAGCCCACCATTCCTAACCTTACTTAAAAAAGATTAGTTCAGCGAAGAGTTTTCTTTTCGGCGCATTTATTTTCAAAACTGTACAGTCGCAAATATATATACTTATCTTAACAGGATGATAATAATATTGATAACAAACTTCTGTTAGGCATGTTGACAGTGAGGTTAAATAAACAAAGTTGTTAAAAATTCTTTTAGAAACAAGGAAAGCTTAATAATCGTTTGATTGTTAGTGGCCTAAGCATTCATCAAAAGATTACTTACTTACGCCAGTTACTCTTCGTACAGGAGCATAGACCGCTCACCAGCATTCTTCATCCAACACCATCCTGGGTAATACTTTCCAGCTCCTTCCAGTTCTTATTCATCCTCTTCACATCTGATTCTATTTCTCAACGTAATGTGTTCTATGGCCTTTCTCTTTTCCGCTCCCCTTCAGGATTCCAAGTTAGGGTTTGCCTCGTGATGCAGTTTGATGATTTCTGCGATGTATGTCCTATCCATTTCCATCGTCTTTTCCTAAATTTATTCTTCATCTGGAAGCTGGTTTGTTCTCTCCAACAAAACGCTGTTGTTGATGGTATCTGACCAATGGATGTTGAGTATCTTGCGTAGACAATTATTTATAATAATAATAATAATAATGATAATAATAATAATGGTTTATTCTCAAATAAAAGTTTGTTACATGAGGCATGCCAGTTTACAGGCAAGATCAAATTGATACAAATGGTACAATATCCACTGTAGTAAATTACATAGCTGGGTTGATAATCCATAAGATTCGAATGTAGATGGTTTCAATCAGTACCACAGTTGGCGCGCTTTACGAACGTTGCGTTGCGAATGTGCAACTGATTGTCAAGGATAGGTCCATTGAAGGTGGGAGCTTCTAAATGTCGCAACCTTATGTCCCTTTGGAATGTCTAAGGCTTTGAGGATGGTGCAGGATAAAATCTTTCGTTCCTTATCACAAGGGGGCTGAAAGAGGGAGCAAGTAAAAGAAAACACGAGGGGCAGAGTAGCCAACATTCATGAAGGAATGTTTAAGGTATGATTACTCAGTCTAATTTTCTCTTATTAAGGTATTTGTTAAGAAATCGCATTTTAATAGGTTAAAGAAAATAAGTGTTAACTTGTACTTTCTTGATGATGGTTTTAGTAGTTCTCCAAGTTTCAGCGCCGTACAGTAGGACTGCCTTGACGTTCGTATTGAAGATTCTCACTTTGATATTGGTTGAAAGTTGTTTTGAGTTCCATATATATTCTTCAGTTGTAGAAGAGCGGCCCTTGCTTTGCTAACTTCCGCCTTTACGTCTGCATCTGAACCTCCTTGTTCATCGATGATGCTTCCTAGGTATGTGAAGGACTCTACATCTTCCAGAGTTTCGCCATCAAGAGTGATTGGATTGCTGTTCTCCGTGTTTTATTTGAGGACCTTGGTTTTCCCCTTGTGTATGCTGAGGCCTACTGATGCAGAGAGTGCTGATACACTGATTGTTTTTATCTGCCTTTGTTCATGTGTACGCGATAGGAGAGCTAGGTCATCTGCGAAGTCAAAGTCGTCTAATTGATTCTGAGCTGTCCATTGTATTCCGTGTTTTCCTTCAGATGTCGAGGTTCTCATAATCCAGTCGACCACCAGGAGAAAGAGGAAAGAAGAGAGTAAACAGCTTTGTCTGACTCCAGTCCTTACTTGGAATGCATCTGTCAGCTGTCCTCCATGCACTACTTTGCACTGTAGTTCGTCGTACGAGTTCCGGATAATATTGACAATCTTCTGAGGACCTCTGTAGTGTCGAAGAAGTTTCCATAATGTCCCCCTATCTACACTGTCGAATGCCTTTTCATAATCAATGAAGTTGATGAACAGTGACGAGTTCCACTCAACTGATTGTTCGACGATGATCCGTAGTGTCGCAATTTGGTCTGTGCACGACCGATCCTTAAGGAATCCAGCCTGTTGCTCTCGACATTGGGTGTCTACTTCGTCATTCATCCGGTTCAGCAACACTCTGTTGAAGACTTTCCCTGGTATTGACAGTAGTGTAATGCCTCTGTAGTTTTCACATTTGCTCAGATCTCCTTTCTCTGGAATCTTGATGAGGTGTCCTTCTTTCCAGTCCATCGGCACTTGTCCCTCCTCCCAAATCTTTTTGAATAGAAGGTATAGCATGCTTGTCCGGTGGATTCATTGGAGCCGGCCTATTCAGGAGCTCCTCGAAGTATTCTGCTCATCTGTTCCGCTGTTGTTGAATTTCAGTGATTGGCCTGCCTTCTTTGTCTTTGACCAGCCTCTCTGGTTTGCTGTATTTCCCTGCTAGTTTCTTCGTTGTATCGTGAAGCTGTTTCATATTTCCTTCTCTTGCAGCTTTTTCTGCTGTCGTTGCTAGTTCTTCCACGTATTTCTTCCTGTCGGCTCTAATGCTCCTCTTCACTTGCTTGTTTGCTTCTATGTATTCAGCTTGTGCTTGGACTTTCTCTGCTCGTGTTCGGCTGTTGTTAATTGCTGCCTTCTTGTTCTTCCTTTCTTTGATCTTGTCCAGAGTTTCTATAGAGATCCACACCTTATGATGGTGTTTCTTTAGGCCCAGAACCTCCTGACACGTCGAAGTTAATGCTTCCTTGACGCTTTTCCAGTTGTCCTCCATAGTAGTTTCTTCTTCATTCAGTAGATCCTGTAAGGCTTGGAACCTGTTGTTGTGAGTTATCTTGAATTCACTGAGTTTGTCAGTATCTCGAAGGAAGGCTGTATTGAACCTTTGTAATGCTGTTTGTCCACTTGTCCAGTTCTTATTTAGCTTCAGTTTTAAATTGGCCACAACTAGGTGGTGATCTGAGGCTATGTTAGCACCTCTCCTGGTTCTCGCATCTTCCATTGTCCTTCGGAATTTTTTATTGACACAAATATGATCTATCTGGTTCTCTGTAGTGTGGTCCGTTGAGATCCATGTAGCTTTGTGTATACGCTTGTGTGGGAATATTTTGCCTTCTATGACCAATTTGTTGAATGCACACACATTTGCAAATCTTTCCCCATTTTATTTTCCCTCTCCCAGTCCATGTCGTCCCATGATATCTTCATATCTGGTGTTGTCTATTCCGACTTTGGCGTTTAGATCTCCCATCAGAATGGTGAGGTCCTTCCTTGAGCACTTGTCTATGATTGATTGCAGCCTCTCATAGAATTGATTTTTAATCTCGTCGTTTCTATCATTGGTGGGTGCATAGCACTAGATAACATTCACTGTAATTCCCTCCTTCTTTGTCTTGAATGATGCTTTGATGATTCTGGATCCGTGAGATTCCCATCTTACAAGTTCACTTCGTGCTACTTTGGACAGCATCAGAGAAATTCCCTGAGTGTGTTTAAGTATACCCTGCTTAATATGTACTGATATTTATCGATTCACTGTGCATCGTCTTCATTGCTTTGTGAAGCTTTTTCAGTCACTAAAAATGTTTTGTCTATCACCCAGTTTAGACATACTTAAACTGAGGCACATCACTGAATCATTCACTGTGTCATGTTTGATGGCATTACTACGTATTTTCAAATTTAAACTGTTAGTACCAAACAAAGTTCTCAACTGGGTTTCGCTAAGCCGAATCAAAGATTCAGTAGATGATGAACTTGAACATCAAGCTGTCTGTCTTAATAATTGATCATGTACTGACCAAATTTTGACATTGCAAACTATTGTTGAACAATCATTGACTGAATGGAACTCATAACTATACATCATCTATTTTGACTATGAGAAAGCATCCTACAGTGTGAATAGGAATACATTGCGAAATCTTCTTCGGAACTTGTGAGTACAGGAAGAGATTTTCACTATCACATAGAACTAATACGACGGGCCAACAGACGAATTCCGAATGAGGACTAGCATCAGACAAATCTGCTTACTCCCTCCTTTTCCCATTCTGTCAGCTGCTGACTGGGTTACGATGACCTCCATGTCTCAGGAAGAACATGGGACGCAGAGGACACAGTTGGACTGTTTGACCCTTCACTCCATACACAGTAACAAATGCAGACAAAGGCTGAGAGGGTGGTAATGGCTTCCTTAGCAGTAAGTTTCAACACTCATAAAAGAAATAGCAGGAACATGAGGAATAACAAGGTGATCAACAACGAAGTCACACTTGAAGGCGAAGCCCTGGGTCAGATGGGGGTTCTTACGTGCCTGTGCGGCATCATTGATAAACAAGGGGGGGGGGGTCTGATGTAGACGTAAAGACATGGACTGGCTAACGGAATATGTGGTTCCTAGATCTGCAAAATATCTGGGTCTCAAAATAGCTGTCAGCTAAGACTATAGTCAGAGTTTCTAACATCAACGTTAAGACAGTCTTAGTTTTCGGAGATGAACATTTGAGAACTATCTCCACCTATATCAGAATAATACAGGCATTTACAAACAACGGTCTACATAAGATACTGCAGACCGGTTAGCCATAACTTACAGGGAAAAAACCAACGTTTAGTAGAGAAGGAAATTAGGAAACCTTGGGAGGTAGATAAGTCACAGGATAAACCATCAAGGTATATCACAAGGAAAGCGCTAAAAATGGAATCTCAAAGTAAAAGTAAAGGCGACAAATAAAAGAACATATGTTGGTAGGAATAGCGAAATTAAAAGAAGGAACGGCAAATACTTACTTACTTACGCCTGTTACTCCACGTGAAGGAGCATAGGTCGCTCACCAGAACGGCAAATACTAGTGACTGAAAAAGCGTACTCGGGACAGAATTAATAGAAGATTCTTGCTAGACAGTCCATATCCCACGAGTGATAAAAGGCTTATTTAAGCCAATCAACAGATAAAACTCAAATTGGATTGTTTTCGTTAGGTCGACTATCGTTAATGTATCATTCAAATCTACCTGTTATCGTACTATTTAAAAATAGTGTACTATACGTTGAATACTGGCTGTTAGCATACCATCCACGATAAGCGATTCGGATTCTAGGTGGCAACCACAGTACAACTTCTAGTTGGGAAGATTACATGTTGTCCAATATACAGTGTAGTCGACGATTCAATATGAAATATAAAGTTAACTGGGATGCATTTGGTTATGAGTATGTGAACATGCTAGCGTCTACGCCAAACTTCTGCTCTAATAGACGGTGCTAGCTAAGTTATATCAATTTGTACATCATGATCAGCTCACTTTAAGAACTTCCATACGAAATAGACGATAGATTCCACTTACACAACTAACTAGTCAAGTCGGGCTTCTTTGAACCTCCTCGAACAGCTTATTTTTCAGGCAGATGTTGACTACTGTTGTGGACATTGTTCACAAGAATATTTGCAAGTGATGTGTAGCAGAATATGGCATCAAAGTTGCAATAGTTGTTGGACAGAGTGAAAAGTTTCAGCGCATCGAAAGCACGGAGCCGCTAGAACACTTGAAGGCCAGTTGGAAAGACAGTTTGGATAGCAGAATAAACCGAAAGATGTAAATGGATAATTGACGACTATGTATATGTACTATTTAAATAATCTGTAATTTCTTACAATAATTATATAGAGCCCTTACGGTTAACATATTGTAGAACGGTATATATATAGTCACTTGACGTCACTCTTTATGCATAATGTGCTCAGCATCCGATGCCGAAGACTTACAGAGCTATTTATTTTGGGGATTTATTTATCGCTATGAAGCATATTTAGAGTGGCGTAGTTCATGATATTGGATAAAAGAGACATATGGTATGAACTTTACGACATGTGTGTGCAGAAGTGCTAGATATTATTATTTGTAAAGCTTCTTTAACCCAATTAACTGGCAGGATTATGTCTATATAGCAGCATATCTCCGTTTTGTCGGATGACCTTCGCCATGTTGGCAGGGAGAATGAATTGGAATTAAATTAACTGGACTAATGAACCTTCAACATAAAATAATTGTATTCTCTTATCGCTCCAAATATCAATATGACTAATAGCAACTATCCTACAACCAATTTCGATTATGGTTAATTTTGGTTAAGCCCTTTTATTAACTTAACAGACAATGTTATCTCAACAGTAACAATTCGCATATTTCTTTATACAGTTATGATCACTTGTTAGCGGTAAATAAACCCCAAAATAAATAGCTCTGAAAGTCTTGATCATTTGATGCTTATCGCATCGGCTTCAATAGACTAACCCTGATGAAGGCTATCATGATGCATCCGCACCAGATCACGAATGAGTACGTCGTGCTTCTCTTCTCCTACAACCGCTAACAGGTTTAGATTAGACACTTCTCGATATGTTGATATTCTATCTAATCTATCTTTAAGCCTCTGTGCTTCTGATTTCACTGGTTTGGCGCGTTTCGGTTATAAATAGTGTTACTGGTAAGTAGTTGCTGAACTCCGAATACTTGTGGCATCTTCAGATTTTGCAGTTTGGTTTGTTAACCAATTTGTCACGTCCCAGTTTTTGCTCGTCGATCTATCTGCGATTCACGAACCCAAATTAACAATAGAACCAAATTCCAATTAGATACCAAAGTTTATTCGCGATTTACAAATAGTCGACCCATATGTCGTTCTAACAGCAATAATTATAACAATTACAAAACAGACCTTCAATTTTGTAGGTTCCCGGAGCGAAAACTCCCAAATACCAAACCAATGACAAAGACAAACCGAAATGTCCGAAAATAATAATATGAACAAACAAGTTCCAAAGGTAAGTAAAACGAATACATCCAAAAACACAGTAAAATTGTTAATATACAATAAAAAGGTTTTACTCGGACGGATGTCTTCAGTTCTCACGTAACACAAGTAATTAAATTTCGCGACCATACACTTCTGATGCCACTATGTTTCTGAGGTGGAGAAACACTAGGGTTTTCTGCGTCAAACAACTTTTATCTCCACCATTCAACTTATTAGGCTGCGAGCATTTGTATGGCATAATTTTATTTTGTGAAATACTTTCCTATACTACTCATAATTGTTTGAGATCGTTTCGCTACGAACGTTTACGACACGAAAATCCTTAATATAAGGTTTTTCCGTTGTTCCGGCTACGTTTATTTGTTTCTACCTCTGTGCATTGTCTCTTATTACGATCGAGTGGACTGAGGTTCGCATGAAAATATATTCCAGATCCAGTCATTTAGCGTGTATCTTCCGGTAACATGGTTTATTTCCTCAGCCCAAACAAAAGTAACTTTTTAGAGGCGGTTTGCCTGTGTACTTTCGGTATCCGTTTCCGGTTCTATCATAAAATGCCTATGAATGCTAACCCTAGGAGTCACAATCGCAAGGCTCGTTCTGTTACTGGCAGGAAACACAAACTGACTTCCCAAGTCATCGATAAAGTAATATTCACATCTCCATTCTCGACAGTGTATCTCATAAGAGTGGGACGTGTGAATTAGTTAGTTGCCGCTTGAAATGCAAGGGACAAGAGCTGCTGATTGATTTGGTCTGTCGCAGTCCAAGCTGTGAGGTAAATGAGACCTTGCTAGGCTGTCTCATTACTTGTTCACAAAGTGTTCGATGTCTAATCCTAGGGGACTTTAATGCACCCATAGTAGACTGGGAAAATCTGCGAACTAAATTGTCAGATACTTCTTTTGAGCAGGAACTAGCTGATGCGGGTCTCACACGTGCCCTAGTGCAATGTGTGCAAGAAGCGACTAGGTATGACCCGGATTCTGAATCATCCTTACTAGATCTTACACTGACACATTATGAGGATGACGTTACGAACCTCGGTTATGTGCTACCCCTAGGTAAAACTGATCATGCAAAATTCACCTCTGACTTCCATATAATTGTCAAACACGAGAGCGCATCAGCTCAATCCAGACCCAACGTCTAGAAAGCAAACCTACAAGATATCATACATTCAGCATCGTCAGTAGATTGAAAAATAGAGCCAGAGTCCTGGATCGAAATAGCTTGTGGCGTATTTTGAAATTTATACTTAAAAGTTACTGCACCACACATCCCTTGGACAACGTTAAAGAGGCCGAGAAACTCTCCACCATGGTTCAGTAGTGGGTTCGTATTCTTCTCCGTAAGAGAATAAGAATGTGGAATTGATGAGACAAAATCCCAGTGCCGAAAAGCTCGGAATACCTGTGCCTCGACCCTCCGTAAGTCTAAAATGTTGTAAGAAGAGAAAATCGTTAGGGAATCAATGGAATGTATTAGTATATAAACCAAATTACAGTAAGAAGAGGAAATATTCTAGCACTATGGGGAGACAGTACTGCTTCATCATTAGTGAAGGATGACTTTGGTAAAGCTCAAGTATTCTCATACTACTTTAGAAACGTATATACAGTAGAAATGCCCTTCCCGTCAGTTCGTACAAATCCCCACACACATACTCTGGAGATTGTGACATAGGCGAATCCACGGGGCCTGATGAACTGCATCCTAGGTTACTAGAAGAACTAGCTAGCTTCGTCGCGAACCCTTTAGATATATGCTTTAATCTATCCATAACCCAGGGTCATCTACCAAAAGACTAGGAGGACGCCATAGTAAGTCCTGTCTTCAAAACAGGTACGAAACGTAAACCTGAGAATTACCGACCAGTTAACCTAACTAGTGTGGTTGTTAAAATCTTAGAAAAATATTCTGAAGGAGCTATTTAAGAATCTCGATTTAAACCGGATCTTTTCAGGGAAGCAGCATGGTATTGGTATATGTTATTCCTGCCTTACTAACTTATTAGTGGATTGTGAAAGCTGGTGCGCTCTTGAGGACCAAAAGCTACCTGTAGACGTAGCCTACATTGACTTCAGCAAAGCCTTAGACAAAGATATTGAGAGCGATACGAAATAAGGGTGAGAGCTTAGAACTCCAAAATGACCTGAAGAAATTATCTGAATGGTCTCAAACCTGGCAGTTGCCGATAAATACTTCCAAGTGTATTGTGATGCGCATCGGTCATCAAGGTACAGATACATACACGATGAATAACACTGAGCTACATGTTGTCCAGACACATAATGACTAAGGAGTCATCTTTAGCCAAAACTTAAAGACTATTGCAAACTGACGTGCAATAGCCACCAAAGGTTTTAGAACCTTATGGTCAATACGTGGGGCTTAATTCATGTCGACGCTAAAACGTTTTCGACTTTTTATACAGTGTCCGTGAGTCCTAAAATTGAGTACTGCATACAGGTGGCTAGCCCCTGCTTGAAAAAGACAGTGATCTTCTGGAAGAGGTTCGGAGGACAGGGACTAAGCTGATCCCAGGAATAGCGAAGCTTCCATATGATGCTCGACTGGCCAAGCCAAACCTTTTCTCGCTGTCATATCGAAGAACTAGAAGTGACTTGATTACAGTTTTCAAATTGCTTAGTGATCAATTTGCACCTGATATGCCCTCATTTTTCTTGTCTTCCAAAACAGAGAATTTACGAGGACACTCCAACGACGTTCACAAACCCAGAACAAATTACTTGTCAGCAGACTATCAACTTTCCCATCGAATCATCAACGAGTGAAACTCATTACCTCAACATTCAATGAAAGCCCTATCTGTCGACTCTTTATAAAGAAAGAGTGGAACAACTGAGAGACCATCATTTTCGGGACTAACACAGGCCACCAAGCCTCCTGTCCTTTCCAAAGTGAAACTAGTGTAGATGACTCGACATTGCGTGCACTATGTTGATGATGATTGGAGGTCAACAGGAAACCCTGGACATAGGTTTCGTACTACTTGACACTCGTCACGGCGAATCAGTTCCTCAAGTAGCACGAAACCTAGATGCAGGGTTTCTTATTGACTACCTCCAACCAGCATCTTATCGCATTACCTTTCTATCCATGTTAAAACGAAATAGCTGTTTTTGGGTGCTCATTAATTATCTAACTACATTAAATCTATAATGTAAACTTCAAACTCAATAATATACACAAATGTTTTCCAGTGATAAAAAGTTTCATTATGAAAATCTCAACATTTTAACAATCAGGAGGGGTTTTAGTGGAGATTTTAGAAATTCCACTGATTGAAATCATGAATCAGTTGAAGCTAGACCACCATGGAAAACCTAGAACTACTGGACGGCCTTAGATGTCCCAACACCCCATATTTCCGAAGCCATACAATTACGCCTGGTATATTGGTGTGTTCCAGACTTTATTCGTAAAGAAAGCCTCCTTAGTTAAACATGTGGCTACTAGGAGGAATGCAGTAATACATCATTCAGAAAAGCAGGTGTTTGAACAAATAGAAATATGTCACACAGGGAGTGTCAGTTTACAGGCAAGATCAAACTGTTACAATTGCTACAGGATTTACTGTAATAAGTTACTCAGGATGATATATTATAAGGCACATTGGTCATAGAAACGGGAGAATGTATTTTCGTACATTAAAAGAGGAATGTTAGTAGACTTGAACGTTCAGTTCATGAGATGATGCGCTCTATAGAGGTTGCCTCGCGACAAGCAACCAATGGTCGAGAACGAATGTAAGTAAAGTATAGAACTATCCATAAAAAAGTAATGCGGTAAACGCATAACGAGTCAGTTAAAAACATCAGCTTTGGTGTACTGTTTTGTGCTTCTTGCTAGTGTTACCAGATAAATAACGGAGGTACTGATGAAGGCGCAGGACGAAGTCATTCGTTCGATATGTGTGTTTTCGGTGGTATGCTAACAGGATGCGAAAAAGAAAGGGAAAAGCGAAGAGTGTGAGGTGGAACAGAGTGGTAATTACTGGTGAAGTTAAGTCACTTATGATGGAATATATTTATCTGAAGTCAGTCCAATTCATATGCTTTTCACTGAAATGATATCGTGAACATTATGTACAACTGGATGGAAGACGACACTGTCTAACTGGTAAAAAATCAGTCCGATCCGGAAGCCTGTTTGTTAGGTACCATGAGATCACACCTTGAAAAGTTTTCATGCCAAATGAATTATTTTTACAAAGCACTTGGAATGTCCTTGAAATGTCAGGATCTATTTTTTGAAGTGGAGAAACTGGTGATGTTAAGGTCACTGTATAATAAAATCGAAGACAATTTCGTTAGAGGTATCCTCCAACAGCTCATAGAAATCGACAAACGGGGTTCGATGGGATATCGGGTTTATGTGCAGCTTCTGTCGAGCAGAAGCCGTGATTACCCTTGTTGTTCAGTTTCCTCTTCTAGTCAGATTTCCAGGGACTTTGAAAAAGAATACGATCCCATCACCTACGGTTTCCTTTTAGTCCTATAGAAACAACTGAAGTTACATAGGTTAAACTAAATATCGAACACATTACCGGTTGACCAGCTTTTGTAGAAAACTTCCAATCCTACTACTTAATTCGCTTTTTCGAGTTCTAGGATTTTCAGGCATAAATCCTTACATTTTTGCATGGACATTGAATGAGATGCAGACATTTTGTTTCAGTAGGTACTAACTACCTCATTATATGTGAAGAGTCTTCTATTTTTAAACCCACATTTAGTAGGTCAACGTTCAAGCGTATGAGTTTAAGGAAACCTAATTGTGATACCAAGATTCATTACAGACTTCCTTCGACATAATGACAAACTCAATGAATTCAAGATAACTTTTAACAACAGGTTTCAAGCCCTACATAATGTGTTCAAAGGAGAAGAAACTGTTATGGAGGACAACTGGAAAGAGATCAAAGAAGCATTAACTTCATGTCAGGAGGTTCTGGACGGCAACAAGCATCATCATAAGTGGTGGATCTCTATGGGAACCCTAGACAAGATTTAAGAAAGGAATAACAAGAAGACAGAAATTAATGACAGCCGAACAAGAACGGAGACAGTCAAGGAACAGGCTGGATACACCAAAGTAAACAGACCAGTTAATAAGCAGAAATACTTGAAAAAGCTAGCAAAGACAGCGGAAAAAGCTGAAACACAAGGAAATATCAAACAACTGTATTACACGACGAAGAAACTGACAATGTAGTGTGGTAAACTAGGGAGACTGGTCAAGGACAAAGAAGGCAGGTCATTCACTGCACAAATATTTAGCACTGCCAGAATTCCAGCGTCCTGGATTTCACTGCTAGCCACTATCCGTCTTTGTTTATAAAGCTTGTGACTTAAGGCTATATCGAGGCAATCCGCACAGGATGCACATATGTCAGAAAGAGACTGAACAATCGCAGTACTAAATAACAATGGGAAGATACAAGTAAAACAACAACAAGTGAATTTACAATAACTCCGAGCATGAATCTGATATGCAGTGTGGAAGCGATGCCATTTTTGAAAAACATTATAAAAACTACACTCAGTGCAATAATAAGACATAAACTCAAACATTAACTCTCTAGGACATCTGCACGTCTTTTATTTTTATTGATATTATTTATTTAGCAACCCTGTTTGGGAAGTATACTGTATGTAGACCAACGTTGTGACTTACAGATCACGCCTGTTAAAATGGTATATACCCGTAGAATTATGGTCTAGGCTCGTCATTAGTACTGCTGTAATGATAGACTTAATCCTAAAATTGTAGATTTATTGTGATGTGATTATCTAATCCATGAGATCTTACATGGGGGTGCCATCACTGTCTGCCCTGACTCGTCGTATCTCAAACATCAGCAATATAACGTCCAGAGCTTTTGAAGCACACATTTGGGCTAAAGATAGGATGACATATTCAATGTGAGTAAAGACAGGTTTTACAGAATGATCACGTCTGCAAGGCTGAGTCATGCCAGCAGATTGAATGAATTATTTACGCGTTTATCATTGTTGACGTTCTCCCCTTGTGAAGTGCTAAATATCTATTTCACAGTTATCTCATGTTCAGCTTTTGAGAATTGTTTGTTTAGGACAGATACCACTACATGCCTTCCTTGTCAGAAATGTATTATATTATACTGTTTATTTACGCCTGGATGACTAAGCTGTGCCATCTCAACTAATTGTTCCGGAGCCCACCATTCCTAACCTTACTTAAAAAGATTAGTTCAGCGAAGAGTTTTCTTTTCGGCGCATTTATTTTCAAAACTGTACAGTCGCAAATATATATACTTATCTTAACAGGATGATAATAATATTGATAACAAACTTCTGTTAGGCATGTTGACAGTGAGGTTAAATAAACAAAGTTGTTAAAAATTCTTTTAGAAACAAGGAAAGCTTAATAATCGTTTGATTGTTAGTGGCCTAAGCATTCATCAAAAGATTACTTACTTACGCCAGTTACTCTTCGTACAGGAGCATAGACCGCTCACCAGCATTCTTCATCCAACACCATCCTGGGTAATACTTTCCAGCTCCTTCCAGTTCTTATTCATCCTCTTCACATCTGATTCTATTTCTCAACGTAATGTGTTCTATGGCCTTTCTCTTTTCCGCTCCCCTTCAGGATTCCAAGTTAGGGTTTGCCTCGTGATGCAGTTTGATGATTTCTGCGATGTATGTCCTATCCATTTCCATCGTCTTTTCCTAAATTTATTCTTCATCTGGAAGCTGGTTTGTTCTCTCCAACAAAACGCTGTTGTTGATGGTATCTGACCAATGGATGTTGAGTATCTTGCGTAGACAATTATTTATAATAATAATAATAATAATAATGATAATAATAATAATGGTTTATTCTCAAATAAAAGTTTGTTACATGAGGCATGCCAGTTTACAGGCAAGATCAAATTGATACAAATGGTACAATATCCACTGTAGTAAATTACATAGCTGGGTTGATAATCCATAAGATTCGAATGTAGATGGTTTCAATCAGTACCACAGTTGGCGCGCTTTACGAACGTTGCGTTGCGAATGTGCAACTGATTGTCAAGGATAGGTCCATTGAAGGTGGGAGCTTCTAAATGTCGCAACCTTATGTCCCTTTGGAATGTCTAAGGCTTTGAGGATGGTGCAGGATAAAATCTTTCGTTCCTTATCACAAGGGGGCTGAAAGAGGGAGCAAGTAAAAGAAAACACGAGGGCAGAGTAGCCAACATTCATGAAGGAATGTTTAAGGTATGATTACTCAGTCTAATTTTCTCTTATTAAGGTATTTGTTAAGAAATCGCATTTTAATAGGTTAAAGAAAATAAGTGTTAACTTGTACTTTCTTGATGATGGTTTTAGTAGTTCTTCAAGTTTCAGCGCCGTACAGTAGGACTGCCTTGACGTTCGTATTGAAGATTCTCACTTTGATATTGGTTGAAAGTTGTTTTGAGTTCCATATATATTCTTCAGTTGTAGAAGAGCGGCCCTTGCTTTGCTAACTTCCGCCTTTACGTCTGCATCTGAACCTCCTTGTTCATCGATGATGCTTCCTAGGTATGTGAAGGACTCTACATCTTCCAGAGTTTCGCCATCAAGAGTGATTGGATTGCTGTTCTCCGTGTTTTATTTGAGGACCTTGGTTTTCCCCTTGTGTATGCTGAGGCCTACTGATGCAGAGAGTGCTGATACACTGATTGTTTTTATCTGCCTTTGTTCATGTGTACGCGATAGGAGAGCTAGGTCATCTGCGAAGTCAAAGTCGTCTAATTGATTCTGAGCTGTCCATTGTATTCCGTGTTTTCCTTCAGATGTCGAGGTTCTCATAATCCAGTCGACCACCAGGAGAAAGAGGAAAGAAGAGAGTAAACAGCTTTGTCTGACTCCAGTCCTTACTTGGAATGCATCTGTCAGCTGTCCTCCATGCACTACTTTGCACTGTAGTTCGTCGTACGAGTTCCGGATAATATTGACAATCTTCTGAGGACCTCTGTAGTGTCGAAGAAGTTTCCATAATGTCCCCCTATCTACACTGTCGAATGCCTTTTCATAATCAATGAAGTTGATGAACAGTGACGAGTTCCACTCAACTGATTGTTCGACGATGATCCGTAGTGTCGCAATTTGGTCTGTGCACGACCGATCCTTAAGGAATCCAGCCTGTTGCTCTCGACATTGGGTGTCTACTTCGTCATTCATCCGGTTCAGCAACACTCTGTTGAAGACTTTCCTGGTATTGACAGTAGTGTAATGCCTCTGTAGTTTTCACATTTGCTCAGATCTCCTTTCTCTGGAATCTTGATGAGGTGTCCTTCTTTCCAGTCCATCGGCACTTGTTCCTCCTCCCAAATCTTTTTGAATAGAAGGTATAGCATGCTTGTCCGGTGGATTCATTGGAGCCGGCCTATTCAGGAGCTCCTCGAAGTATTCTGCTCATCTGTTCCGCTGTTGTTGAATTTCAGTGATTGGCCTGCCTTCTTTGTCTTTGACCAGCCTCTCTGGTTTGCTGTATTTCCCTGCTAGTTTCTTCGTTGTATCGTGAAGCTGTTTCATATTTCCTTCTCTTGCAGCTTTTTCTGCTGTCGTTGCTAGTTCTTCCACGTATTTCTTCCTGTCGGCTCTAATGCTCCTCTTCACTTGCTTGTTTGCTTCTATGTATTCAGCTTGTGCTTGGACTTTCTCTGCTCGTGTTCGGCTGTTGTCAATTGCTGCCTTCTTGTTCTTCCTTTCTTTGATCTTGTCCAGAGTTTCTATAGAGATCCACACCTTATGATGGTGTTTCTTTAGGCCCAGAACCTCCTGACACGTTGAAGTTAATGCTTCCTTGACGCTTTTCCAGTTGTCCTCCATAGTAGTTTCTTCTTCATTCAGTAGATCCTGTAAGGCTTGGAACCTGTTGTTGAGAGCTATCTTGAATTCATTGAGTTTGTCAGTATCTCGAAGGAAGGCTGTATTGAACCTTTGTAGTGCTGTTTGTCCACTTGTCCAGTTCTTTTTTAGCTTCAGTTTTAAATTGGCTACAACTAGGTGGTGATCTGAGGCTATGTCAGCACCTCTCCTGGTTCTCACATCTTCCATTGTCCTTCGGAATTTTTTATTGACACAAATATGATCTATTTGGTTCTCTGTAGTGTGGTCCGTTGAGATCCATGTAGCTTTGTGTATACGCTTGTGTGGGAATATTTTGCCTTCTATGACCAATTTGTTGAATGCACACACATTTGCAAATCTTTCCCCATTTTATTTTCCCTCTCCCAGTCCATGTCGTCCCATGATATCTTCATATCTGGTGTTGTCTATTCCGACTTTGGCGTTTAGATCTCCCATCAGAATGGTGAGGTCCTTCCTTGAGCACTTGTCTATGATTGATTGCAGCCTCTCATAGAATTGATTTTTAATCTCGTCGTTTCTATCATTGGTGGGTGCATAGCACTAGATAACATTCACTGTAATTCCCTCCTTCTTTGTCTTGAATGATGCTTTGATGATTCTGGATCCGTGAGATTCCCATCTTACAAGTTCACTTCGTGCTACTTTGGACAGCATCAGAGAAATTCCCTGAGTGTGTTTAAGTATACCCTGCTTAATATGTACTGATATTTATCGATTCACTGTGCATCGTCTTCATTGCTTTGTGAAGCTTTTTCAGTCACTAAAAATGTTTTGTCTATCACCCAGTTTAGACATACTTAAACTGAGGCACATCACTGAATCATTCACTGTGTCATGTTTGATGGCATTACTACGTATTTTCAAATTTAAACTGTTAGTACCAAACAAAGTTCTCAACTGGGTTTCGCTAAGCCGAATCAAAGATTCAGTAGATGATGAACTTGAACATCAAGCTGTCTGTCTTAATAATTGATCATGTACTGACCAAATTTTGACATTGCAAACTATTGTTGAACAATCATTGACTGAATGGAACTCATAACTATACATCATCTATTTTGACTATGAGAAAGCATCCTACAGTGTGAATAGGAATACATTGCGAAATCTTCTTCGGAACTTGTGAGTACAGGAAGAGATTTTCACTATCACATAGAACTAATACGACGGGCCAACAGACGAATTCCGAATGAGGACTAGCATCAGACAAATCTGCTTACTCCCTCCTTTTCCCATTCTGTCAGCTGCTGACTGGGTTACGATGACCTCCATGTCTCAGGAAGAACATGGGACGCAGAGGACACAGTTGGACTGTTTGACCCTTCACTCCATACACAGTAACAAATGCAGACAAAGGCTGAGAGGGTGGTAATGGCTTCCTTAGCAGTAAGTTTCAACACTCATAAAAGAAATAGCAGGAACATGAGGAATAACAAGGTGATCAACAACGAAGTCACACTTGAAGGCGAAGCCCTGGGTCAGATGGGGTTCTTACGTGCCTGTGCGGCATCATTGATAAACAAGGGGGTCTGATGTAGACGTAAAGACATGGACTGGCTAACGGAATATGTGGTTCCTAGATCTGCAAAATATCTGGGTCTCAAAATAGCTGTCAGCTAAGACTATAGTCAGAGTTTCTAACATCAACGTTAAGACAGTCTTAGTTTTCGGAGATGAACATTTGAGAACTATCTCCACCTATATCAGAATAATACAGGCATTTACAAACAACGGTCTACATAAGATACTGCAGACCGGTTAGCCATAACTTACAGGGAAAAACCAACGTTTAGTAGAGAAGGAAATTAGGAAACCTTGGGAGGTAGATAAGTCACAGGATAAACCATCAAGGTATATCACAAGGAAAGCGCTAAAAATGGAATCTCAAAGTAAAAGTAAAGGCGACAAATAAAAGAACATATGTTGGTAGGAATAGCGAAATTAAAAGAAGGAACGGCAAATACTTACTTACTTACGCCTGTTACTCCACGTGAAGGAGCATAGGTCGCTCACCAGAACGGCAAATACTAGTGACTGAAAAAGCGTACTCGGGACAGAATTAATAGAAGATTCTTGCTAGACAGTCCATATCCCACGAGTGATAAAAGGCTTATTTAAGCCAATCAACAGATAAAACTCAAATTGGATTGTTTTCGTTAGGTCGACTATCGTTAATGTATCATTCAAATCTACCTGTTATCGTACTATTTAAAAATAGTGTACTATACGTTGAATACTGGCTGGTAGCATACCATCCACGATAAGCGATTCGGATTCTAGGTGGCAACCACAGTACAACTTCTAGTTGGGAAGATTACATGTTGTCCAATATACAGTGTAGTCGACGATTCAATATGAAATATAAAGTTAACTGGGATGCATTTGGTTATGAGTATGTGAACATGCTAGCGTCTACGCCAAACTTCTGCTCTAATAGACGGTGCTAGCTAAGTTATATCAATTTGTACATCATGATCAGCTCACTTTAAGAACTTCCATACGAAATAGACGATAGATTCCACTTACACAACTAACTAGTCAAGTCGGGCTTCTTTGAACCTCCTCGAACAGCTTATTTTTCAGGCAGATGTTGACTACTGTTGTGGACATTGTTCACAAGAATATTTGCAAGTGATGTGTAGCAGAATATGGCATCAAAGTTGCAATAGTTGTTGGACAGAGTGAAAAGTTTCAGCGCATCGAAAGCACGGAGCCGCTAGAACACTTGAAGGCCAGTTGGAAAGACAGTTTGGATAGCAGAATAAACCGAAAGATGTAAATGGATAATTGACGACTATGTATATGTACTATTTAAATAATCTGTAATTTCTTACAATAATTATATAGAGCCCTTACGGTTAACATATTGTAGAACGGTATATATATAGTCACTTGACGTCACTCTTTATGCATTCACTCAAGCCAAGTACCTAATATGAAGACATGATTTACTGTAGTATGTTTTTGGTTGTCTAGCAGCCCTACATGAACTAAATAAACAAAGAAACATACATTTAAGGGTATGGTGAAGAAGAGTGATAGCTTTTTCAGTCACTTGGGATGCACTTCTTTTGATCCCTTTTATATATATATTACCACTGGTGTACGTTACATACAGATTGCCTTCAACCACCAGACAACACAACATAGTTTACGAGATATCTTATCACTTGGACCTTTGGTCTTATTTAAATTTGATTGACATTGAAAACTAGATAAACGTGAGGATGGCTATTACTCTATGATCAATCAGTTTCATCAATTCCCTTCCAACAGTAATCACAAAAATGGAAAAAAATTCCTTTATCTTTTATAAAATGAACGGATGTATGGGGAGTATGATAATGATCGGTTGTCTACTTAGTCAGACATGTAGATAGTCTGACAGATGTGTCAGATGAGTTATATATTCCCCTATCCTTATCATTATTATTACTCACTTATTATTGATTGTTCATTGTTGTTGGATTGTGTCGGGTTTTGGTGGTGTGGAAATATATTTTCATTCTAGTCAGGCTAATCACGAGTTCTTGATCTGAGTTGTGTTGACGTCCTGTGGAGTAGAAACTGAGAGGGAATCTAGTTTAGATATTCGTTTAAGAAAAATTAACGTCCCATACGTGTCAACGTGGAAACCCAACCGTTACAACATTAGACGAAGTAAAACACCAGCGTTTTAACATGAACATAATAAATTATATTAGTTTTGCAATATATATATGACCGATAACATTAATTATTATTATTATCAAAATGACCCATACATCACATCATGTAGTACCAGAAGTGCTGTCCCGAACTACGTGATTACGATAAATTTTCCATTCCCGATAAGTATTCAATTTTGATTCCAACTCTTCAACACTAGGAAACGGTTGAACCTGTTTAAATGTCAAAAATACATTCAGAAGGGGTTTTTGGAGATTTTAGTATATTTATAGTTGAGATCATGAGTCAATTGAAGCTATACCACCATGGAAAACCTAGAAGCACTGGACTGTCGTTTCGTTTTGTTGTGGGACTCCTCAGCAGTGCGCATCCACGATCCCATCCTGCGAGACTTAGACCTAGGATCTATCAGTCTCGCGCGCGAACGCTTAACCTCTAGACCACTGAGCCGGCTCATGAATTCAACTACAAAAACATATTCGTTTTAAAGATTACAATTTATGATAATTATTTGAAGAAAAAAATTTAAACAAACCCATTTAATTAGTCATACTACAGTTTGAAGACAAGTTTTATTGTGAATCAAGATTACTAATAAGGGATGATTCTCACTGTTGGTGCCACAAGTACTTGTGGTTTGACAACACTTTACCCAGTAACACCTATAACTGAATCGTGCCCACCCTGTGAAACCAAAAGTCAGAAGCGAGGAGATTCGACGATATATTTGATAGGTTATCAATATATCGAGAAATGACTGATCTAAACTGGCTAGCGGTTGCAGGAGAAGTTGAGCAATGCGTTCTCACTCGTGATCTGATCCGCATGCGTGACCGGGCGCCTTCAGTTAGGTGAGTCTACTAAAACCAATGTGATCAGCATCAAATGTTGAAGACTTACAGAGCTATTGATTTTGGGGATTTATTTACCGCTACATCATTATATACTACAAACCTCTAACAAATACAGGTGCAGTGAACGAGAACACAAGTGGGGACAATCGAATATATTTGAACACACAAATTCCGAGAACCGTACAGCAAATACTTCATTTACAAAATATCCACCAATTATCTCAGACTTCACTGTTCGTTCGTTTCCACACCAATAATTATCTGTTCTCATTCAATTTTCTTCGAACTACTTAACCTTCTGCTGCCAAGTATTTCACTTTCGATTGATGATACATACTACTTATGTCTGTCGACATCAGTAGCGCACACCACATCACGTCCAATATGTTGGCATGGGTTCGAATCCCACCCCTGACACTACACAGCCCCTAAATGCACTGGTATGGCCGAGAGTGAGGAAAGTCAGCTATCCTTCTCCAAATGCTTTCACGAGGCCACTTGCATACAACCACTGACAGGGAAGTTTTACTCATTACCTTCTCGTGGCAGAGCTGTTGTTTACGAAAATGAGAGGAAGAAAAGCAAATGCACGGCGCTCTAACCGGGTTGGTGGATACGGGGAATCCGCCTAGGGAGTTGTAAAACCCTGATTCCAAACCAGTGTTGCACATGGGCTCCAGTATCCTGAAGGAACAAGTTACATATGAACCAATCGTTGGTCACCGGCTACCACGGGACTGCATCTCCATACGTTGTTCCTCTGCCTTGTGGATTAAACCTTCAGGTCAAAGGCTCCGGGTGTGGCCCCTATGAAAACCATCTGCTTCAGTTTGGGCATCCGGGCAGTTTTCCAGCTCTCACACTAATCGAATGATATATGTGGCGCCTATCTATTTGGTGCCTTGTTGTAACCAATGTTTATGTGTTTACATAAATAAATGAATAAACTGTACCCACTGAAAATACCAACAACATAATTTATTACTTACCTTAGATCGTAACCAATTTAAAAAATTTGTTGGACAATGTTCAATAAAGAATTTTTATTAATTGCAACACATTCTGCTCCATCGGATACTAATGAAACGGATGTTGTACCACCGAACGGTTCAAATGCAATAGATTCTAGACCCTAATTAATGAATGATAAAATGAAATTTACGGAAAAAGTTATGTTATATATTAGGGAGATACATTTTGGTCGGTATAAGGTTGTGGAGATTATGAAGTTTTTGATTGAGACGGTCGTCCAGTACTTCCAGGTTTTCAATGGTAATCTAACATCAATAGGTTCATGATCTCAATCTGATACATTTTGGACATCCTGTTCACACACTAACTTCTTATGATATTTGTATAAAAAGAATAAAGATCAGACTAAACAATTTATAAGATAAAGGAAAAATAGAGATAATTAGGAAAGAGTAGGAGCATACAATAGCTGGTACTATTGCAGTGAACGAGAACACATGTTGGGACAATCAAATGTACTCGAATACAAAATTACAGAACATCTTAGTGAAATCTGAGAACCATACAGTATATACTTCATTTGCAAAATGTCAATCTATCGTCTCAGACTTGATCATTCCTTCGTTGCCACATCAATCATTCTCTGTTCTCGTTCTCTTCTCTTAGATCTTTTTAACCTTCTGCTGCCAGACATTTCACTTTCGATTGATGATACATACTACTTATATCTGTCGACATTAGTAACACAAACAACACTATGACATCATACTTACATGGGTTATTCTAGCTTTTGATGGATCAATTGGTTTATTTTTCTTGTGTCACTATCATCCCTTGTCAATTATTCGGTTATAAAATCAATTATTTTTATTTGAGTGTGTGTGTGTGTGTATTGCTTACCCTATTTGTCACATATCATCAGCTTATTTATGTATGGGTATAAATATTGAGTCACACTTCATCGAATGGGATTGATATCCTTGTTTTCTCTTTTCAGTGCATTTGAATTTTCCGCTTCTCATCTTTGCAGGTACAGCTTGCTGACAAATGCCAAGTAACATGAAACCTACATCCAGATTTTCCTGTTGACTACCTCAAACCACTATCTTATCTCAACATAGTGCACGCAATATCGAATCACCTAGACTAGTGACCACATTGGAACTTGGTCGATAGGATTCGACCTAATATACATGATATTGATCACTCATCAGCCAATGATTAATCAATTGCAAAACATGAACTTACAAATACACTATTTGGTTCCAATATTTTCAATTCTATAAATATTTTAACATTTTTATTATCTAATTTCTTAGCTGAATTTTGAGTATTCAACTAAGAGAAAAGGGATGAAAGTAAGAAAGAAAGAAAAAGAATGATCAAGATATTATTAATATAAAGTAATTCAGTTATTAATATTAGTATTCTTCAAATTTCACAGATTGAAATCATGAGTCAATTGAAGCTAGACCACCATGGAAAATCTGGAAGCACTGGACAGCCGTTTCGTCCTAGCATGGGACTCTTCAGCAGTGCTCATCCACGATCCCACCTCGCGAGATTCGAACCCAAGATCTATCGGTTTGGCACGCAAACGCTTAACCTCTAGACCACTGAGCCGGCGTCTGTTACGACTAGGATATATGTTCGTAAATTTGTAGCATATCTGTCTCTCATTGTCTAATCTGTGTGCTATATCAAGCATTTTCTAGTAATTTTCCATTCATTTAGTAAGTATTATGTATAAAAACATGATTTTTATTGAGAATATCATTTTAACCCATAGTATTTCGTATTATTTGCTGTTTTTATCAGACAAATTGAGATGTCTTACAGTGAACTCTTCATAGAGGAGATAAGTTGATAACAATTGATAACTATCAGTTAAATAGAAAATTTCTTGAAAATGCTAGACATTAGACTTTTTCGAACATTAAAAAAAGGAGCAGTTATCCTCACCCATAAAGTAACTAGTAGTATAGTAGACATTCAATTAAATGTATGAAAATTGATTTATGTATATTGAATCAGTAAAATGTAGTTCGTTAGATTATTCTCTCATTATAAGATAATACAGATATATTCATTATACATAAGTCTTGAAATCAGATGGCGGTTGGAGGTAGTCTACAGGAAACCCTGGACCCGGGTTTTGTGCTATTCGGTACTCGTCAGCAAGGTGTACCTTTAATCTTGAGGGAATTGGTGCTCCCTGACGGATTCAATCCCGTGTCACCCAGCTTCACAGCCAGAGATGTTACCACTGAGCCATCCGGGCCGTGACCGACGTGACACCCATAACACTAATCACCACCCAGTGATCAATCAACTGTGATAAGTCTTGAAATCGTAAGTTTTCATTTACAATTAACGAAATTACAAACTTTAAATAGATAGAATGCATCAAGAACTATGCTTTGTAGTGATGATGAGTTCCATCATGGATAAACAGTAATTGGAGAACTATTGATAAACAAACGACAACTAAGAGCTTGTTATGGTAGCTACTAGTAAATTCTGACTTCTTGGAATAGACCATATAACTCAATCATCCGTAAATATTCCTTAAACCCAGTCGTATGACACCAGTAATAACTGAGGTTGACATGATAAAAGATTGTTCAGGTCAGATGATTTGAAGGAAGCACAATGAATGGTTAAATTTGAATCAACTGCACGAGAGTTCAACAATCAATGGAAAATTTTTATATAGAATATTATGAATTATTTGTGATATGTATAAAAGAACTGACATTTACAACTTTTGTTTGGAATTTCAAAGATCAATTCGAAATTACATACAATGGAGCTACTACAAGCTATTTGATGGAGTTTTGTTCTTTGAGCTAGATCGTTTGGTTGTGGAGCTTTCATCGTTCTTCTGAATGACATCATCAGCACAAACTTCAGTTAGAAGCTATTTTGTTCCAGTTGTAGATCGTTCTTTAGAGAACACTTATAATCTAATATAAGGTGTAAAGTGTGAATTACGTATGAAACTACTCCGTCTAATTTTATTCTTCATTTTCTTAGTAAAATGTTATAAAGATTCAAAATGTTTCATGTCGTTAGTTTTTCTATGAATTTTCTTTAGTTTATGAACTACATGTTCCTAAGCTTAGTACTACTAGAATGGCATGAAAATTTCATTTAAAACGTCAAACTATTTACAAGTAGTATAAAATATTTTTTGAAAAAATTCGAGGATGCAAACACAACCTATTCATAAGAATGAAGTTGATTACATAAATAATTATATAAAGATCAAGTTAGACAAATAGAAATCTTCGAAGTCAGAGTCACAAACCAGTACCGGAAACCCATATTCTTTTCACTTAAAATTTTGTCAAAATAATGCGTAAGTAAATATAGTACTATCGTAACAATATGCATCATGGAGCTAAATTATACCGACATGTCTATATTATTTTTTTAAGGGTTTTAAGACAGCGCTCGAGATGGATGTGAGACGTAATGATCGAAAGACAAGAATAGAATATTGTCATAAAAGATGGAATGAGAACTAGACAATCACAAACCACAAGTTATGAAATGTTCAGGAATCAACCGATGGTTAGAGACCGTGAATGACATGGCTCAAAGTCGTTTGCAATGAGGCTGGTGCATCCATTCTTTGTGTTCTCCCAAATTCTAATCTTCTGTATTATTTATGTCCCCTTTCTCTTTTTCTTTCCAAATTTATTTCGTTGGATTGTACTCCTTGAATAACATCTTCAAACCCTAATCTTTCCGATTACTGCTTATACTTTTACTATCTCTACCACTAAGGGATTTCAATAGATAACTGCATCTCTGTGCTAATGTAATGTAGTATGGCAACTCGAACTGATGTACGTACGTACGAAGTTCTACGTTGTTACTGACTGACTCACTCAGGAATCAATAATTGCATCAAAAGAACAGTCGCCGAGAATTTACCTCTTTGAAGGAAGTCAATAACAATAAACTTTTAAGAGGAGCTACAAGTCAGTGGAACGTGGTCAAATTAGGTGGGTAAATTATCGATTCAGTTATCGTTCAAAACAAACAACTTACTGGGTGGCTTACTCAGAGAAGACTAAATGATGGAAGCAGGGAGATATTATCTTACAAATGAAAAAAATATGTATATTTGAACATCTTAGTAGAAGTACATGAAGAAGGAGTTGATTGTTTTCACTTTTATTTACTCCAATTTACTGGAATGATCTGCCATTTTCCACAAACAACGCATCATTACCATTACAACAAAGAAATAGAACAAAATTATTTAATATAAATCAAACTACTTAAAATTAATAAGTAGTAGACATATTCATACAAAAAAGCGAAGCTAAGAGAAATGAATTCTGAAACGGAAAGGATTTAATTGGAATTGTGGCTTGCAACGAAACCACTGACAGTTATTCACACATAATTAGTGACCATCAGCTAGATATAATCCATACCTAATATTATTGACATTCATAGTAAGATTTAATTCTAAACGCTCCCAAATGCCCTGGTATGGCCGAGAGTGGGGTGGGCCCACCCTCCCTCTCAAAATGTTCTCACACGGCCACGAGTATACAGCCTCTGATAGGGAATCCCCGCTCAGTGCTTTCTCGTGGCATTACTGTTGTTTACGAAATTGAAAGGACGAAAAGCGAATGTTCTGCGCTTTAACCGGATTCCAAACCAAATCAATCGTGCACATGGGCTCCAGTATCATGAAGGAACAAATGGCGTATGAACCAATTTTTGGTCACCGGCTTCCATGGGACTGCATCTCCTCATGATGCTCCACTGCCTTGTCGATCAGACCTTCAGATCGAAGGTTCGGGGAGTGGCCCCCTAAGAATACCACCTGTTTCGGTCTGAGCACCCGGGCAGTATCACAGCCCTCACACAAATCGAATGATTTATGTAACGCTTATCTGTTCGGTGCTTTCTTGTACCAATGTTTATGTGTTTAAATAAAAAACAAATAAAATAAATTCTAAACAAAGACGTTTTAGAAATCTAATCTTACTAATCTAGAAGGGGATAATACATGAATTCAGGAATACATTTAACTGAGTTAAGTTTTTCTTATAGCTAACTTACTTTTGTTTTCTCATGGTGTTTGGACGAATCAAAATAATACTGGAATTCAGTTTTAGATCTATGCGTTTTAACTGTTGACTTTAAATGTTTCGGTTTTAATTCAACATCTTTAAGAATTCTACATTGTCCTGTTTTAATAATATAAATCCAATTACTTTGATTACTATCAATACAGATGGTTACATTACGTCTGTAAATGAAGCAACAATTAAGTGAAGTACATAGATATACAATTAAACAACAATAAACTAAAGTAAAATATAGATAGGTGACTTATGAGGCTATTTTATGAATAAAGGAGGTCACCAGATTATCTTCAAAAGTACCTGCAAATACTAAACAGTTGCTTGACTCTTGTTTCGGATTGATCAATAGTTCATGTTGTGAATTCATACAACGCTGTAAAACAAATCATGTTATCACCATATAAATGAAGCTTAAGATGTTAACAAATTCATTTCGTATCTGACTGATCAGACTACCATAGTTGAAGTACTTGTATTTGATTCTTTATAAATCAGTATTGTAACTAATATCTTGGTATTTTTAAGAGAGATTACTTCTTCGTACTTGTCTACTTTCATAATATGACTTATTTGTGAAGATGGTTTGTTTATATTGAACGATTTTGAATATTTCTCAAGTGTCAAGCTAAATTTGGGAAGCATGGGATATAATGAACAGCTAGGATGCAGCTGCATGACCTAGACTTCACAGATGATCTGGTTATTCTATCGCAAACGCAACAACAAATTCAGGAGAAGACGACCAGTGTAGCAGCAGCCTCAGCAGCAGTAGGTCTCAATATACACAAAGGGAAAAGCAAGATTCTCCGATACAACACAGCATACAACAATCGAATCACAATTGACGGAGAAGATTTGGAGGATGTCAAAACCTTTACATATTTGGGCAGCATCATTGATGAGCACGGTTACTTATGGTCTATAAGTTCGGCCGGACACTATTAGCAACAACCAACTGTGGGTAAGAACAAATCAGATCCCAGCAGAGGAAGAAATCAGGATGAAGCGCTGGGAGTGGATAGGACACACATTGAGGAAAGCACCCAACTGTGTCATAAGGCAAGCCCTCACATGGAATCCTCAAGGCCAAAGGAAAAGTGGAATACCAAAGAACGCATGACTTTGAGAAATGGAGACAGACATGAGAAGAATGAACAAAAATTGGACAGAACTAGAAAGGAGGGCCAAGGACAGAGTAGAATGGAGAACTCTGGTCAGTGGCCTAAGCTTCATTGGGTAAGTAAGTAAGCTATGGTAACCAGATATTTACGAGATGAAATGTTTTCCATCCCACAAAAACTATGAACCCAATTTAATCAATTTGTTCAGAATTAAAATTCATTCTATTTCCTAAAAAAAGCGGTTATTACAAACTGTTTTGTCACCAGATGACTGTTTTCTTTAACTTTCATTTCCATAAGATTAATATACGTCAGTAGTCATTAGATACGTATAGCATACTGAAGGCTAAGAGGAAAATTCTCCCTACTCGTTAGTTTACGAGATATTTGAGTAAATTCGGTGGCACTATAATTTATAGATGATCTAATCAGAAGCGTTTAAGAGATTTTAAGGTCACGGGGTTAATTTCAGTACCTCATGCTAAAGTACAATCGTTTCACAGTGGATTTCAAAAGAAAACATGATAATTGAGCGGTTAGAACAAATGGGACTATTAAGAACTTGTTTTATTTGTGATTATGATAATCAAATGACTCGTGGACCTTGTGCAGGCTACCGTGATGATATTGTCTTTCGATGCAATATATGTTGGTGGAAGAAATCTACTAGAAGAGGAACTTTTTCCTCTCGATCTAGATTGAGACTAAGGCAAATTATGATAATTATTGCGAACTGGATAGTCAAATGCACCAGTAACACTGGCTGTAACATTTTCAGATGTTACTGAAGCTTCAGATGTTCAGTGGTATAAGTATTGTAGAGATATATGCGCAGCAAAAATGACAAGCATACATGAGTTGTTTGAGGGAGTCGGGAGAATCGTTGAAACAGACGAAACAGTAGTCAGGAAACGTGAATTCAACAGAGGATGTAATGTTAAAGAAGACTGGGCAAGTAGCATTCATGTAAAAATACCTCACAGGTCCTTCGAATATACGACACTTTCAACGGGTTAGAAACCGACAGGCTACAACGATAATGCCAGTTATACGGGAATATATGCAACCGGGTACTACAATATATACGGATAATTGGAGAGTGTACATATACCTACATAGACTAAGTTATGTGCATCGTGTCGTTATCCATAAACGGCATTTTGTGGACCCAACAACTGAAATGCACACAAACAATATCGAAGCTATGTGCTGGAGGTTGAAAGAGTTTTTACTACCTTATCATAACTCCAGAAGCCGACTATTATGAAGCTATATGGATGAGTTCCTCTATCATATACATTACGATTTTAGAAACTATCAACCTTTTCCTAACCTGGATAAATTTTTGATCCATATAAAAGAAGTGTATCCACATTTATTCTTTGGTATTGTATAATCTAAGTTTTACTGAATATCAACTGTTTTCTAATTGGCTAATACCTCTCGAGGTCATCCAAGCTTCGTCCAAAGTCATCCATAAATAAAATTTTAAAAATTAATCAATTTTTTCAATAGTTGAAATCATGAGTCGATTGAAGCTAGACCACCACCATGGAAAACCTGGAAGCACTGGACCGCCGTTTCGTCCTAGTATGGGACTTCTCAGCAGTGCGCATCCACGATCTCATCCTTCGCAAGATTCGAACGCATGATCTATCCATTTCAGACATGAGCGCTTAACCATTAGACTACTGATGGTTTAACTTCAATGGACTCATGATTTCAACTATTGAAATTACTAAACATTTTCACAACCCCCCCTTCTGATAATAATCAATTATCTTTATAACTTACCTAAAAAATGTAAATAATAAAATGGAACTATCCACACCATTTAAATGATTTACAATTTGGTTTGGTATCAATGGGATAGTACGTAAAAAGGTTATATGTTCCGCTTCATGATGTTGGGCATTTTGCATAAAGATTTTATTAAATTCATCATGTGACATAACTAATAGTTCGACGGATGTTTTACATATAATAGTTGCACTACGTTTACCACCATAAATTAAAGCTAATTCCTGTATATAAAATGAATAAGAAGAATAAGAATAACAGTAAGAGAAAAGAAAAAAAGAAACTCAGTTTTGCAGAGTTATAGTTAGACCATTATGGAACATTTGGAAGCATTGGACAGCTAGTCTAAGGGGTTAGGGGTTTGCATGCAAGACTGATAAGTTTTGGGTTCGAATCTCGCAAGGGAACAGGATCATGGATGTGTACTGCTGAAAAGTCCTACAATAGGGTGAAACAACTGTCCAGTGTTCCAAGGTTTTCTATAGTGATCTAGCTTCCATTGACTTATGATTTCAATTATGAAAATTACTATCATATTCATAACATCCCTTCTGATTTAATTTATAAGTTGTTTTTATTCTGAAATATTTTCAGTTGTGTTTTTAGTGAAAGACTATTCAATAGTATATAATGATGATATTGTAAAACAGATCAAACTTGATACTTTATGGCTTTGGTGTTGATGTAGTGAATGAGAACACAAGTGGAGACAATCTAACATCTGAGAACTTCACAGTAAATACTTTATTTTCAGAAGGGGTTTGTGGAGATTTTAGAAATTTTCACAGATTGAAATCATGAGTTAGTTGAAGCTAGACCACGGCCGTCCAGCGCTTCCAGGTTTTCCATGGTGGTTTAGCTTTAACTGACTCATGATTTCAATCTGTGAAAATACTTTATTTACAAAATGTTGATTGATTGTTTCAGACTTCATTGTTCCTGGATTTTCATAGCAATTACTTTGTGTTCCCGTTGTTTTTGCTCCTTGATCTTCATGACCTTCTTCTGCTAGACATTCTATTCCTGACTAGTGTTATATACTACTTATGTTAAAATAAGTAGCACACACCACATAAGTACTTAAACTTTAGATTATCAGGTTGTAATCTAATACTTTAAACTTAATTAATTCTCAATACTAGCTCAGTGATCATAACCAATGGTTCTCTCATTCTCTACATGTATGAACTTTGTAGTGACCTACTTTTATCAAGAGAACGCGATTGGTTTAATGGAAACAATTATTTTATAACCAATTGTACCAGTGATTGTTTTACTGTACTTGTTTGTTTAACTGTACTAAAGACATCCATTCTTCTTCCATTCTTCCTTCCTTTGATTGTGACCTTGCGCAAATTCATTTACGCTCAGTAACCACACTTGTAACCTGGCACGATCTCGGTATTCTTTCGATACCATGAAGTCGTCAACAAATACATCTCAACTACAGCCATCAACTGCCTTCTGATATTTGGCCTATGGGGGATCTTATCGGTTAACTGGCACGTAGTCTTCCTGTAGTGGTGATCATGGTCAAACGCGACTCGACGCCACATTACAACTTTATCATGGTTTCTGTACATATCTCTATTTGTCAATAATACTTCTCAGTTTAAGTTAACAAATGATGAACATCACCTAGAAATGTAAAAAGAAGTCGTCTAATTGGTGGCTTTTCAGACGATATAAAGATGATTAAACGTAAATTGACAATGCAGCTGAATTGTTCAACCATTAAGCATTTCAAAGAATGGTGTTGAACAAATGATAACATGGATAGGATAAATACAATACAACAAACGAGGAATATATTTCAGAGGATAAATATTGATATACTTTAAGTTGTATTCGCTAAGTTTTGTCGTATTATATACATACATATGTAGAATAACTCCTCCTGGAGACAAAGGAGAAGAGGAAGACCGAAGAACACATTACGCCGGGAAATGGAGATAGACATGAGAAGGATGAACAAGAATTGGATGGAACTAGAAAAGAAGGCCCAGGAAAGAGTGGGTTGGAGAATGCTGGTCGGCGGTTTATGGTCCATGGGAAGTAACAGGCGTAAGTAAGTAAGTAATATGTAGAATACTTACTCCAAAACTTTGTCCAGCTTTTAAAAAAGCTACAGTCTCTTCATAAGGTTCTCCTGTTTGTTTATCTTTTCTTGATACACTAACAACCACTGAAAGTTAGAAACAGTAAACGAAAATACATGAATTATTAAATGATAAAGACTGAAGGAAAAGCTTTGTAGATGTCAACTGAAGAATTACTGTTATATATGGATAACACAAGAAAACTATTCCGTAAAGTGTACCCATCTAGATTGGGCAATAACTTTCCAAAATAAATGGCTTTGTAAGCATTCAATATTGATGTTGACCTTGTTGGTTTCAATGAACATGACTAACTGGAGACATTTCGTCAGTCATCATCATCAACCTATTACGACATAACTAAACTTGATATATTTTTCTTCCTCCAGATCACCAATCTAGAAGTCTCACCTTTCACTGTCTGTACTTAACTCCAAGTATAATATTCCTTTTGACTATTATCACCCTTTTTCTTTAGTTCTGGAGTAACATCTATAAGGTAACCAGATTATTGTTAGAAAGAACGTGGCCCCATTCATGTTTCACAATGAAAATGATACTCTGAGAATAAAGGTTCATCCCATCAGCAATAAGACTCTAATTACCGACACGATTATACTCAAACGATAACAGTTTGTCGTTAGTACTTCTAATCACTGGTCAGTATACTATATATAATAAGGAAAGAAATTTATAAGGTTATATTGTAGTGAATGAGAACATAAGTGGGAACAATCGCATTTACCTTAACACAAACTTACAGAACGTCTTAGTCAAGTCTGAGAACCATACAGCAGAAAATACTTCATTTACAAAATGTCAATCAGACATCATTGTTCCTGCATTTCCATACTAACTGTTTTCTGTTCCCGTTTTTTCTCCTCGATCTCGACATTCTATTCCTCACTAGCCTTATATAATACTACTTATGTCGACATAAGTAGCACACAACACAATATGATCTCTATACAGCATAATTTTTATGGTTACAATACGGAATTAACCTTGATCAATTCTATATATGATCTTAACATTTTTATATCCATTAGATAACCTTTATAGTAAATGAATTTGGCAATGTCAAGTCACTTAGACTAATGATCACATTACAATTGGATCAATAAGATTCAATTTCGCACTAAGATGGATCCGACACACATGATATTTGATCACCAACCAGTGATCAATCAATTGTGAACAATTTGATTCACAAACGTTTGTCAAAGTTTGTATTTCAAAGGTTGTACCCATATTTGTGTTTTACACTATAAAGTTAACCTTATTTCAACAGAACTATTTATTCAGGTCATATAGTTATTTAACAAATAAAAATCCTCTGAGTTTTCATCATCTTTTCATGAAAACTAAGCAACTGATCTCCTGTAGGACTGGGATGTACTTGCTGACAAGTGCCAAGTAGCATGAAACCTAGGTTCACAGATAAAAGAATTAGTTATTACAACTGATAACTATTAATTAATTTGTCAATGATCCAGATCCTGGGTATGATGTTTGATCATATATTTCATAAAACTTACCAGAACCTGAAATGATGAAGTAGAAATTTAATGGTGGTTGGCCTTGTCGAATTATCATTCGTCTAGCTTCATATCTGGAAGAAAAGATTAATTCATGGATATTTTTTTTGTAAATTGATGCTCAACCAAGTAAATACATTTTTAATAATTGAATTCATGAGTCAATTGAAGCTAGACCACCATGGAAAACCTGAATGGCCGTTTCGTCCTATTGTTGGACTCCGCAGCAGTGCTCATCTACGATCCCGTCACGCGAGATTCGAATCTGGGGTCTATCAGTCACGCGCGCGAACGCTTAATCTCTAGACCACTGAACCGGCATCCAACGGTGTTTATATCTAACTTCAACCAATCCATGAAATTGCACCACCGTCCACCATTGTCTTAAGTGAGTTACTATCTCACAATAGACCCAGTTGAACTCCACTAGTCACTACTTCTTACTTATGTTGACAGATATGAGTAGTGTGAGGCCAGTGAAATATCACTGAGCCCTAGCCAAATCATCCGGCAGTTGGGTCACTGAATATTGAACAGTTCTTCGATCCCCGTCTAGGTCAAGGACAACCAACGCGCACCAGTTAATCATACGCCATGGACTGGCGCATGCGGTGGTGGTCATACTTTCGCTTGTACTTATTTTTACTAATATATTTCTGTCATAACGTTCTTTGTGTTCTATGGCCTTCAAAGCAGCCATAGAACCTTGATATGTCGGAAGGGTAATCCAAGTTAGGTGCTAACCACGAGGTTTGACTTCAACGTTAGCTTGTTCGTCACACCATTCCTGTCTAACTCGAGTAGTCTCCCAATCATTCGACATAGACCATCTACGTTAGTGATCTACAGTAGTGTGCAACATCCATCGAAAGTGGAATGCCTAGCAGCGGAATGTTGAGAAAATTGAATAGAAAAGAGCGGTAATAAAGAGTGACTAGTATGGAAATGAAGCAACAAGAAAGTCTGAAACAATTGATAGATATTTTGCAAATAAAATACTGAACGCACGATATTCAAATTCTACCAAATAACTCCGTAACTCCACCTTGAGGTCCCTCTGGTTGTATTCTCACCCAACACACTACGGCAGTCGTTAATAAAATACATAAAATAGTGTGACCAATGGTCACTCAGATGATGACTGTCCGAGTCTCAATTGAGAACATAAATTTCTTCTGGGTTTAAGGGATATATTTTATCAGTATAGGGTTGTAGAGATTCTTGAGTTGAATAAAAAAACTAAATACGGAAGCTAAATGAAGGATAATTTCACAGATTCCATCAACCATCAAAGATATATTGATGAAACCGGTAGAATTACAGCTTCACTGGTAACGTTATGACCTGTCTTATTTGTTATCACTGTATAACTAACACATTTACGTAATATCCTATACAAGGACTAAATCAACAGTGGTTACAGATATCAGTCACAACCTAGTAACCAACCAGAGTAAATACCTCAGACTTACGAGAGGTTGACTGAGACCTGGATAGCTCAATGGTTTAGTCCCTGATTATCATATTAAGTGACATGTGTTCGAACCCTAGGGAGGTCATCAATTTCCTAAAGATTATAGATAAATCAAACCTGTCAGTCTTAATCGATGAGAAAACTTCGACCGACCGGATCCTCCTGTTGACTGATTCCAGCCAACAACTATTCAATCAGTTGTATAATTAAAGGCAAACACTAAAGCTTGTTCAAATGTACTTGGTGTTGTTTTACTTGTATCTTCCCATTATTATTTAGGACTGCAATTGATCAGTCTCTTATCGGCATATGTGCATACTGTGCGGATCGCCATGATATAGCCTTAAGACACAAGGTTTTTACGTAAAGATGCATGGTGGCTAACAGTAGAGTTCAGGATGCGCGTTTCGTCCTAGTTGGGACTAGTCAGCTGGATGTACCTGCATTCCAAAGTTGGTTTTCACTCCGGGACTCGAACTCAGTACCCATCGCTTCAAATGCCGACACGTTCTCCACTTAAAGCTTGTTCATTTTAATTTTTCCCAATGATTACTAACATGATAATTGTTATATTTAAGAAATTAATGATTAACTTACTTTTCATACCATGCTTTTTCTATAATTGCTTTTTGCATAGCAATTGGGAATTCACTGAATGCTTCTGTTGTTGCAATAACAGATACAGTGGCTGAATGAATCATTGATTCTGTACGATATTTACTTGGTAAAGTGAGTATTTTCACTGCATCATATGTAAGATATTTTTCACGATTGATCTATTGTTTAAAAGAAGTAAATGAAGTGATACAATAGAATGATACGATGTGACTTATAACGAAGAAAAAGGGGACCATCATGAATGGGATCCAGTGTTATGAACCTATGAAAACAATAAGGATCAGTTTTATGAGAGGTTGCAGTTGATCATGGAGAAGTGCTCATGAATGAAACGACTTGGTCAACCTAATGAGAGAACCAAACGTCAAAGTCGGAATGGGACGATATGGACTAGGAGAAAGGAACGAGAATAGATATAGGTTAACAAATTTATGTGCATTCGAAAAATTAGTTATAAGCAGCACAATATTTCTCCAAAAACAAATACAAAAAAACTATATGGATCTCACTGGATCACACTACTGCGAACTAGATCGGTCGTATTTACATCACTGAAAAATTCAGAAGGTCAATGGAAGACTTGAGAACCAGGATAGGAGCTAACATACCTTCAGATTATCACCTGTTTGTAGCCGAGATGAAACTAAAGCTAAAAAAAGCATTGGATAGCTGGACAAACGGCATTACAAAGGTCCAATACAGACATCCTTCAACATACTGACAAACTTGGCGAATCCAAGATAGCTTTCACTAACAGGCTCCAAGTCTTACAAGATCTGTTTAAAGAAGAAGAAACTACTATGAAGAACAATTGGGAAGGTGACAAAGAAGCATTAACTACAACGTGTCAGGAGGTTCTGGACCGTAACAAGCATCATCATAATGAATGGATCTCTATCGGGATCCAGGAAAAGATTCAAGAAAGGAAGAACAAGAAGAAAGCAATTAATAATAGTTGAACAAGAGCAGAGAAAATCAAGGTAAAAGATAAATACACAAAATCAAACAAGCAAATGAAGAAGAGCATCAAAGCCGACAGGCGGAAATACGTGGAAGAACTAGCAACGACGGCGAAAAAAGCTGCAAGAGAAGGAAATATGAAAGAACTATATAACATAGCGAAGAAACTGGAAGGGAACTGTAGTAAACCAGATAGACCAGTTAAGAACAAAGAGGGCAAACCAATCACTGAGATTCAAGGACAGAACAAATGGGTGGAACAATTCGAGGAGCTCCTGAATAGACCAGCTCCATTAAATCCAACGAATGTCGAAGCAGCACACACAGGCCTTCCTATAAATGTTACCCCACCAACGACCTGACAATAAGCCAGCCGAAACACACAAGTCAGATATAGAAGTAACTGCAAATATGCTTCACATTCGATTCAGGAAGATTTGGGAGGAAGAACAAAAACCGACAGATTGGAAAGAAGGACACATCATCAACATGTTAAAAAAAAGTAGATTTAAACAAATATAACGACTGCAGAGGAATCACACTACTGTCAGCACCAGGAAAAGTTTTCCGCACAGTGTTGTTGAACGAATGAGAGATACAGGAGACGTCCAGATTCCAGATCAACAGGCTGGATTCCGTAAGAATCGGTCGTGCACAGACCAAATCTTCCATCAATCAGTCGAATAGAACTCCTCACTATATATCAACTTCATTTATTATGAGAAAGCATTTGACAGTGTGGATAGGAGAATATTATGAAACTCACTTCGAAACTGTGGTGTACCTGAGGAAATCACTAACATCATACGAATCCATACGACGGACTACACTGTAAAGTGGCGCATGGAGGACAGCTGAAAGAGGCATTCCAAGTGAAGACTAGAGTCGGACAAGGCTGATTACTCTCCCACTTGCTCTTTCTCCTGATGGTTGATTGGATTATAAAGACCTAGACATCTGGAAGGAAGCACGGAATACAACAGACGGGTTGGATGTAACTAGATGATTTAGACCTTGCAGATTACCTAGCTGTTTTATCCCATACACATGAACAAATGTAGGCCAAGACAATGTGGCAGCAGTCTCTGCAACAGTAGGTCTCAAAGTATACAAGGGAAAAAAAGACCCTCAAATGCAATACAGAGAACACCAGCTTGGTCACACTTTTTAGAGGAGCTCTGGAAGAGGTGGAAACATTCATTAATCTGGGTAGCATCATCGATGAACAAGGAGGATCTGATGCAGACGTAAAGGCGAGGATCGGTAAAGCAAGGGCTACATTCCTACATTTGAAGAATATATGAAACTCAAAACAACTCTCAAGCAATATCAAAGTCAGAATCTTCAATACGAACGTCAAGACATTTCCACTGTACGGAGCTGAAACTTCGATAACTACTACAACCATCATCAAAAATGTACAAGTATTTATAAACAGTTGTTTATGAAAGATACTCAGTGTCCACCGACGGGATACCATCAACAAAAGCCTAGTACAGGACTGAACAAACCAACTTCCAATTGATGAGGAAATTGGGAAAAGACGTTGGAAGTGGATAGGACATACATTACGAAAATAACCAAACTGCATCACGAGGCAAGCTCTAACCTAAAAGAAGAAGACCAAGGAACACACTACGGCAAGAATCAGAAACAGACACGGAAAGAATGAATAGCAACTGGAAACAACTGAAAACGATCGCCAAGAACAGTGTCGGATAAAAAATGCTAGTGGGTGGCCTATGCTACTTTAGGGATAACAGACTGAAATAATTAAGTGTTGTATTTTTGTTAGATAATAAATCTTCACTGACACAGACGAAATGTTGTCGTTTTGATATATTTTTAAGTCTTTGCACAATGGATATCAGTAGTCATTAGTGTGCATTATTGTTATTCCATACAATTTTCACTAATCGATTTGATTATCTCGATAAAGTCGAAAGTAGACCTTATACTAAGTAAGTGTAGTCTTATATTAATCCATAAACTGTGAACATCATTATTCTATTTTAGATAAAATAAATCCATATTCAGTTTATACTTTCTTTCTTCTCATTATAGGGGTAATCCAGTATTTACTAAGCCTTCATTGTTTATTGAATCGAAATGAAAAAAACATTGTTAAACTTAATTACAGAGACTTTTGTTTTTTTGCTTTACGCCGATGGAGCATAGGCAACCGACCAGCATTCTACAACCCACTCTGTCCTGGGCCTTCTTTTCCAGTTCTGTCCAACTTTTGTTCATTCTTCTCATGTCTGTCTCCATTTTTCGAAGTAATGTGTTCTTTACTCTTCCTCTCCCCCTTTGGCTCTGGGGATTCCATGTGAGGGCTTGCCTTGTGACACAGTTGAGTGCTTTCCTCGTTGTGTGTCCTATCCACTTCCAGAACTCCTTCCTAATTTCTTCTTCCGCTGGAATATGGTTTGTTCTCTTCCACAATAGGTTGTTGCTGATAATGTTTATCCAACGGATCCGAAGTATCTTGTGTAAATAACTGTTAATCAACACTTGTATGTTCTGGATGATGGCTTTTGCAATTCTCCAAGTTTCCACCCCATACAGTGGAACTGTCTTGACATTTGTATTGAAAATTCTGACCTTGGTGTTGGTTAACAATTGTTTCACGTTCCAGATGTGCTTCAGTTGTAAATAAACTTCTCTTGCCATGCTGATCCGCGTATTCACATCTGCATCAGATCCACCGTGTTCATCAACGATGCTGACCAGATATGTAGAGGATTCCACATCCTCCAGCTCTTCTCCGTCAATTGTGATTGGATTGTTGCATGCTGTGTTGTATCGAGAATCTTGCTTTTCCCTTTGTGTATGTTGAGACTTACCGCTGCTGAGGCTGCTACTACACTGTTCGTCTTCTCCTGAAATTGTTGTTGCGTTTGCGATAGAATAATCAGATCATCTGTGAAGTCTAGGTCATGCAGCTGCATCCTAGCTGTCCAATATATCCCAGGCTTCCTCTCAGATGTTGACGCCTTCATGATCCAGTCGATCACTAGGAGAAAGAGGAAAGGTGAACACAACAACATTTAACTTACTTTGTATGCATATTTATCAAATCCTAAATGATCAATATTTAATTTCACTTCAATATTCTTTTGAAGTTCAACAAACGTTTGAGCACTTTTACTACGTAATTTAGCATCTTTCAATTCTTGTATTGGTCTGTAAACAAAGAAAAGTAGAAAAGAAAAGAAAAGTGTACAAAGAACAATCTTTTTTTTTCTATAAAGATGTTTCATATTGAGGCATTGATTACTGAAGTAAGTGTAATTGCATCTTGATCAGTCAGTAACAACGTAGAACTTTGTACGCACGTAGATTAGTTCAAGTTGCAATACCGCATTAACACAGAGATACGATTGTCGATTCAAATCCCATAGTGCTAGAGGTAGTAAAAGTATAAACAGTAATCGGAAATGGTTAGGTCGTGAAGCTTTCATCGTTCTTCTGAACGACATCATCAGCACAAACGTCAGGTAGAAGTGAAGTGTTTGAATTTCTCCACATGCGGAGTTTGTGCTGATGATCTTGTTCAGAAGAATGATGAAAGCTCTACGACTAAACTATCCAGCTCAGAGAACAAAACTCCACCAGAGTCATCCACCTGAGCTACAAATCTTCTCCACCATCTCAGTAATCGGAAAGATTGGGGTTTGAAGATGTTATTCGAGTAGTATAATCCAGAGACATGAAGAGTTCAGATTATTAGAATTGATATCATGAATGAATCAATGTTAGACCACCATTGAAAACCTGGAAGCACTGGACATCTGTTTCGTCCTAGTATGGGACTCCTCATCAGTGCGCATTCACGATCCTATACGCAGGATTCGAACCCAGGTGGTCTAGAAGTTAAGCTGTCATACTCGAGACTGAAGGTCTCGAGTTAGAGCCCCGCGTGCGGGATCGTGATGATGAGTCTCATATTAGAACCAAACAGTGGTCCAGTGCTCCCAGGTTTTCAATGCTGGTTCAACATTGATCCATTCATGAAACCAATCGAAACCCAACAATCTCCACAACCCTATACTGACATATTGATAGTGACAAGGCAGGTCTACTACTAGTAGTAGTGATAAGAATAATAAAATAACGAATTTTCTAATCATTAGTTCAACATAAGAAATAGGTTTAATGTCGTTAAACGGACTTTAAAATAATAATCACAAAGCATTATTAAAGTTATATAATATGAAGTGTGTAAGTTATTAGCTGCGGAAGAATATAAACGGAAAGATGTGAAAAATGACAAACCATAATAGGATGTGCCCCCAAATGCCCTGGTACGGCCGAGAGTGGGGAGAGTCCGCTCTACCTCTCGAAATGCTCTCACATGGCCATGCGTATATAGCCTCTGCCAGGGAAGTCCTACTCACTGCCTTCTCGTGGCATTACTGTTGTTTACGAAAATGAGAGGACGAAAAGCGAATGTCCGGCTCTTTAACCGGATCCCAAACCAAATCAGTGGTGCACATGGGCTCCAGTATCCTGAGGGAACAAATGGTGTATGAACCAATCGTTGGTCACCGGCTACCATGGGACTGCATCTCCTTACGTTGCTCCACTATCTTGTGAATTAGACCTCTTGGTCAAAGACTCCGGGTGTGGCCCCTAAGTAAACCACTTGCTTCGGTCTGGGCGCCCGGGCAGTATCACAGCCCACACAAGTCAAGTGACCTGTGCGGCGCATATGTATTTTTTGCCCCTATTTTTACCAATATATATGTGTTCAAATCAATAAATAAATAATAATTAAAGCCTATGACCTTTAATCATTATAGTCAATATGTTCATATTTCAATCATAGATTTGTTCATTTTTATATAAGAAAATATCATATCATCCTCCTGGTAAACCTACCTGATAAGATTCAATGTTGCACGTAGTAGTAGACCAGCAATAATAATCCGTTTAAATAGATTTATTGGCTTAAAACAAATTCAAATAAATCCTTCATTAGTTATGTGAAACTGCTTTACATAAGAGTTAAAAGAGAATCCTTCAAATCAGAAATGTAAACAGTTAAATTGGAACAATAAGACTATGAAATAGATTAATGAATTACATAAATAGTTGATTGTAGTTGAAACTAGTGTTTTTTTAGCGAGCTAGTTTTCTACGGGATGGGGTCGCTAACCCCATACCCAGTCATCCTCCTTTATCCGGGCTTGGGACTGACAGTAGCCCAAGAGGGGCTCCAGGAGGAGTTGAGTTGAAATTAGTCATTCTATCTTGTGAATATGCATCGAACATTTAAGCACTTCTCTAGTTTTTTGCCACTGATTAAACTCTATCCATCTGATCACTTGTTTTCTTACTTACTTCCTTACACCTGTTACCCCCAATGGAGCTATAGGCGATCGATCAGCTCCAATATGCTCCATACTATATTTCAGTATTATGTACTCTAAATCAAACAGCAGGAAATTCAGGATTTAGAGTTTATGGTGGCTGCCATTCATCAGCTAGGAATATCTAAAACCGTAAGAGGTAACCAAGAAATACATCAATAGTCACATGTTGAATCGATCAAAACCTTAGTTAATTTGACCACAAATGAAATTGTAAAGATTCAAATTACAGTTCAGAATTAAGAACATTTTCATTTTCCAAATATTCTGATATACTATTTGATATCCATTTCTGACCATGTTATGTGATATGATACACAGGGAGTTCAAATAGTACTCAATTGGTTGGCAATCAATGTCCTTAAGCATGAAATGTCTCACGTACCTTCTAAATGCAAAGTACTTTTACAGGACTGACTGGAGTCTTTGTATGCTATTGACAACTAGTGGCAACACCATGTAAGCAATGTTGAAGTAAGGCAATGTGTGTCCTGTCAGAGTGACTACAAGTTGATTAGCGTAGCCACATTGACTGGTTTGATCCTGTTTTACGAATGTTATTTTAGTGACTTTTTAGTGGCCCTCGCATATCTGACTGTGTTTAAATCCTATGAATGATTGTTAGTGAATTGTACATGAAGCCGATTCTCGTACGTAATCATCGACTTAACTTGCGTTAGTGGATAACGGAATTAAATAAGTCAAATACGAGAATGAATTGCGAATACGTATATTTCATACAATCGTTGATCGGAACACACAATCAGGGAAACGATGGGAAGAAGGAGAAGAAGAGAGAGCGAAAAAAACGGATCAGAGAAGCCATGGGAGCCAACTCAATTTAATTAAGCGTGACTCGGTATTTATAGTCAAACAAAAATAAGTTCTAAACATGTAATGAATCGGGTAAGTAAAACAGTTGGGGTTAATAACCGAATAGGTTACGGTATAAAAATGGCTTGAGGAGAAGCTAGAATAACCAATGTGGGCTTGATATGGTACCAGGCACTACAAATTCCGTATTGCACATTATCTTCCAACTCTGAAAATAAGTAGGGAGGTGGTTAATTTATGATACGGAGTCGTTATTTGAAGAAAATTTGAATATGACTTGTATGTGTCGCATCATCACAACTAGCCCCAACTGAGATTGTAGAGTTGATCCAACTCAGTGGCTTGATACATATGGCTCGAAATAAGAATCAATAAAGATTTCTCTATAGCATATTACTACAACTTTTATCAAGGTGAGATGAACTTTTTTAACTGAGAAAAATAATCTTCCTCAGATGTACTTCCAAATAAACTGTGTATCTTACCAACTAATATTGTTTTTGTATATTGATTTGTTCTACAAACTTTACATACCTTAAATTCATCTGTTATTGTTTACTTGAATCTTCACATTGATGATTAGGACTGCAATTGATCAGTGTCACATTGGCATATGTGCATATTGTGCGTATTGCCTCGATACTGCCTAAATCAACAAGCATTATAAGCAAAGATGTATAGTGGCTAGCAGTGGAATCCAGTTTGACGCGCGTTTCATCCTATTTGAGATTCGTCAACAAGATGTACCTGCATCTCAGAGTTGATGTTCACTCTGCGACTCGAACCCAGTATCGTCTGCTTCAAACACCATCGCGTTACCCAATTAGCTACTGAGTCCCGATGGTTCCGTGCTTGTGCAATGGGGTGAAGCTTAAATTCACTTGATTATCAGGACTCAGTGACTAAGTGGATGACACGATGGCGTTGGAAGCGGACGGTATTGGGTTAAAGTCCCACAGTGAACATCAACTCTGAGATGCAGGTACATTCGGTTGACGAGTTCCAGATCAGACGAAACGCCTGTCAAACTGGGTTCCACTGCTAGACACTATCCATTTTTGCTTTACATATCTTGTTTATCTTTTCTCAATATTGTCACTTAATCTGGTACTCAGTTGTACTAAACATTCTATGTATTATAACTTCTTATGTTATAAATGAACTGCTGGTTTTTACATGAATTCTGTCCAAGTTTTTTCTATCTACTGTATTATTAGTATTATTTATAACAATATAACATTCTATTGAAATGGGTAGTGTTATGTTAGGTGGTGGTTGGAGGTAGTCGACGGGAAACCCTGGGCCCGGGTTTCGTGATACTTGACACTCGTCAGAAAGATGTAACTGTAATCTTGAGGGAACTGGTGCTCCCTGGCGGATCCGATCTTGTGTCACACAGCTTCACAGTCAGAGACGTTACTACTAAACCACCGGGGCCACGACCGACATCCTGTAAGGCTGAGATGTAATCACAATTGATTGATCACTGGGTGGTGATCAATGTCATGTGTGTCTAGTCCTTATTAATAGTGCAGATCGAATGCTATCGACCATGTTGCAATGTGGCCATCAGTCTATGTGACGACACTGAGTGCACTATTGTGAAATTAGATGGTGGTTGGATGTCGTCGACATTGACTGCTACCCAGTGATCAATCAATTGTGATAGCGTTATGTATTTTTACTATGCATCATGTAAGTAATGACTTCCGATTCACCTTTTTCTTCCTCATGCTCCTTCACCCCCCTCCCACCTCCTATGATACCGATATATTCAAAAATATCACTAACCAATCACATGATAGTAACGAGATTTGTAATTTTCTATTTGTGATTGTAAATGTTACCGATTACTGTACAATATACAATCACCAGTCTAAGTAAGTTGATATGGTGATGCACTTGGACTGATATTAGGAAACCAAATTTATTATCGAATGCCTAATACTTCCAAGACGGATATTTAGTAAGGTAGATACTACCATCTTCACTACAGTATACACAACCTTAGTGAGAACGAAGCTTGAGAATTGCGTGCAGGCTTCAATCCCTTATTTAAAAGATGACTCGGATATCCTGGAAAAAGAACAGAGGGCAGCTACCCATGCAATTCCAGAACTCTGGGGTTTACCATACAAAGAGTGGCTTGAAAAGCTAGACCTCTTTACTATGTCCTATCGCAGACTAAAATGTGATGTAATTTAAAATACTAAGAAATGATTTTGGACCTAATGTATTCTCTCTTTTTCTTCCCACTAAATCGCGACATCTTAGAAGACATAACAGGCGAGTGGAAAAGCCAAGAATGAACAAAATACCCTCAGCATACAGGTTTTTATAACGAGTCATCAATTTTTTGGACCTGTTATCCGAGGCGGTGGTGTCCGCACCTTCAATTGACTCATACATGAGAAGACCGGACACTCATAGAAGCACACTAGAAAAGGAAAAGTGTACGCCGTAGACCTTCTATTCTTACTACACAAATCTGAATCTGAATCAACATAATATTCATATCAATGTACAGATAAAGAAGAATATGTCTTTCAAAAGAAAACAAGAATTTATTTATAATCCTTACTCGTATCTTTTTCATGGAATGTAATTTGAATTCATTAGAAATATCGATTTCATCATTAGAATCATTAGGAATTTCATTGAATGAAGAGGAAGGAAATGTTGGTGTTGAAGATGACGATGATGTTGGTGATGTCTTTGCATGAAGACTTGAATGTAACAGAGCATGACATGATGAAGTAGAATTGGATAAAGGTGATGAAGAACGAATATCCTCTTTACTTTTATTCAATTTATTGTCATCATTTAAATAATTAAATGTATCAATGTTCATACCTTGATTATCTTCAATTTTTTGTATGATATCATTGAGTGTTATACGTAAATTGTATGATTTCATATTATCCTTTCTATGTAAAGCATGAACATCAGCTGATAACGAATGTTTTTTGGAGGAATAATCTTTTGCATTGAATTCAATGTTCCAAACTTCATCATCACCGTCACCATCGCCATCATCATTATCAGCAGGTTTATTAACACGATGAGAAGTATCATGTTTCTGTTCCATATCTTGTTCATATTCACTTTGTTTTATTTTATATTCTTGTAATAAACGTGAACCAGCACTTTGTATAGAACGTTTACAATGAGGTAATCTTTTAGGCGTTAATAATTGACGTCCACCTTGTATTAAAAATCTTTGTAATTCATAATCCCATGGTGAATTCACTTGAAGATTAGAATGTTTCACATCTATATTGGATTTTGATGAAGATATTCTATGATGGAAATAATGATCATATTTGGATTTTTGTAAATTTGACGCTTCTTCTAAACTAATACGTCTTCCATACAGATTATAGATAAACATGAATGAATGAATGAATGAATGAATGAATGAATGAATGAATGAATGAATGAATGAATGAATGAATGAATGAATGAATGAATGAATGAGAAGAAGCTATTCAACGATCAATACATAGATCTGCTTCAATGATAAATGGAAGCATATGAATGGATAGAAACAATCGCATAATGTACTATAACGTTTCCAATATAACTGATAATGAATGAAATCATGCTGGTATTCAAATCGAATGACCTTATAGGTTTCTAAGTGAAGATATTCATCAAATGATTGGTTTATGTTCAATTATAATTCGGTATGAAATGGATTTATTTGAAAGTATCATAATATCTAAATATATAATTATAAATGAATGGAATGCTCACTAGTGACTGGCTTCAAGAGGTCTCTCCTGGCATTCTAGTTAGAAGCAGTGACCAGTGAAGTTCAACCAGGACTGTTGTGAGATATCAGCTCACTGAAGACAATGGTATACGGTGGCTCAATTTTGTGGATTAGTTGAAGTTAGACATTAATACTATTAGATACCGGCTCAGTGGTCTAGTTAGTTAAGCGTCTGCGTGCTAGACTGATAGGTCCTGGGTTTGAATCTCGCGAGGCGAGGTCGTAGATACGCACTGCTGAGGGGCACCATACTAGGACGAAACGACCATCCAGTGCTCCCAGGTTTTCTATGGTAGTCTAGCTTTAATTGACTCATGGCTTCAACTAGTGAGATTGTAATTAGTGAAGTGAGTATAATTTAATCTTCACTAGGTCATGACAATAATAATAGAATAAAATACTGAAATTATAATGAAATCTAATATAAGAAGGTATGGAAACAAATTAAATCAGTAAAAGGTCAATAGCAAAGAAGAGAGGAATAATGACTAAAAACTAAGGGGGTTGTATACTACACTAATAGTTCACAGAAGCTACCCGTAATTTAAATCTTCACTAGGATATAACAGAATTAGCTAAAGGTGCCAATGCATATGAGTAGCATATTTACAACTGAGGAACATCTGGAACTCAAAGCAACTCTCTGTCAACCAACACCAAGGTCAGAATTTTCAATACAAATGTCAAGACAATTCTACTGTATGGGGTGGAAACCTCAAGAACTATGAAAGCCATCATCCATAAGATACAAGTGTTTATTAACAGTTGTCTACGCAAAATACATCGGATCCGTTGGCCAGACACTATCAGGAACAACCTACTGTGGGAGAGAACAAACCAGATCCCAGTGGAGGAAGCAATCAGGAAGAAGTTCTGGAAGTGATTAGGACACATATTGAGGAAAGCAGCCAACTGCGTCACAGGACAATTCCTCACTTGGAATCCTCAAGGTCGAAAGAAAAGAAGAAGGCCAAAGAACATGTTACGCCGGGAAATGGAAACAGACATGAGAAAAATGAACAAGAATTGGATGGGACTAGAAAAGGAGGCCCAGGACAGGGTGGGTTGGAGAATGCTGGTGTGCGGCCTATGCTCCATTAGGAGTAACAGGCCTAAGTAAGTAAGCCAATGCATATCGATTGTTTAATCCACCATTATTATTAGCTGCAGCTTTAACAGCCAGTATCAGTATTATCAAATCGTGTGGTGGTATGAATAATTTAAGAGAGAAATCAATCAAACTAACTAATTACATTGAATATCTAATTACAGAGATTCCATTAGCTCTAATTAGTGATCGATATTGTATAGTTAGACCATCGAGTTGAGAGAAACGTGTAGCACAATTAACATTGTGTTTTAATCATGTGAATATTGAAAAACTATATGAAAATCTATTGAGATTAGGTACAATATGTGATTATAGACTGCCGAATGTTCTACGTACTACACTGATACCAATGTATAATAGTTCTAAAGATGTTTATATGTTTGTAAGTTGTCTTCGTCACTGAATCAATTTCTTTGAGTACTAGCAATGATATCCGACCATTCAATTCGAGATAGATCACACGAAAGTTACATTTATCACATATCAAGTTTGAATAAGGATTAGATTTCATTGAGGAACTTATTTCTCTTTCACATCTTTACTCAACGGTAAATCTTTATTGTTGGTAGTAGGCAAATTATGCAATGGAAAAGTATTAGACTAATTTTGATAATTCACTTCTCCACAAAGTTTGTGTTCATGATGCTGCTTTCTTCTTTTTTACACCTCATTGAAGAAATGTATCAAATAGAGAAGATTTAAAACATAATGTAGCACTAAATGAAAAGTTAATATTGGCTTGGAACTCTTTAACAAAGTAAATTCACAATTCCATACGAAGTCGAACTTAGAATCTTCAAGTCTCGAAGTGAGTTCAGTTTACCTAATAATATCAGTGGGCATGTAATGGTTTATATCACTGAATTCAGTTGGCACACCATATTATGTTAAGATGATCCGATACTATCGATTACCTATTTATCATACCTCTGATCTGATCTACATCTAATCTTTAAAACCTTTCTATTGATAATTCAAAGTTATGATCACTAGTAATTAAACTTAAAGTGGATTTCTCGAGTTATTAATGAGGAACTATGATTAGTCAAGACACGTCAAAAGTTATATACCTATCTTACACTGACAAGTGAATTGAGTCATGTTGATAGGTGTTACTACCTGGTTGGAGACCGCGAGATGGAAGCAACCGATGGTTAGAGACCCTGAATGAGTGGCTCAAAATCATTTGCAATGGTGCAGGTGCGTCCACTCTTTGTGTTTTCCCAAATTCTAATCTTTTCAACTCTTCATGCCCCTTTCTTTTTTCTCTTTTCAAATTTATTTCACTGTATTATAGTCCTTGAATAACATCTTCAAACCCTAATGTTTCTGATTACTGCTTATACTTTTGCTATTTCCACCTCTACGGGATTTGAATCAACAATAGTATCTCTGTGCTAATGTGGTATGGCAACTCGGACTGATGTACGTACGTACGAAGTTCTACATTGTTACTGACTGACTGACACTTGTTGTTATACCACTGATTTAATGGAAGTACTTAATCTCCAACTTATAATACAATAAATCAACGTTAACGATAACTTAAACTTATTCGTACTAATTTTCAGTAAACAGTTCAAGGTGAAAAAAAACTTTTTTATCAGTAGTGACTGAAATGTTATATGCAGAAAAGGAGTTATCAGATGAAACTGTTAAACTAATTCACTGGTAATGAGATTAACTAAGTGAAACAAAAAAATAAATCAAATTGTAAGTGGCCTTGAAAAGGGCCATTACTTGATCTCTTGACATTCCAGATTGTCCTGAATAATGGCGCAACTTTCATTTCACAATCGCATCGTACATGGACCAGTGGAATCCGTGGAATTGTAGTAGTGGGTCGCAAGCACAAAACAAATGAAACGTTGGATTGCAGCGACTAGAAATTCAAGTGTTTCCATCAACAGTTACATTTAGCGGCTGAGAAAGATTGCATATATCACACATTCGGTTGTCGCGGGCATTTAGTCAGTGTCGTTGTCTCAGTCTCTGAGTTTATGAAAACAATATGCCAATTGCTAACCAGGAAGGTTGGCCTGTGAGAACACTTTGTGTAGCATGTTAAAAACATCTTGGGCATTCAGGCACTTTCCATAAGATTGGCAAGCGAAATGCACAATATTGAATGCTACTGCCCCAGAAATCAGAAGAGGCTGAACTGTTTCAAATTCAGAGTCCGTTAGCCAGCGCATCCAAGAATAATTTTCATACCTCAGGGAATTGCATTCGTGATTTCAATGCACGTTCCCACGAACAACAGTCAAGTAACCTTCAGTAAACTTACAAAAGATGAAGGACGGACAGTGAGTGTTAATTGCTTTTCTTCATGAACTATACAATAACACTAATCAAAAAACATCCTTTTAATCGGCTGTGAGGATCCTTTAAGTGTTCTACGGCCATTTCTCCGACATACAAATTCAATATACGGATTCCGATCCTTATGGAAATGAGAATCACACACTGCATAATTTCAGTATATCACCCTTTCATAAGTTCTATTGGCTCTCTTTAACGCTTCAAGTGATTGGGACGATATCAGATTAAATGTATTCAATGATGCGTTAACCGTGTCCGTGACAACGTGAGAAACGATAGAGATCGTACTTTGTGCGTTACTAACCTGAAGAAATGATACTCCGTCGACAAGTACTTACGTTATGAAACAGAATGAAAAAAAAACTTAGAAATAGGATGAAAAATAATCAATTAAAGATACACAAAAATCGCCGTGAGTTTAATGTTATTCACATCATCCGAACTGGGGGCAAAGTCGCACCTTTCCCGATAATTACTAATGGACTAGACAAGTATAATATTAATCGTCACTCAATGATTAACAAATTGTATGTTTTAATAGTTAAGATTATGAGTCAAATAAAGCTAGACCACCATGAAAAAACTAAAAACACTGGACGGCCGTTTCGTCCTATTGTGGGATTCCACAGCAGTGCGCATCCACGATCCCGCCCAGCGAGATTCGAACCCAGGACCTACCGGTCCTCTCGCTCTAGCGCTTAACCTCTAGACTAATGAGTTGGTATTCAACGGTGTTAATGTCTAACTCAACTGGCAGGACGCTAGGAGGACAAAGGATCAACAAGGACACTATGCTGCTTATACTGGCCGAACATTTTTGGTTTGACACAGAGCTAAGATTGCATAAATCGTATCCCGATTGACGAATAAGTTATGTGATATTTGACCAGTTTAAAGTTACAACAAATTCCATATGTTCAGCCATACTGAATCGCGTTTTGCTTCTATGCCTCCATCAACTGGTTAGTTGAGGACCAGATATATCAGTAATTATTGTATTATTACTACTAATAATATTGTTGGATTCATTAAATTTCGATCCATAACTTGTTTATTGATGGTGATGTTTTTCATGAATAAACAATAATTTCATAGCACTGGGACTACCATTAAAATATTTATATAAACACTATACAACCATATCAACATCTCAATCATGTAGATATAAAGATATATTGCCAAAAGAGTTTGCTAAATCCCATCCTACTGGACATTTACATTTTTAATGACCTCGTTCCGTAATTAATTTCATATTAAATAATTATCCTATAACATATTGGGTGAGACTATAATTTATGGACGATCTTTGGGAGACGCTAAAGTAACCTCGAGAGTGTTCACCTAGTAACTAAGACTAAACGAGGGTTATAAACCAGTGTAAAGAATTACAAGTATGATTTACAGTTGATGGGTTAATGTTAGGAATTAGATTTAAGGGTTTTCATCGTGAACTGACATTATCTATAATGCTAAAGCTCTATTGAGCCAAATGAATGAGTGAGTTTTGTGCCGAAAATCCGAGATCTGTTATCTTATACATGATTGGTTTGTTCATTAATTATGATCTTGCCACATATTGTAGTCCTGGTAACCAAATCAATGCAATTCTATATTGATTGTTTTTGGATTTTGTGCAAAAATATCTTCATTTCTTAAACAATATTCATTAATACATGGTTTCATTTTAATAATACAATCATTCGGATTTAAATCATACCAATCAATTTATGATTCAAGCACATAATAATCACTGGGAATAATTCCATCATTAATTAGTGTTGAGTCGGCTTTCCGAGAACTGCAATGGAGCCTCCAGAGGCTCTAAAGGAGCCGAAGAGTCCTAGCCAATCAGAGTGTGATGGAGCTTTCTAGAATGCCAACATGGTTTCCTATTATTGGTCACTAGCATAATATGTCTTTTAGCGGATTGGACAAAATATGATGTTGGTTTAACAAATGTTAACATCTATAAATACCTGTGTTTTTCTGTACAAAAATAAACCGTGGAGTGAAGTACTTCTCTCATACTTTGCCTCTTCTCTCTCGTTGTTCAGGTCGCTGTATAGTCCTAGCTTTGGGGGTTACAGAATAGCTTAGGAACCGAATAAAGCATTCGAATTAACAAGACTCATCAGTGGCGACGGGGATGGGATTCGAATCCATGAGGGGAAACCCCAAAAGTAGCACTAAAAGATCCAAGACAATAAGCATTCAAACGACGGATTATAACAATTAGTATACAATATTCCTCATTTCTTAGTCTTCAGAATTTTGCAATTGCAATTAATACAAACTTCACATGGTTTAGAGTTAAGAATCTATTGAGCATAATCAATGGATAATTGTTTATCATCATATAATGCTGGGAATTCATCTTAATGATAGACTGATATGCCTAAATCTCTCCATTGATTTGATAGATATATGTCACTTAAATAGGCATTTAAACGTTTTGGTTATAGTCTCATGGGATTTCCACAAAATAAATATAATTTTCTTTATCAGTTTAGGGGTTGTGGAGATTGTTAAGTTTTTGATTGAGATAGATGCACACTTCTGAGGAGTCCCACAATAGGACGATACGGCCGTCCAGTGCTTTCAGGTTTTCAGTGGTGGTCTAACATCATTCGGTTCATGATCTCAATCAAAAATAATTTTCTTTGAATGATTTTCATCGTTTTTTATCAGTTAGAGATTGATTATGTTTAGTAGAATTGGATTGAATGGTTATTATTACTTCATTATAATCTGATGAATAAAATTCTGCTTGGTATAAGTGTAGTGAATCATACTTACTTACTTACTTACGCTTGTTACCTCTCATAGAGGTGCATAGACTTTCCACCAGCACTCCCCCGTCCAATCCTCTCTCCAGGGCATTCCTTTTCAGTTGCTATGCATGTTTCCCTTCACAATTCCAGGTTGGGGCTTGCCTCGTGATGCAGTTTGATTTCCGTAATGTATGTCCTATCCACCTTCAACGTCTTTTGCCTATTTCCTCTTCAGCTGGAAGTTGGTTTGTTCTCTCACACAGTAGGATATTGCGAATGGTATCCGACCAACGGGCATTGAGTATCTTATGTAGACAACTGTTTATAAATACTTGTACATTTTTGATGATGGTTGTAGTAGTTATCGAAGTTTCAGCTCCGTACAGTAGAAATGTCTTGATGTTCGTATTGAAGATTCTGACTTTGATATTGCTTGAGAGTTGTTTTGAGTTCCACATATTCTTCAAATATAGGAATGCAGCCCTTGCTTTACCAATACTCGCCTTTACGTCTATATCAGATCCTCCAAATTCATCGATTATGCTACGCAGATATATGAATGTTTTGGAACTCTTCCAGAGTTTTTCCATCAAGCGGGATTGGTTTGGTGTTCTCTATATTGAATTTGAGGATCTTGCTCTTTGCCTTGTGTATACTGAGGTCTAATGATGCAGAGGCTGCCGCTACACCAGTTGTCTTCATCTTCATTTGTTCGTATGTAGTGAATCATGCTACTTTAATTTTATGTCCAACTGAATTAAAATCTACTTGATATTTATCGTCTAAATATTATAAAATCTCAATAGAAGTGGATATTACCGTATAGGTGAAGCAGAACTAACAGAAACCGTATCAAACCAATAAAGACTAAGAGTTGGCTAAAGACTGCTAGTGCCGGTTAACGAATCATTGGTTTAGCACAGGACAAGGTGATAGAAGTCGTTATTTCGATTAGTAATTTTGTCACTTGATATTCGACGGCCCATACGACATAACATTAATAGTAGTCCGAATTAATCACATAAAGAAATTGGTACATACACATGAATAATGTTGTATGTCAAATAAAATTAAAAGCTTAATAATCAGAATTAAGTATATCTGATGTACAGTGAGAGAAATATTAACACAATGATGCAATACCATATGAACTATAGTGAGATATTGGATGAATGGAGTCAGTCTCCTCGATGTCTGCCTTAGTCAGAATAGCTCAGTGATAGTGTCTCAGAGTTAAGGCGTGATAATGCATAATGCAGCTTTGATTTGATTGCCTCAGTATAAAAAATATGTATTATTGATGATTGCAAAATAACACAAGACTTAGGTGTTGAGTTTGCAGGCGACTACTCTCAAAAACCTAATATTATGTCCGTGTTGCCTATTATTTGTACTTCAAAACGACGAGGAACTACTACAATTCCACGATGCGAGGTAAGAACATGGAGAACTGATGCAAGTGAATCTTTGTTCATCCTAATTGAAAATACATTCATCACATATTGATTTCTACATACGTTTGATTATTAGTCAGGAAGAAGTCACACATGAAATTCTAACAAAATTGTAGATTGTATTCCATGTTGAACATAGTTCGCGTCCATACAATACAAAGGATTTATTGTAAATAATTTATTTAAACATATAAATATTGGTACAAAGAAGCACAGAATACATATGAGCCACACAAGTCACTTGATTTGTGTATGGGCTGTGATACTGCCCGAATGTCCACCCTGAGCCTTTGACCTACAAGTTATAATCCACAAGACAGTGGAGCAACGTCAGGAGATGCAGTCACATGGTAGCCGGTGATCAATGATTGGTTCATACGCCATTTGTTCCTTCAGGATACCGGAGTCTATATGCATCATTGGTTTGGAATCAGGATTTTCCGACTGCTCTAGGTGGATCCTCCATTCCATCAACCCGGTTAAAGCACCGGACATTCACTTTTCTTTCTCTCAATTTCGTAAATAGCAACGTTGCCGCGAGAATTCAGTGGATAGGACTTACCTGACGGAGGCTGTATACGCGTGAACATGGTAGAGCATTTTGAGAAGGAGAGCTGACTCTCCCCACTCTCGGCAGTACCAGGGCATTAATGGTTAAATTTTTCTCTCTTTTTCTATTATGTTCAAACAAGTACATATACAAAGAATTTTGTGTATAAACATATCGTATATAACATCATTATACATATAGGTGTGAATACATTTCCACATATTATTGATTTATTAGTCTTCGCATGAATTATTTTGCTTTTCCTACTTTTTTGTATCAGTATTCTCTTTGGATCCGCTTTAACCGGGTTGGTGGACATGGATATTCCACCTAGAGGAGTTAAAAAACTCTGATTCCAAACCAATGGTGCACATAGGCTCCAGTATCCTGAAGGAACAAATGGCGTATGAACCAATCGTTGGTCACCGGCTACCATGTGACTGCATCTCCTGACGTTGCTCCACTGTCTTGTCGATTATAACTTGTAGGTCAAAGGCTCCGGGTGGACATTCGGGCAGTATCACAGCCCACACACAAATCAAGTGACTTGTGTGCTTCTTTGTATCAATATTTATGTGTTAAAATAAATAAATAAATAAATTGGATACTCCAAAGGCAGGTATGTTGAGATGGTTAAATCAGAGAGAAGTTTCACATTGTACGAAATTTTATTCACTTTATACAATCCTCGTTATTCACTGTAGAACCTTATTTGAATTATAATATTAACTACTTTAAAGAAATAGTACACATAACATAATGATTAACATCCAGTAAATAAACGTGCTTTTTAACTCGATTGTGACGTGTATATATTCAAGGATTTTTGTAATGACAAAATACAAACCATCTTTTTCCTTATTTGTCACACTTTATATGTAACCATATATATATTTCAACATCTATTGTTTATCTGTAACTCCGTGTGGAGCCCCTCAGGTGCTGCTACCGGTCTTAAGCCCGGATAAAGTAGGAGGGGTGGGCGAGGGGTTGACGACCTCATCCCATAGAAAACTAATTCGCTAAAAAGCGCTAACCAGAAAAAATAATTCAAACCAATTGAACTCTGCCCTGGGAGTTAGGAGATCTTTATTTAGAAGAGTTATGACGCCTCATGGTAAAAGCCGAGTTCCTTCGGAAGTCAAGAGGATGGTATTTAGTTATATACACTATACACAATACCGCGATTGTTAAAATATAAACGCTATCACCGCCGTCTGTTCTTCTGCTTTATTGACTATAGCCTTTGATTGAAGGTTATAATAGTGTTATATCATCCTTTTAGGCCTTCTCACACTACATTATATAATACTATCGGATTTCATCTTTCTCATTACGTCGTTGGTATCACCACGTGCAGAGGTATCTTTGTTAATTAAGTGAACTCATTTGCGGTTGCTATCTCAGAAAGCAGCTTACAAGTAACGTTCATATTTAATAATAACTGTTATCATTAAGCAGTGATGAATAGTGGCTAGCAGCGGAATCCAGGACGCACGTTTCTTCTTATTTGGGACTCGTCAGCTGGATGTACCTGCATCCCATAGCACTACCAAGTGGTTATCAGGACTCAGTAGCTGAATGAATAACGTGATGACGTTTGAAGTGAATGGTACTGGGTGTGAGTCTCAGAGTGAATATCAACTCTGAGATGCAGGTACATCCAGCTGACACGTCTCAAATCGGATGAAACACGCGTCCTGGATTCCACTGTTAGCCAATATCCATCATGTTTACAAACAGCTTGTGAATTAACGCAATATCGAGGCATACGCACAGTATGCACATAGGTCAATAACAGACTGATCAATTTCAGTCTTAAACCTTAAACGGTAGATACAAGCCAAATAATACCAAGTGAACAGTTAGCATTGTATATGTAGTATGTTACCTTTTGCTATTCTCATAGACATATACTAAAGGTTGTAATGTTAAAAAAGTTTGGTATATTATCGGTTACTTTACATATTGTTACATCTTAATTAAGCTGGGAACCATCACAACTCACACTTAATTCTATTAGACTATAGCGACTCACGTGCAATCGAGTTTAGTTCAGTCAAGGCCTTTTGTTGACCTATTTAATGGACAAAGTCATCCATGATATAACAACTTGTTGTACTATCATTATTATTATGCTTGTATGAAATACATATGCTTGAACATTGTTTAGCGTCTACGCATGTATTCATTCTGCTAGCTTCATTATTAACTGCTTAATCTATTCGCTGACTCATCCATTTTCCTATACATATATATATGTGTACATTTGCACCCATTCACTACTACTACTACTACTACAACTACTTGCTGCTGCTACAATCGTAGTTCGCTTGCTCATTCATTTTGCCTCTCTGCTGTCTGGTCCGAATTATCTACTAAATAAACTGTAGTAGCTGCTTCTTTTTGCCTTCTGATTTCAAACATCGTTGAAGATTATACGACAACGGTTCGAGGGTGATTAATTATCGAAGCACAGCCACTACAGAATTGGTAATCCCGACGTGAGAACGGGAAGCGAATTTTGACGAAATAGTCAAATTCCAAAAATCCGACTACCTTCATCTCAATTTGGATTATCAAATGAACTATAATTACAACTGTGGATTTATATTATTATTCTAATTACACTTACATTATTTCGCAAACATTATTAAACGTGACAATTATAATCATAATAAATAACAATTATCCATAAACAATTGATATATTGGTGCAATTTAGTAAGTCTGTTTCATTTTATAAATTGTGCCATTTTTTTATTATCATTGTTTTTGCTCATCTATTCTTCCTTGTCACTGTTATTTTCGTGTGCTACTTAATTTTTATAAGCATGTCTTATGAAAACACAGTTTCAAGCGTACAGCAAGCCTCGTCCGTGAGGTCTCTTAACCTCCCTGCCCCTTCTTTTAAAATCTTAGACCCAAAACTTTGGTTTATAAGACTTGAAAATTATTTTCTCGCTAACCGCATTCTTTTGCAAAAGGATAAGTTCGGCCTGACAAGCACACTACTCCCAGACGAAGTAGCTGACAGCGTTCGAGAGGCACTAGCAAAACCAGACACAGAAAAACCATACGACGTGCTAAAAGAGGCAGTAATTAAAACTCTCTCTCTCAGTGACCAACAAGCCGTCGAACAACTCCTTAACCAAGTACGGATTGGAGATAGAACCCCATCACAGCTAAAAATTATATGAAAAGTCTACTTGGCGATAGACACATTGACAATAATCTCTTATCAACTGTGGCTCCGCCGACTCCCGGCAAATATACAGCAGATCCTAGCTGTGGGAGATACGGATGCTGATTTAGACAATATAGCAAAGATAGCCGATAGAATATACGAAAGAAGCAAGCAAGCAAGCCCTCCACTACACAATGTGACGGTAGACGATAGACTTGATACTCTACAGAAGGAAATAAATGTTTTGTGCCAAAAACTCTCAGAGTTAACGCAGAGAGAAAAGCCACGAAGGTCATCGCGAGATCGTTCGCGTGAAAGGACCCGGTCAACTTCTAGACGACGCACAACTCCCGCGATATGTTGGTATCATCAAATGTTCGGCTACAGGGCTAGAAAGTGCCTACAACCTTGTAGATTTAACAGGGATAGTAACCGATACCCACGAGTATCAATGGCAACAGCATCAACACACATAATGCCTGAAAATAGTCGCCTCTTTTATATACAAGACCGAACCACTGGCGCACAATTCTTAGTTGACACTGGAGCGGAAATTAGCGTAGTACCTCCATTTAACGAGGAAAGAAAAAACATTAATCCGTCATTAGTGCTAAGAGCAGCAAATAAATCAGATATTAAGACATATGGTAAACGGAAATTGTCCCTAGATTTTGGACGTGGCGCTTCATACCGTTGGAACTTTGTCATAGCAGACGTATCGATGCCCATAATAGGCATAGATTTCTTATGTAACTTTGACCTGCTAGTAGACTCTAGACGACACAGACTTATAAACGGCAGTCAAACCACTTCGATAAGAGGAATACTTACGGAAGCCGTTTCAATGAACCTTGTGATAGATAAAAGTTGTGGTGATCCATATAAATTGTTGTTAAGGGAGTTCCCTGAACTCGTAAAAGTAACATACAATAAAGCGGATCTCAAACATTCTATTCAGCATCACATCGTAACGAATGGTCCACCAATCAATGCAAGACCAAGAAGGTTAGATCCCAAAAGACTAGCCATCGCAAAACAGGAATTCGACAAGCTAATGAGGCTAGGCATTATAAGGCCATCGAACAGCCCGTGGGCATCCCCGCTACATATGGCCCCGAAAAAGAATGGAGAGATTAGGCCATGTGGGGATTACAGAGCACTAAACAAACAAACGGTAGCTGACAGATATCCTATACCGCACATTCATGATTTCACCTACAGTATAGAGGGCACTACTATCTTCTCGAAGATCGACTTAGTCAGAGCATACTACCACATCCCTGTTGCCCCACAAGACATACCGAAGACAGCAGTAACAACCCCATTTGGGCTATATGAATTCCTGCGTATGCCTTTTGGACTGACTAACGCGGCACAAACCTTTCAACGGTTTATCGACCAGGTTATTAGAGGTTTACCTGGAGTATACGCGTATATCGACGATTTATTAGTAGCTAGCACCACTAAAGATGAGCATATACAACAACTACGGCAATTATTTATGCGACTCAGAGAACATGGTATTTCTATAAATATTGAGAAGTGTGAATTCGGAAAAGAATCTTTACAGTTCCTAGGTCACAATATAACTTCTCAAGACATCACACCAATAGCAACAGAAGTCGACGCCATTAGGAATTATCCGCTACCCGACTCATGGAAAAAGTTACGCCGATTTCTCGGGTTAATAAATTATTACAGACGATTTATCCCAAATTGCGCGTCAATATTGCAACCACTAACAGATGCATTACGCGGAAACGCACGGACATTCCAATTATCACCAGACGCGATCCAAGCATTCGAGAACGCTAAAGAAGCACTAAATAAAGAAGTGACACTAACTAGACGAAAGAGCGGAACACCGTCAGCTATCATGACGGATGCATCAGATGTAGCGGTAGGAGCCGTTTTACAACAATTAGTAAATGGCATATGGGAACCGCTCTCATTTTTTTCGAAAAGACTGAATCCGACACAAACAAGATATAGTACTTTCGGAAGAGAACTCCTAGCGATTTACTTGGCAATAAAACATTTCCGACATATGATTGAGGGTACCATTTTCACAGTATATACAGACCATAAACCCCTCACAAAAGCATTGAACGCCAAACAGGACAACTACTCGCCGAGGGAAATCCGACAATTAGAATTTATTTCCCAGTTCACGTCTAACATACAGTATATCAAAGGCAATAGTAACGAAGTGGCAGACGCGCTATCCAGAACGATGGTCAACGCTCTCGTCCAGTCCGAAATCGATTATCACAAGTTAGCAGCATTACAAAATATCGACGTCGAGTTAAACAGACTAAAGTCTGCCAATACAACCTCGTTAGTTCTCAAAGAAACTCCATGGGAAGAAGTAAGCATCACGTGCGATATTTCTACAGGTCAACCAAGACCATTTATTCCAAAGCCGCTAAGGCGAAACATTTTCGAAGCCATGCACAATATTTCGCATCCCGGAATAAAAGCCACCATCAAACTAATCAGCGAACGTTTCGTATGGCCAAGTATGAATCGGGATATTCGTAATTGGACGCAAGCGTGTATAAAATGCCAGAGAGTTAAGATACATCGCCACACCAGTTCCGCAGTAGGTCATTTCCGTCATCCCGATAACAGATTCGAGCACGTACATATCGATATTATAGGACCACTGCCGGTTTCGAATGGCTTCAGTTACATTTTCACTTGCATTGATAGATTCACACGATGGCCTGTAGCTGTGCTCATAAAAGATATTACAGCCGAAACTATCTCAAAAACCCTAGTAGAGCATTGGATTTCCCATCATGGTGTACCTACTAATATCACAACCGATAGAGGAGCTCAATTCGAGAACCGCCTCTTCCAACAACTCACAGAACTACTCGGAATCAAACGAATTCGCACAACATCCTACCATCCGATGTCGAATGGTATGGTAGAGAGATTGCATCGGCAACTTAAAGCTTCTCTTACAGCTGTCATCAGCAATAATGATTGGGCCAGCAAGCTACCGTTAGTCATGTTGAGCTTAAGATCAACAATCAAACAAGATATAGAATGCTGCCCAGCAGAATTGGTTTATGGAACCACACTACGTCTGCCAGGAGAGTTTTTCACCGCAGGTAAAAACGTTCCGACTGATATAGCGGACTATGTACAGCGTCTTAAGCAGCATATGAGTAGTCTAAGGATAACGCTTCCGAGACAACATTAACGCCGTGTGTACATACCCAAACAACTAAGTGACAGTACCCATGTGTTTATCAGAAGGGATAATGTGCAACGTCCCTTACAACCGACCTACGATGGTCCATTTAAGGTGATTAAAAGAGACGACAAAACTATTACGGTAGACAAAGCTGGAAAAACGGATGTAATTAGCATCGACCGAGTCAAACCAGCTTTCATCGAAGCCTGCGATCAGCCAGTACATACAGATACTGCGAAAACCGTTGAATCATCGAAACGTCAGTTCCAATCATCAACGACATCGACGAACACAAGCGAAGAGAATCCAGTAACGACAAGGTCTGGCCGAAGAGTAAGATGGCCCCAACATTATGTCGCTGCAATCTTCTATTAATAATCTTCTACTATTTTAAATATTAATTATAACTTCCACTTCATTGTATACACATGCATTACTAATTTCATGTTATACGCTATAAAACTCAACATATCTTATGTACCCCTACACTTACACGTATAATTTTTATTTAAAATGTAAAGCAATACCGCATTCCTTCTATTTATTGCTATTATTTTTTAAAACCTCACGGACGGGCGCAAACCAAATGTACAGCACACACTAACTTCATCTTAATTTTGTATAAACCATTTTTTTTTTCAAACGATTGTAACTACCCTACTCAGTTTACTATTTTTTTGTGCAAACACAGACATTTTTCCATATATCTTTGTTTGCAGGGGGGAGCTATTATAGCGACTCACGTGCAATTGAGTTTAGTTCAGTCAAGGCCTTTTGTTGACCTATTTAATGGACAAAGTCATCCATGATATAACAACTTGTTGTACTATCATTATTATTATGCTTGTATGAAATACATATGCTTGAACATAGTTTAGCGTCTACTCATGTATTCATTCTGCTAGCTTCATTATTAACTGCTTAATCTATTCGCTGACTCATCCATTTTCCTATACATATATATATGTGTACATTTGCACCCACTCACTACTACTACAACTACTTGCTGCTGCTACAATCGTAGTTCGCTTGCTCATTCATTTTGCCTCTCTGCTGTCTGGTCCGAATTATCTACTAAATAAACTGTAGTAGCTGCTTCTTTTTGCCTTCTGATTTCAAACATCGTTGAAGATTATACGACAACGGTTCGAGGGTGATTAATTAACGAAGCACAGCCACTACAAGACATAGCTACCAAATGACAAGGTTTCGAACATATGTTAGTTAGTGATTCATTGTCACAATAATTCTATGAACATATTGAGTCGAATCTAAAAGTTGTTGTAGATCAATTTATCGATTTATATTTGGATATTTTCGGGGTAAAGAGATATGTATATACCATTCACGGATAACACCTTGGTTAACTAATAAATCATGATTGACTGATTATTGCTATGGTATTTGGTGTACATGGAGTTTCAGGGATTGATTGTACTGTTATGTTGCATACTTCGTTTAAGTTTCATCAGAATAGTAACAGTAGATAACACTTGATATATTTTTAAAAATTCAGCAATTGTATTCATCATTTATCTAAGGGTATAAATTATTTATCGTTGAACCACACCTATGACCATCCATATTACTTACTTACTTACGCCTGTTACTCCTCGTGAAGGGGCATTAGCCACTCACCAGCATTCACCATCTAACGCTATCCTGGGCAATCCTTTCCAGTTGTTATTCATCTTTTTCATGTCTGATTCTATTTTCCGACATAATGTGTTCTTTGGCCTTCCTCTCTTCCGCTTCCCTCCACTAGGTCACCGAAGTGTGGTAGACTTTCCTACTCGTTGGGATGCTCATTTAGGCTTCGTTTTCATTAATGATGTGGGTATATATGTGACTCGTAAACGTGATCCATTTTCTAGCTCAGATCACTGCATAATTCGTGTTCTTACTTACTTACACCTGTTACTCCTCGTGGAGGAATATAGGCCGCTCACCAGTATTCTACATCCAACACTGTCCTGGGAAATCTTTTCCAGCTTCTTCCAGTTACTATTGATACTTTTCATATCTCCTTCTATTTCCCGACAAGTCTATACTTGATTTACAGTTATGTAAAGTAAATGATGGATGACTAAGTGTATATATTCTGTCCATAAGCATTTTTGAAGTAAGGATTTATTTCCGGTAAAGTTTATAACTATCCCTATGAGAATAATGGATGGTAACTGTTGGAATCTATGTATGAACTATTACTATACATACATTTTTATCGTATACTTATTAAGTAAGTAAACTACTAGTATCCGCGTTCCTCTTATCATAAGCTTTATTTTGACTTACAGACTATTGTTATACCATTTACTGTTCGTGAGTCTTACCCAGTCTATCAATCACTATCTCCTACATTCACAACCACTCTTGCCTAAATCTTGTATAAATGTTACTTCCTATTTTATGGTACGCTGTTATCTGTTTGATTAGTATATAAGCCCAGTATGTTTGAAATACATGATTCCTATCACCGAAGCTGAGATTGTTGTTCTGAACTTAACAAGCATGGCTAGGCAGGAAGCAGAACCGGTATAGAACTCTAGACAGCTCGTACTTGTTTTATGCCTTATTGATCCGGTCGATAATTCACTGTTCTCTTATTGGCGGTGTCATTACGTTACACATCAGTAGAACACGGAGCCCAAGTTATAACAATAACGAATCAGTTTATTGTAGATTACACTTAGTTACAAGTTCATTCCAATTGATTTATAATAATAAACATGATTGTACAGAACAATGTTCACTGTAAATGAGAAAAATGCCATCAATTATGATAGAAGGAAACAATACAATTGAGAATGAAGTGACAATGTCTGAATGAATAATGTGAACTGAAAGACAAGTCAGTTGAATACTGTTTGATTGTTTTCATTACACATCATGTATGGAAGAGAATATATTCGTTGATAACTGTTGATGTTGAAAGTTCCGTGTGTTACGTTTCGCAGTTTGTGGAAGTTATCAGTAATTTCCTTACTTGTTTCTAAGTCACATTTGTGTTAACATACACTATACTTTGCTTACGTTTACTGGTTATGAAAAAAACATTGTTTCTTGATTCGTACTGCGATTATTCATCTACAAGTGCTGACGATTCACAATTGCATTGCTTCCATTCTCCGTTTCATACATTATTTCAACATTCGTCCGTCTATTCGTGAATTAAGCTTTTCAATTAATCTTGATCTACTCCCTGGTTATGGCTTCATAGGCAACTGAAATAGTCTGTGGGCCACAACAATAAATTTCCTTTCAACGCTGCTATGCTATATTACATATCTGAAGAACATGAAGTCAGTGCACGTAATACTAATAAGAAATTATTGATAAATAAACGATCCCACCCCAATTATCACAGTTTCTACTGCAAACAATATTCATCCTAAATGCACAATGTTCATTGTTTCATAAGAGATTTAATTCTATTGTAGTGAATGAGAACACAGGTGGGGACAATCGAACGTACTGGAATACAATTTTACAGAACATCTTAGTAAAATCAAAGAATCATACAGCAAAAAATACTCCATTTGCAAAATGTCAATCAATCATCATAAACTTTATAGTTCCTTTTGCATGTGTCAAACTTCACTGTTCCTGCATTTCCACAACAATCATTCTCTGTTCTCGTTCTATTTTTTCGATCTTAACCTTCTGCCGCTAGGCATTTCACTTTCGAGTGATGATACTTACTACTTATATCTGTTCATATCAGTAGCATACAGCACTCTAATAGCTATTCATAGTTGAAGTTAATTTAGGATTAGTAATTATAGAGAGTTTTAATTCAATCAACTTACATCATCATGAATTACAAACAATTTGTTTTTATCACAGCTCGTTTGCTTCCAATTCTTAGATGACTCTTCATCAAAGCTGGAGTTCATCAAGTTTTATTAAAAACTGAATTCTTGTATGATCTCATTGATAGTTCAGAAAAGCAACAAACATTTCAGTAGTAGTAATGATCCATTAAACTATTATCAAATGCTGGTCATTCTTAACACCATCATAAAGCTATTGATTAGCTGCCTACTAGATGAAATGAGCTTAATAATAGATATCTTCATGACAGTCACTAAGTGGTTAATCGGAAATCAATAGCTGGGCACATATTCGACATTGATGTTGATCTCATTATTTTTAGTGGATTTAAATGGATAAAAGCAAGTATCTACTGAATTGTTTTTGAACAACCTCACAAAACGTGTCACTTTATTCCTCTCATTAACCACTGTACTTATGACCTTCTGACTCTTAGGGCAGAGTGTAAAAGATTTGAACAATTTTTTATGGTTAGCGTATTTTAGCGAGTTAGTTTTCTACGGGATAGGGTCGCTAACCCCATGTCCAACCCTCCTCCTTTACCTGAGCTTGGGGTCGGCAGCAGCCCCTGGAGGGACTTCAGGCGGAGTTCATTAACCAGTGTACAAATTAAATATTCAACTACTTCTGCATACTATTGAATATAGTTCCATTGCTAGACATTATTGACTTCTTCATTTGGTACATGTTAAATTGACTTGCTTTATACGACTAATACTGTTAAAAAGACTTTGTATTGGTATCATGAGGCAATCATCACCAAGTGTGTATTTGTGTCTTTATATTTATAGTCAATAAACAGAAATTATTATTAACAAAACAGTTAAAAGAGAACTTACGTCGTATCAAAATGGACAGGGTCTTGGGGGCGTCTCATCTGTCAACTTCTTAAATAGGATTAATGATTGAATATGATTTTAACAAACTTTCTATATCTGATTAACATCAAAACAGTATAGTTTTGATTAATTGTATATAAAATTTCAAAAGAAGTGTCCAATCATTTTGGTTCTGATGGAACAGTGAATCTCTCTGTACAACTAAAACTAACGAATAGAGTTACATAGGAGTATTGTCAGCAGATATCTTATGCAATGATTTAGACTGAAATGACAACACAATACATACAGTAACTCTCCTGTTCACAACTAAAATTGACAACACGCGTAATAAAACTGTTTTACCAGAATGACGATTTGTGGAGATTGTAATAATCTTATTATAGTTGAATTTATGAGTCCATCTAAGCTAAACTACCATTGAAAATGTGGAAGCATTGAACGACCGTTTTGTTCTATTATAGGATTGCTAAGCAGTGCGGATCCACGAACTTGACAGAAACCAAAAATAAACACTTTTACTGCTTTTCTATATTGTCTTTTTGTGAGATGAAGGATAAAGAGTAGATGAATTATACAAAAGAAGATCGACAACAAAACATCTAAATTTGGAAGAATACAAGGTAACTAAGCAATTTTCAACCATAATCTAAATTCAATGAACGCATCTCAGCCGAAGCTGTGGTACAACGTTGGGAAGGAAACAAAATTCGTTACACTTAGTTAGCTTCCTAAAACTCTAAATATACTGCTTTATACTACTTTATCATTACTTGTAAGCTGTAGTCAACGACATTTATTTTGGATGTTCCAAAATTTATTTATTTAAACACATAAACATTCGTACAAAGAAGCACAGAATACGTATGCGCCACACAAGTCACTTGATTTGTGTGTGGACTGTAATACTGCCCGGGTGCCCGCGAGTATGCAGTGAGTAGGACTGCCTTGGCAGTGGTTGTATGCACGTGACCATGTGAGAGCATTTCGAGAGGTAGAGCTGACTCTCTTCACCCTCGACTCTACCAGGGCGTTTGGGGACGGGTATCCCAAAAACAAGCAATTCACTATTGTTATACTTATGAAATTTCCATCTACTTAATATTCATCGTTTTTGTAATGACTTCAGTCGTTAAACTTTGTATTGTACTGTATTGTTCAACTTTGAAAGTTTGTTTTCAGTAAATTCACGTCATTTGAAATCAGTCAATTTGGTTCCATTGATGATGAATAGACTTTCAGATTATAGAATGCTAAGTTTGGGGTTGGAGAAGTGAATAATATAGTACAATTAACTATAAAGAATATAATAATGTGATCACTTATTTCTTACTGAATATCCTCCATAATGTTGGCAATTATTTTTGGTGTTTTTTAATACATAAAGCTGTGAATAGATAAATAAATCTATTAAATTCAGATATCTAGAACAAGGTATTACTGTGGTGTGCTACTGATGTTGACAGATATAAGTAGTATGTATCGACAATCAAAAGTGAAATGCCTGGAGGCAGAAGGTTACGAAGATCGAAGAGAAGAGAACGAGAATAGAGAATGATAGGTGTGGAAACGAAAGAACAATGAAGCCTGAGATGATTGACTACTATTTTATAAATGAATTACCTACTGTATAGTTCTGAGATGTTACTAAGATGTTCTGTAATTTTGTGTCTAAGTACATTCGATTGTACCCACTCATATTCTCCTTCACTACATTACCAGAAGGCATTGGATGGAACATTTGATTCATCTGATATGATAAAATGATAGTAATACTGTACAGCATTCTTTTTCACTTTGATGAAAGTGTTCACCATATGAGACAATACGTTATTTCATGAAAAAGGTTTTGATGTGTGAGCGAGTATGATAATGAATGGTTGTTTGCATAGTCAAACTTGTAGATAGTCTGACAGGCGTTAGATGAGTTACATATTCTACTGTCCGTATTATTATTCATTGTTGTTGGATTGCGTCGGGTAGTTGTCGGTGTTTTGTATGGACACATATTTACGTTCAGACAAGTTTACTGGATTAAACGTTTAGAGTAATATCAAGACAATACACACAGCATGCACATATGGTAATAAGAGACTGATCAATTGCAATACTAAACAACAATTGGAAGATTCAAGTAAAACAATAATACCAAGTGAATTTAAATACCACATAGGTTTGAAAATTATGATTTCGTCAATATACAATCATAAATATCGATCATTAAACTTACTGCAATGGAGTCCTCGTCATCCTGAAAAGAACCATAATTTTATATTCAGTTGTGAGTATCATACTAATAGTGTCAGAAACGTAGATTATGATGTGAAGGATAGAGTGTGAGAAAGAACTCATTGAATTACCCTCACATAAACGAATTCTAATTAAGTAACATTTCATATTTATGATGACTCCAAGATCAGTGAAATAATTTGACATGGATTGATTGAAGTTAGACATTGACACTGTTGGATGCTGGCTCACTGGTCTAGAGATTTAAGCGTTCGCGCGCGAGACTAATATGTCCTGGGCTCGAAACTCGCGAGACGGGATCGTGGATGCGCACTACTGAGGAGTTCTATACTAGGAGTGAGACGACCGTTCAGTGCTTCCAGGTTTCCCATAGTAGTCTAGCTTCAATTAACACATGAATTCAATTATTACATTAGTACAACCTCCACAAACCCCTCTCTGATTAACATAATGACAGAGCAATCATTGAGTAATATGACTTTTCTAAATAAACATCCATTTTATGCAAACGTGGATAGTGGCTAGCAGTGGAAAGCAGTTTGACGCGCGTTTTGTCCTATTTGGGACTCGTCAGCTGGATGCACCTGCATCTCAGAGTTGATGTTCATCCTTAAACTCGAACTCGATACCGTTCGCTTCAAACACCTTCGCGTTATCCACTTAGCTACTGATTCCTAATAGCCACTTCCTTGTGCAATGGGGTAAAGTTTAAATTCACTTGGTATAGTTTATTATGTCTTTCCGTTGTTATTTAGGACTGCAATTGATCAGTCTATTATTGGCATATGTGCATCTTGAGTGTACTGCCTTTATATAGCCTTTTTTCACGAGCATTATATGCAAAGATGGATAGTGCTAGATTAGTGTACGGGGGATTTCGCGTTTGATGAAATCAATCACGTCTGAATTCTTTAAAAAAATAAAACCAAATAACTATGCAGTTTTCTGTCATAATGTTTCATTTAGCAAATATCCAAATGAGAACACTGATAATTAAACATACTACCAAGATGTCTTTCTCATACTGAAAAAAAAGAATGATCAAATTTGATCTAATCAATCATCAGGAACGTAGATTAAAGTAAGAAGCATAGAATATAAGAAAGAACTTGTTATGTCCCGTCAAATATCATGTGACCGAATCGCCAATCAGAATTCAGACTTATATGACCCTGATCCTGTGCCAAACCAATGACACATAAACCAACACGAGCAGAATAGACTCAACTTTGAATCTTTATTGATTCTCCTTGCCTGGCCCTGCCCGTTGAGTCAAGAACACAATCTTAGCCTTCATTGTATAAATCATGTAATTCAGGCATACACAGTTTGTACACAGACAAATGAGACCGCATCATATCATAAAAGAAAAGTAACAAATATACAAGATCAAGCAAGTCAGAAATGATATTAGTTATATCTATAACTAACAAATCAAATCGCTGCTTAAACGCCCATCACGTCAATCTGGTCTGATGTATCTGTAGACTATCCCTGTTGTGTATGACCTACCAATTGAAGGAGATTGTAGATCACCAACGTAGATGATCTATGTCAAATGATTGGAGGCCTACTCGAGTTAGACAGGAATGGTGTGACGAACAAGCTAACGTCGAAATCACATCTCGTGGTCAGCACCTTACATGGACTACCCCATTCACGTATCAAGGTACTATAGATACTATGAAGACTGTACAAAACAGAGGACTTTTTTACAGAAATCTATCTAGTTAAAGTAGATAAAAGCGAAAGTAAGACCACCGCCGCACGGGCCAGTCCATGGCGTACGATTAAATGATGTGTGTTTGTTGTCCTTGATCCTGACGAGGATCAATGATTTGTTCTATATTCTATGACCCAACTGTCGGATAATTGGCTAGGGTTCAATGATATTTCACTGGCCCTACAACATTATTGTTCTATTATATTAATGTAACTGCAACTCATATTTTTTTATTCATTTCCATATGATACGCAATATTGGTCGGTATGTTTGTGCGTTTCACCTAATGAATGTAAATCCCTTAATTATTGTACTAATGTAATTGTTATTTTTACGTTTAGAAACGGATAATGTTTCAAGTCAAGTTGTCCTTGTTCTGACTATAGCTTAATTCACATAGACTATGGGGTCTCCAATATCGCATTAACATTTCCGTTAGAATATCTGTAGGACAAATTAAATCCTATAAATGACTATGAGTATGGGAGACTGTAACTGATAAATCGGTAAAACGTTGGGAATGGTGAATCGTACCGTAATGGCTAATAAGCCAAATGAAAGATACTTAATAATTATCCAATAAGAATATATGTAATAACAGTCCATAAATAATTCCTCGCTAATTCTTCATTAGGATATAATGGAATTCCCTGATTCTATGTGGTTGTGCAGCTGAAATTTTGTGGTAGCTGAGAAATGTTTTATCGTCATTTGATTAACATTATTTGAAATATTTCTTTTTCAACCGATTGTTGTAGACTATGTAGTAATCTAACACTGCGTTCAAATTCATAACACGTTCATCAAAATTGATTGATCACCGGGTGGTGATCAATGTCATACGGGTCTAGTCCTTATTTAGTGCAGATCGAATGCTATCGACCATGTTGCAATGTGGCCACCAGTCTAGGTGACTCGACACTGCGTGTACTATGTTGAGATTAGATGGTGGTTTGAGGTAGCCGACAGGAAACCCTGGACACGGGCTTCGTCGGCAAGGTGTACCTGTAATCTTGAGGGGACTGGTGCTCCCTGACGGATTCGATCCTGTGTCACTCAACTTCACAGTCAGAGACGTTATCAATGAGCTGGGTGACAGGGTCAAAGGTTTCCTGTCGGCTACCTCCAACCACCATCTAATCATAACACGTTCTTTTGATAACTAGAACTATTAATGTCACAGATATTGTTTGCAAGTCGCCTTACACAGAGGAATGCGAATTCATTACATAGATCTTGATATCGACAATTAGAGATCAACGTTGTGTTATTTTAATTAGTTGACTGAATTACTTAAGAACAAGTATATGTAAATTCTAAAGGATTTTTATCTTCGATGCCTATCTGGAAAATCCACAGACATGATATGTTATACGAACAACCTATCGATATCTAGAACATAAGCATATGAAGTGTTGTTGTGTGAAGTAGTTTTACGCAGTATACAATAATCGACAATTTAAAGACTAATACGAATCAACTCTAAGCAACATTACTGAAGATCATCAAATAGAACGGGAAAAGGTTGATGTCCACAATCTGTAATGAGGAATTCATAGTTCATAATTGAGGTTTCATCATCACTAACCAGAAAATTTATACTGCAAGTGTCAACCATAAAATCGTGAAAAACACCACCGGACAAATATAATCGTATTTGAATATGAAGTGAATTGCTCGAACTTGTAAATAAGGATAATAACAATCAGTAATGTGATGTTTAGCGCTTCTGAAGAACACGTTTAGACTGGGGATAGAATAATACATTGAATACGGAGACGAATAAGTTACACAATGACTACACCTTCATGGCCGAACCATGCCACTTGGATACTGCCTGCCAATGCTCACTCTTTTGAACCTGTAAGTGTTGCGTGTTGAGTGTAAATCTTCTCAGTAATTATATGTTCTGCTTCAAAGATGGTGTGGTGAAGAACCAATGCCACTGTAAACTGTCCAGAATTAAAATACTATTGACTTGCAAAAGGAAGTGAACCGACAGGGAATGAAAGTGACAAAGTTTGTTGATGGAGATGCATCTGGTATAAATAAACCCTGTCTTCTACAGCTTGTAATTGTACTTTGACTTCCATTTTCATTTGTGCAAAAGTTTAAAGATCAGAAACTGGCTACTGAGATCTATTAAGTTAAACATAACATTGTGGTTTAATAATGAACACTCTATTATAAAAGTAACGTTGTGGGTAAACTACTGTGTAGCTTTCTTTCGACCTTCAGTGGGATCATCGCATAGCTTATAGTTAGTTTTTATATTGCGTTGATCAAGTTGTTCAGTTCTCCTCTAAACATATCCTGGTGTCATGGGATAGTGGCTGGGAGATTGGTCTAGACAAAGAATGTTACAAAATAATAATACACAGTGAATTGAGAATAATGTTCTTGAATCATTCAGTTAACTGAATATTTTGTTACATTATCTATAAACAATTCATTTGGAGACAATCGTACAGTAGAAACTTACATTCGATTTGTTACACTAAAAGCATATCATGAATGCAAATGTTAATGTTAACTGTATGTTAGAAATGAAATTTTAGTCGTTTAGCGACGAACATGAGCACAACACAACTCATGTCTAATTATACACGTAGGTAAGTTACTATTTTCACCGGATACCAAGTAATACATATTGTGTGTTAGGCATGAATGTTTAATCTCAAAATATCTTTTCAACCTTGCCATCGATGACTTTCTGGAAACAGTTCTGATGGATGCAGGTAACGGTAGTGTGGATCTGTTACCTGGAGAAAGACTATTCGACTTTGAGTATGCGGATGATATTGGTTTATTGTGCGATGATACTCAAACCGTGAAATTCTCAATTGATCATTTGGAAAACAGTGACCGTAGTTATGGCATTTACTTTGCACCTTCTAAAACAATGTACTTTCACAAGAACGTCAGGACTCTGAACCTGCACTCACTCTTGGTAGTGAGCAGATATAATTAGTCGAGAAGTCTGTGTATCTAGGTATCTGTGTAAGTGCTGATGGTTGAATGAATGATGAGATCGGTGTACGTATAATGAAAGTTAGAGAAGTTAATGCTAATCCGAACTATCTTTAGCACTTTTGTGATAGCCTGGATGTAAAATGTTTATGTTTCAGTGAAAGCAGTTTTCCTCTATGTTTGTGGAGCCCGCCCTCTCTGAGTCGGGGATGATAGTTTACTTTGTGTTCGATCATCGTTGTCTCCCAAGGACTGCTAAGATTTAGTGGCAACACCATCCTAGTAATGTGGAGGTTCTTTAAAGTGCGTTCGGACACAGTTACGATAATTCAGTCGATGTCACCAACTTGATGAACCAACCTCGTTGGTTTGGACATGAACTACGGATGTCATCATTATATATTACACATCGTTTAATGTTTGCCGACTCTGGGATTGGTTGGAAAAATCAAAGTTAATTTGTGTATAAATCATATCATGACATGAAAAAAGCTGTAAACAAACTTTGATCAGTTGGTACTTAACAACTCCCTCGTTCGGGTTGTAGAGATAGTGTTACTCAGTAGCTTGTGACTTTATCGGACATACTTAGTACTCTGTGGTGTTTGAATGAACTGATGATTCCTTTTTACTTGTTGAATGCTTGATTTTAAACTTCAAATACAGTTCATTCTTTCGTGCTTATCTAATAATTCTTGATCCAATTGCGTTATTTCTGGGATTCCTTGTTTGTACTATAATTCAAATACTCCTAATTATCACTTACTCCTCTAATGAATCCTTATTGATAAGAACTTTTACTATGTTATTATGTGATGATATAAATTATGTACACTTGTCTTTTAATGCTTGATACTATTATGTTTAAGTTGTAAGCAGTTGATGAGAAACCACGGAGGGAAACGTATTCACGTTATTCCGCTACGTTCACTGTTCTTTCATTACTTATGTTTATGAAATAAGTCGATGATCATCTAAATCCAAGGAAATCATCTACTCTACACAAAAAATCAATATTTACGTGTTATCAAATATCATTAGGAATTGACGGATACTTCGTATTCGTTGAGCAGACACTATTAGCAACAACCTACTGTGGGAGAGAACAAACCAGATTCCAGAGGAGGAAGAAATCAGTAAAAAAAAGCTGTAAGTGAATAGGACATACATTGAGGAACGTACGCCATTGCGTCACAAGTCAAGTTCTCACATGTATTCCTCAAAGCCAAAGGAGAAGAGGGAAACCAAAGAACAAATTACGTTGAGAAATGGAGATAGACATGGAAAGAATGAACAATAATTGGGTGGAACTAGAAAAGAAGGCTCAGGACAGAGTGGGTTGTAGAATGCTGATCAGCGGCCTATTCTCCATTGGGAATAAGAGGCGTTAGTAAGTAACTAGAAATTGACAGTGTTAATAGGTTTCATTTGAATGAATTAGTTCCTGTATTTGTAAACTCAGTGTAGCGTCGTCACTTTACCGTTAAATAGGATCGGAGAAGTACTTACGTGAGTGATTAGACTACGACCCTAAAAATATAATACATAATGTTGACCGTAACATGTAAGTAAAAGTGCTCTTATTAATCGAAATCTGATCATCTCTTTTATTATTTTCATTATGAATACCTAACTTACTTTACTTACGCCTGTTACTCCTCGTGAAGGAGCATAGGTCGCTCACCACCATTCTCCATCCAACCCTGTCCTGGGCAGTCTTTTCCAGCTCTTTCCAGTTCCTATTGATCCTTTTCATATCTGATTCTATTTCCCGACGTAATGTGTTCGTTGGCCTTCCTCTCTTCCGCTTCCCTTCAGGATTCGAAGTTAGGGCTTGTTTCGTCAGGCAGTTAGATGATTTGCGTAATGTATGTTCTATCCATTTCCATCATCTTTTCCTAATTTCCTCTTCAGCTGGAAGCTGATTTGTTCTCTCCCACAGATGGCTGTTGCTGATGGTATCCGGCCGATGGATGTTGAGTATCTTACGTAGACAGTTATTTATAAATACTTGTACCTTCTTGATGTTGGTTGTTGTAGTTCTCCAAGTTTCAGCTACGTACAGTAGAACTGCCTTGACGTTCGTATTGAAGATTTTGACTTTGATATTAGTTGAAATTTGTTTTGAGTTCCATATGTTCTTCAATTGTAGGAATGCGGCCATTGCTTTGCCAATCCTCGTCTTTATGTCTGCATCTGATCCTACTTGTTCATCGATGATGTTTCCCAGGTATGTGAATCATCCTACATCTTCCAGAGCTTCGCCATCAAGTGTGATTGGATTGCTGTTCTCCGTGTTGTATTTGAGGGCCTTGGTTTTCCCCCTGTGTATGTTGAGGCCTACTGTTGCAGAGACATGAATACCTAAGCTTAAATCCAAATATCTTTTATGGATGATAATGTAAATGAAACATGTTTTATTATATTATTCACAGATGAAAGTTATTAAAATGGGAAAAATAAATCAATAATGGAAGGTGACATTATCATTAATTGAGAATTTGAGAAAAGACTTTGCTGTATTGCGGAGAATGCTGAAAGCAGACAGCAAGGTGTGTGGTGAATCTTTCGAGGTCCTAATTAATATGGTTGTGGGTAGATATCTGAAGTCATGCAAACTCCTCGCAGTTGTTATCTTATCGGAGACCAACCACCCCTTTCACTCATATCTTTCTCCTTGTATGTCTTCCGGTAACACGAGACGTAATTACATTCAAATCCATGCACGCAAGTAAAAGTATGAAAGTTCTATAATAACTTACCTAGCAATTATACTCTGTGACAAATAGGCTGTTAGATTTAACCCAGTCGATAACCTGCATTCCTAAACACGCATCTAATAAGGACTTCTTTATTGATTATATTTTGATGTTTTACGCAAAGGGGGTGAGAAACGTATGTGAACTCGTAATTGTATTACTACATAATGCATGAATATATTATTGTGATTATTATCATTAGTGACTTCATTCAGTATTATACGTTTGATATAATATAGAATTCTGAACACCAAGTATTTCAACAAGTTTCCTTTCCTTATTTGTTGATCGATCGTTGAGATAAATATTGTATGGTCGCCAGTTAGACGTTAGCAGCAGTTCAGGAATCGACATCTGAATTATACACATTCTCTTCATCTCATATTGCCAGCGACCACGAGGTCTCTGATTGGGCATTTTTAAGTTGTACAGTGAAAGGTCATAAACTCACCTGAATAGTTTATGCAACCAATAGGCATAATGATGTGTTAAAACAAACAAAGAAACTTATTGAACTATCTAAATGGCAGGAATAGGTAGCCCGGATGTTTAAGCAGGCCCTCAACATAAATAGGTTTATTAACATGATAGAATTTAATCATAACAATTTCTTCAAATGAATATTAAGTTGCCTGGTATAGCTATCTCCATAGGAAATATTTTATTTCTAATTGTTCATATAGAAACAACAATGTAATCACTTACAAATTTAGTGGGATATGTACACTAAGTCATAGTTTATAATAAAGATATTTGAGTTAATCATATATTGAAAATGAAAGTTTATTTAGTTGTGAAGTATTCAAAATGGAAGTCATTTGAATGTGTGGTCATAATGAAACACCAATATCACCCTACATCCTTCTATTTTATGAACTTAAGAATAAAGATAACGAAATCACTTAATATACGTAAAACAAGTGTTTTCTTCAATAATGTGTTATTAAAAATCTCCAAATTAGATGGAGAATAGTAGTGCATACGATCTTCTTTATTTACTACTTAGTTACGCCTGTTACTTCTCATGAAATAGCGTAGGCCGCTCACGAGCATTCTCCATCCAACACTGTCTTGGACAATCCTTTCCAGCTCCTTCTAGAAGAAAGAGGAATGGAAAGATTAGACAGTCTTGTCTGACTCCGATTCTTACTTGGAATGCATGCGATCTTCAGCAACCATCCATTCGACTTGGAAAATATCAAAATAATACGAAATAAAACGTTTTCAACTAGAAAGAAATATGAGTAGCTGAAGTTTTCCATGTATTGCTGAATAGGAAAGATGGTATTACTTGCCATCTGACTTGAAGTATCTCTCCAAGTTACCATGTCTCATTCTATCTACAAATCACAATGTTATCATATACACAAGTTCGACCCCATCTTTTAACATTACAAGTGTCATATTTTCCACACACGCACAAATATACAAGGATGTTTCCTCATCTTCACGGGAGTAAAATGACAGTGGCTTCGTCCGACTTGTTTCTTAATTGCTTTATTCCTTTATACCACTTAGATATACTTAGTTTATTTATTCTCTAAAGAAGCTGCTTACACAGTCACGAAAAGACAGGAAATTTAACTTTTCATCTCATTGAGATATTACAAATATATTATTTGCTTATTGGTAACAATCGTACCCAATACTGAGTTCATTTGAAATTAGCATGTCAACTCTTCGTAATGTTATCTAAATTTGTTAGTTTTGTTAGTCGATTTATAATAAACGGTCGTTAAGTGATATATATAGTGAAAAAGTGGGGTAACACTAGGGTATTGCGTCATTCAGGTAAGTTGCTGAATTCCCCCAAGAATTCATAATCAAGTCTTTCTTATCCATCTGTGCACAATGTAAATTTAAAACACTGAAATCGTATCAGAAGGGGTTTCTGCTAATATTATAGTAATTTCAATAGTTGAGATCATGAGTCAATTATGAGATATTAACTCACTGAAGACATTGATGGATATGTCGCTCGATTTCGTGGATTAGTTGCAGTTAGATATTAACATCGTTGATGCTGGTTCAGTTGTCTAGTAGTTAAGCGCTCGCGCAGGATTGTGGACGCGCACTGATGAGGAGTCCCAAAGTAGGACGGAACGGCTGTCCAGTACTTCTAGGTTTTCCATGGTGATCTAGCTTCAACTGACCCATCGTCAGAACAATTGAAATTACTGAAATCATATTTATTTTTATCATATGGTGTATGATAATTCCACATTTTGGGAATTGAATACTGGAATATACATATGATATAACTGTTCTATAGTTTATCTATCATAATCTCATTATAAATATTTGGGTATCAACTTACCAAGTAATCTTTTTCTCTTTTCTGGATATTACCTCATGGTTAATATATTTTGTTTCTGACCGTGTTGTGTAAATGAAATCTTATTGTTTATAATGAAATGAAATTGCCAATTTTACTGACACCTTGTGTATAAGGAAACAATAGTAACTTTGATTTATCCTTTCTCATATTGAGCAGTAAGTTGGATGCATCTAGTTTATTGAGTATACAATAGAACAACCTATTCGTCAAATAAGAGTTGAAGTAAATTTCATAATTCTGAGTTTGAGTTTATCACAGTTATCAGTATGGGGTGTTTGTGATGAATGTCAAATTTACCTAAGATCATGAACCGACAACAACATGGTTTGATAAGTAGTCATCAGATTGATGTATTACGGTAAGTGGCAGAACACTGAGTAACAATAGTGTTTGGGTCTGTAATGTTACTTTATAAAGCTTGATCTCATGAAACTCACAAGGTATGATCAGTGTTAACATCACATCCATCAATGAACACGATGCATTTGGAACATTGATGATCCTCTACTTTATTACATTTCCAATTGCGAATTCATAGAGAACTAATTGGTTTTATATTCCACGATTTGAACTCACAATTTTTCTGAGGAAAACTATAATGAATAGAGTTTCACATTGTAATATCATGCATGAAGTGTTAGATACACTAGAACATTGATGGGACAGCTTTTCTCCATTTCACATAGCTTATAATATTTATGGCTTATTATGTTCATTTCTTTGAATAAGTAAATTTGATAAATATCTTATGTTCGAACCTCGCTAGGTGGGATCATGGATGAGCACTGCTGCGGAGTCCCACATTGGGTCGAAACGGCCGTTCAATGCTTCTAAGTTTTCCATGGAGCTCTAGCTTCAATTAACTCATGATCTCAACCATCAAAATATCTCATGTCTTTTAAACAAAAATCTCACATTCTCTTTGCAATTTAATTTAGCGGAATAAATATGCAATAACTTACAATTCTTCTAAATTCACACTAAATTGTTATATCCACACAAATAACTCCATTAGTCATATATTCCAAATGAAATTTCTCTGGTCTAGCAAACAACCTAAGACCAAATTTGTTTGATTCTTTACGTATGGTAAAACTTTAAAACTGTGCTTTCTCTTCCCGCATTATAGGGAATAAGGTGTCAGTGGTAATGAATTTGATTCGTACATGTCAATCAATCATTTTTTGCATCAGTCCTAGAAAAGATTCGGTTGTTATGGATTGATTTCCTATAAACCAACATAAACTGTTGAGATGCAAAGATAAAAATGAGAAGTATTGGCATCTGGAAACGTTGATAAAGACAATCGTTGAGACCATAATCTATGGACGACCTATGATCGACGCTAAAGTGACCTTGAGAATGTCCACCTCATAACAAGCACCAACTGAGGGTAAGCAATTAGATTTAGAGTTTTCATCACGAACTGACATAATCTATAATACCAAGACTTAATTTAGCCGAATGTACGAATGCATTTCGCGGCGAAACCTCAGAATCGTTACGTTGTATCTGATTGGTTCGTCCATAAATTATAGTCTCACCATACAATCGTCTACTTAAATCGCATTTTGTATTTATCTGTGAGCCCATTAATTCTACTTGTTTTTATCCCATCCTGGGTGATAAATTCGACTTTTGGGAAGTGAATATATTCAACGACACCGTTTGTATTTCTGTTAGTTTATCCTAATCTTAATAATCTCATATAATGTTAATCATTGTATCGTACTGTATCAGGTTGTGAAAATGTCATCAGAACTTACTTCATTAAAAAGTTTGGTAAACTATAATATACATATGTGTCATTACATCCTTCTTATTTCGATAGTTAAAACGAAATCCAAACAAATATGTAGTGAAAATGCAGTTTGAACTACTACTGTGGTATGTGCTACTTATATCGACATAAGTAGTGTATAACGCTAGTCAGATAAAGAATGTCTGGATGCAGAAGATTCCTGAAGGTCAAGAACGGAAGAACAGTAACAGAAAGCAATTGGTATGGAAATCTAGGAACAGCGAAGTCTAAGACAATTAACGAAGATTTTTTAAATAAAGTATTAGAGTATGGTTTTTCTATTTTATCATGTAACTCTGTAATTTTGTGCTGAAAATGATCGGTTTTCCTCACTTGTGTTCTCCTTCACTACATTATTACTACACATATATGCAAATGCATACATTAGTTCATATTAACACGGATCTAGAAACCATAAATGATTGGGAATCGGAAAGACAGTAATTGAAGTAACTGAAGTTAAACGTGGGATGCCAGCTCACTGGTCTAGAGGTTAAGCATTCGCAATCAGGATCGGTAGCTCCTGGGTCCCATCTTAGATGCATACTGCTGGAGTATGGCTTTCATATTTCATCAAGTAACTCTATAATGTTGTGCTTAAAATGATCGATTGTCCTCACCTGTGATTTTTTTCACTACACTATGATGCATTTTCTCTATTTAATGTCGATTTCGAGACTATTTTCGTTCCCCAATTTTAGTGGTAGTAAGGTAGGGATGATAGAATTAAGTCACATGTACAATCCCAAGAAATTTCGTTTGTTCAAGGTTCCCAAAGTTGGATATTTCAATCTATACAAAAAACAATTATAATCGATTATTTCTCATCATTCACTTACACAAGAACATAGTTCCTTCGTTTCATTAAACACAAACCAAGTTACATTTGACTGAAAGGAATTATTGAATAGAAATAGAAAGCTGAGAATCCATTTACTCAATTGAATTTAGAAAATTATTGCCAAATAGAAGAACATACTTGTCGCCTTGAATTAAGAATAAGCCAATCTATGTCTCCCTAAGAAACAAAAAAGTATGAAAATGAGCAGATAAATTGAAGAATTGAGTATTTTGGATTAGACATTTGATCAATTGCTTCTTGAGATATCAACAAAATGTATATTATATACTGCTAGCGATTCCACTATACTTGAATAATTAGGTAATGATGAATAGAACAAGCTGTGACAATCATCAGAGTTATGTGATACTTGGATACGATCTGCACTAAGAAGGATCTGACATTAGTCATCATCCAGTAATCAATCAATTGTAAATATATATCAATCCTACAGGAGGTCAGTCGAGGCCCGGGCAGCGTCTCTAACTGTCAAGCTGGGTGATACAGGATCGAATCCACTAAGGAATATCAGCTCTCTCAAGATTACATGTACATCTTGCTGGTAGGTGCCAAATATCACGACTTGCTGATGAGTGCCAAATAGCATGTGACCTAGGTCCATGGTTTCCTATTGATTATCTATAACCATCATCTTAATGTATTGTATTGTTTACAATAATTCAAATTGAAATATTCGAACATTGATTCTTTCATTGAACTATAACTTACATTCCATCTCCCACTTCCTATAGATAACGGTGAAGCAATTTTATCAAATTGATTATTTTAACATGTACAGTATTGACAAGGTAATGCATTATGTAGAAGAAAAGGAATTTAAGTTTAGGGTGCTTCATGAAACATAACAATATGTAGTTTGGGATCAGCGATACAGTGGAACCAGATGAGTGATCAAGACACCGAAGTACTTTGTGATTTCATTTTCTTTTTAGGGACAATTGTGACACATGAAGAAAGTCTAAAATCTATCAGTAGCAAATGAACAACATAGGCTTTTGTCATCGATAACATCCATGTGCACCATGATAGAGAATATAGAAATCCACGTTACATGCCTTGTTTTATCTATGCTTGACTATTTTAGAAGGCTAAATATATTTGAGCTGTTTCACAAACGATACAAATCAGTGTTGGTATTTCAGAAAAGACATCTTAAAGAAATTGAACACTTGGAAATAGTTAGATCCAGCCAATAAGGGTGATTGATCTACACTCGATTAATGAAATGCGGATCAAGCATATACGATGAAAAAATTCGATGCCAATCAAGGAACGTATTTTTTGATCGTTCACAACTTATAACAGCTCACGTGCTATTGAGTTTGTTCACCATTAATTCGATTAAGTCATTGTGTTAACTTATTAACGAACTAAGTCACCTGTACAACAACAACAACAACAACAACAACATATCTATATCATTGTATCTTTATTACTGTTGCGAATGTATGAACATGTATGCTTGAGCATTGCTTACTGCCCAAGCATTTATTCACGCTACTAGTCTTACTACTATCCGCCTAATTGATTTGATGATTCATTCATTTCACTATGTATATATATGTCCATGTTATCCATGTTCATTGCTCTCTCACTAGCTTACTCGTACTCATATTCGCTGACTCACTCGCTTGTCTTTCGGCACAACTCTTGTTTACCGCATCTGTAATTTTGAATATCTGTATGTGGTACCATAATAAATTTAATCAACGCTTCGTATTCGCCTTCTGATTAATATACCGTTCAGGCGTTATCTAGGACGGTTATCACGACGAACTGTATACAAAGTTTAAGCATTATATTGAATACCGACTACCACAAGTTAATCGAAATAATGAATTTCGTGTTAATTATGTTTTGATAAATGATATATTTGATTTTATTAATTGAATTCATGAGTCGTTCTAAGCTAGGCCATCATGAGATGCTTCATGCTGAAGAGTCATATACTACAACGAAAATGGTCGTCTGATGCTTTCAAGTTTAGGGTTATTTATATTGTTCATAAATAGTTATACTTACCATCACTTCTGAAGACTATAAGAAATAGAGACCAAAAGATAAGGGTAATACATGGTAATATAATAATTTGATATGGAGTCAATAGAAAATCACTCTTAACCATTGGATATTGTATGAATTTCCAATGGAACGGATTACAATGTTTATATATAGATAAGCTTGACCAATTGAGATTAAACATATAAAGGAGTCTATACATATGACAATAGGCGATAATGTAACATTATCAAACATCTACCAATTGTATTCATCTAACGGCATACATTAATTGTCGTTGAACCACACCTTATATCCATCCATATATGATGAGATGACAATTGAATTGCTATGATGTGATAATAGGCAAGATACTTAGTGAAAGTCAAATGTGTGATTGTTGTCATGATTATCAAATAGGTGATTAATAAGTTAAACATATTATCGATTAGTTTTCTTGCATGTAAACATCATTTTGATGTATCCTCCACATATAAAAAAAGAAAGTCGTCATACTTACCTATGTAGGTTATAGGTATAATAAACTCAGCAAGTCTATACTTGCTTGATTTACAGTAGTTATTGTCAAGTAAATCATGGATGACTAAATCTACTATATTCTGTCCATAAACATTTCTGAAGTAAGAATTTGTTTTCGATAGAGTTGATAACGAATCCCTTAGTTTTAAAGTACTATCTACATCACAGTAGATCGAAAGAGAATAGATTCGTTGATAACGGTTGATGTTGAAAGCTTCATGTGTTTAGTTTCATAGGGTTATAACTTGTGACCGCCAATTAGAAAGCAATGATTTATCGATCGGATCAATGGTGTGCGAACCCGTATGAGCAGCCCTGCTTTCCGCCTAGCCCAGCCAGTTCAGTCCAGAACGCAGGTCTCAGCCTCTGTAATATGAATCATTCATTTCAAATATACTGAGTTTGTATACCAATCAAACAGACCACAACGTATCAATAAAATATGAAAGAACATTTGTACAAGAATTAGCCAGATGTGGCTGTGAATGTAGGAGATAGCAATTGATAGACAGGACATAATTCAAGAATGGTAAAACGTATAAGAATGGTTCATAGGTCTATAAAGGTATCTCAAAGTTACCATTCATTATGTTTCTCGGGACCTAACACATTGTCTGTGTAAGTTGTCAATAGTTTGGTTACTTGAAAAGAAATTATAGTAGTCATTTGTAAGTGACATTCGTGTTAACATACATTGTACTTTGTTTACGTTTTCTGCGTTTTAGAATTGAATTATTCTTCACGATTAACATAGTCGAACTTCGACTTAAGGTCAAAGAATATAACAATGATAGGATGTCGATAACCATATGTTCCAAAACCTGATGAAAAGTGAATATGTGACCTATAAACCTACATCCACGTTTGAAACTAGACTAGTTTTTCGGATTCGATCTCTACTTGTTTGTATTAAGCGTCTGCGTGTTATTGGGGTTTATATTTTAGATACTACATTGGCCAAACACATTCTTCTCTGATTATCAAAGTTGAAAATTCTTCCTTTCTTATAAACTGAGATGATCTGTGACCGTGGTCAGTCTGATGGTGTGTCATCTACATCCCAGATTCTTCCTAAGATCTCACTTCATCTAACTGCTGAAACTGAACCACTATTGATTAATATTTCTCAGGTTGACCAAACGAAACCTCCCGCGCCCTCTTACATTGAAATGAGCTCCTACATTTGTCATCTGTGTATCACTCACCGTTGTTTAAATTTATACCGTTTTCATTTATGGTTATAATAGCTTCAATTTAATTATGCCAAACCCTTTTCTATGAACTGATTTCTCCATGAACTGAAATAACCAGAAATCATCATTTATTATTAACAGCAGTAAAAGTAGTTTCAAGCATTGACGAACTTAAAACCTGAAAACTAATTGATGCTCAACGAAAATAAACTTTGAGATTAGATGATGGTTGGAGGTAGTCGACAAGAAACGCTGGACCCAGGTTTCGTTCTACTTGGCACTCGTCAGCAAGGTGTATCTGTAATCTTGAGACAATCGATGTTCCCTGACGGATTACATCCCGTATCAACCAGGTTCACAGTCGGAGACGTTACCACTGAGCTATCCGAGCCACAACCAACATCCTGGGTGGTGATCAATGTCATACGTGTCTAGTCCTTATTAGTGCAGAACTTTGTATATAATAAAACTAGATGGTAAATAGTTCCAACTTTTATTCATAACTATATCAAGACATTATGAGTAATTACAGTCTGAAAAACTTCTTTCTCAATATTCTTCTTGATCATCAGGATTGCTTGAACACGACGCTGTTATTCCTGTAGAATGGCACTAAAGTTTCCAAATCAGACGAGAAGTAGAAAAGACATCACAAATTAGAAATTAGCTCGTTGATACTGCTGAAAATTTAAAGAACAGCGGAGTTATAAAATTAGACTTATGTCGTAGTGAACAAGAACATAAGTTGAACACATAAATTACAGAGTCTCTTAATAACATCTTAGAACCATATAGTAGTAAATACTTCATTTGTAATATGTCAATCAATAGTCTTAGACTTCACTGTTCCTTAGTTTCCATACCAATTATTCTCTGTTCTCATTCTCTTGTCTTCGAACTTCTTAATCATCTGCCTCCAGGTACTTCACTATCGATTGTTGATACATACTACTTATATTTGTCGACATCAATAGCATACACCACAATATGATCACATACGTTTAATGGGTTCGGTTACCAAAAATACGCAATCCTAGATTATCTTTACTACCTATTTTTGAACATTTAATTCATCTTATCAATGAGTCCACTTAATGCTTGTTCGTAAGATTAGAACCAGTTAGAAGACAAGTTTCTAAACATGTTTGGTTCATGATACTTTTCATTTTATTGACAGTATTTAAAAAGTGCTTACCTGATGTTAGTCCTCTGTTCACCAGTGTACCATTAACTGAAACTATAAGTTACATTTATTATTCATTTCTATGTTGAAAATATGAATAATTAAGATGCCAGTTTACAGGCATAATCAGCTTGATATAGATTAGCGTTTTTAATATCGTTTTTTAGCGATTTAGTTTTCTACGGGATGGAATCACTAACCCATGCCCAACCTTCCTCCTTTGTCCAGACTTGAGACCGGCAGTAGCCCCAGAAGAGCTCCAGGTGGAGTTTACTTGATATAGATAGTAAAATTAAATGTGGATGAAATATGATTTGTTCGATTGTTTGAAGTGTTCTAGTTCAAAAGTTATCACAATTGATTGATCACTGGGTGGCGATCAATGTCTTGCGTGTCTAGTCCTTATTACTGCAGATATAATGCTATCGACAATATTGTAGTGTGGCCACCAATCTAGGTGACTCGACACTGCGGGCACCGTATATTGAGATTAGATGGTGGTTGGAGGTAGTCGACAGGGTGACAGGGGTTCGAGTCCGTCAGGGAGCACCAGTTCCCTCAAGATGACAGGTACACCTTGCTGACGAGTGCCAAATAACAGGAAACCCGGGTCCAGGGTTTCCTGTCGACTACCTCCAACTACCATCTAAGTTCAAGACTTAGTTTGATCATTCATTCGTCAACTAACTTACTGGAATGAAAGACTTCAGATGGGTAATTTTGATTCTTTTTAAACGGACATCTCAATAATAATATGAACAATGTATTTAGGTTCATTTCTTGCACCAAAACAAATTGATAATAATCATCTACAACTAGATAAAATAAAACGTATACAGAAAGCACAGCACAACAAATACAATGAATACTACGATAGATCAATCACGTCTACCATAATACATGTACCAGGTTATTCTGTGATCCATTGTTCATGTTAGATGTTCATCAATTTAGTTAAAGTTATTAGGGATAGTGTTATTATACGCTCCGTTTGTTGTCTTTACACTGTGACCATTCAGGAATGGGATCTGTATCAAAATAATTATAAAATGTAAATTGTCTGATATTGTAATTAACAAACATATTTCTGGAAACAATAGATAACCTGACATGGGACTCTTCAACATTGTGCAGCCATGACTGGCCTCAAGAGGTATTTCATGGGGTTCTAGTGAGCAGCCATGATGAATGGAGTCCGACAAATGTCGGGTAGAGACAGTTATCTAATTCAAACAGTGGATGGATGGTTGCGCATGATCATGGATTGATTGAGGATAGACATGAACACCGTTGGATGACAGCTCAGTGATCTAGAGGTCAACGGTTCGCACGTGAGACCGATAAATCCTGGTTTCGAATCTTGCGAGGAGAGATCGTGGATGCTCAGTGCTCTGGAGTCCTATACTAAGACAAAACGGCTGTTCAGTGCTCTCATGTTTTCCATGGTGGTTCAGCTTTAATTAACTCATGAGTTCAACTAATAAATTACTATAATCTCCACAAAACCCCTTTCTGATAATAAACATATTTCTGTTAACCTCAATTGTTTATAGAAATGTTAATGATTATACCGTCTCCTCATCTATATAGCATTGAATTCACTATTGAGAAGTGAGCGTAGTTTAAAGTTTTTTTAAAATAAAGGATTTCACATTCAAATCGAGTGTAAAGAGAGCAAAGATGAATGAACACTGTAACTATTTATCATCTAATTTCAAACGATTTTTATGATTTTGTTTTTATAGGATCAACTAGTTTTTGCGTTCCTCATCTATTAATTAGAGAACGTGACACTACTTATTCGACTTCATTTTGCTTCATCTTTTTATTACATCTTGTGCGTTTTGGTTTATGATACACTGATGACGATTACAAGTCATATTTTCATTTGATGTTATTCAGAAGATTTTCTATGTGTGTTGGATAATGTTCCGTGTTTGTAGACCTTCTGCTGGATAGTGTATATTTAAGTTTTCTTTTAGTTGGTACAAGTTAGTAAGGTGTTCCGTCAATCTTGAAGAAACCATTATTACTTGTGTGATTCCATCTCATATCGCTTAGGTTGGTAGTATGAGGATTAACTGCTATGTTACTCTAACCATAAATGACCTCTTGTTGGACGGAGTTATCCATATTTGTCAAACAAAATACAATTATCAATGTCGTATTTATCTATTATTTGAGCAGTTATAGAATTCTGTCAATCAAGTATTTGAGCTAAACTACATTAAATTTATTGAGTCTTTCAACTCGTCGGGTTAATTCAATCAAGTAAACCCTAATCTTCAACTTCGATTCGTTGTATGATACTTTGTTCTCAGTTGTATGGGAATCAACCAACTTTTTTGACTAATCATGAATAAAGTATTTGGAGAACAATGGGCGATCGTCACGGTCATAGTTTCAATGCCTCAGAGATGGGTGTTTATTTTCCCAGTTGTGGGTGTAAAAATGTTTTGAGTTGACAACACCATTACTTCCATGTACATATGTGTTTCATCATATACAACAACACTATTCCTTTGTATAAAACATTCTTTCGAAATTTTATGCTACTGAAAAAAGTATGGCAGTTTTTATTCATGAAATTATGGTCATTTTATAATTGATTGCTGTACTTGCTGTTAAGCCCACTCAAATACCTGTTGACCGGTTTTAGTTTACAGTTCAAGGCTAGTGAATTCCAAGTACTTTCAAAGTTAAAGCCAAGAACAGGTCTTTCTTAAGATCAGTTTGTGACATAAAGCCTATGAAAATTCTACAATCTCTACAAACCCGTACACTGATGATTGATTATTGTTTAAAGGTGATTATACGATCAGGAGTAGTGTGACCAGTTAATATTCATCTTGTTGAAGTGATTTATTACTGATTTTCAATGTATATGTTACCTATTATGATGATTGTAAATTGGCCTGATATGCAATATTTCAATCAATCTAGTCAAAGAAAATGATTTAACAAATAAATGCAAATGAGCTTTACCAAGGTTCATCTTCTTCCAACGTTCAAGTCATATCAAAACAAGACTTCATCTTGAACAAGGTCACCCAATCAACTAACATGCTAGGTGTTTTCATGAAGCTAAATTTAACACAGGGAACCTAAGTATTTTCTGCCTTTTATAACTTGATCTGTCATTTCTTTACGTTAATATTCAAACAGGAAAGATTCTTGAACTTTCCACACACATTTAGTCACTAGTAAGTATATGATGATCATCACTGATGAGTGTGTTCGAAGCTATTAAAGTTTAACTTTGAAGTTGACCACACTAGGGAGAATCATATGTCTCTCCCACTTTCCCGTCTTCACTAGTCTACAAAATTCAATCATGAATCAATTGATGTTAGACTACCGTCGGAAACCTGGAAGCACTGGACGGCCGTTTCGTCCTAGTATGGGACTCCTCAGCAGTGCGCATCCACGATCCCGCTCCCCGCGAGTTTCGAACCCAGTTGATTCATGATCTCATTCAAAAACTTAACAATCTCCACAACCCCTATGCTGAAAATCCAATCAGTCAGTCATATTGCGTCATGTTAATGTTAATAAGCTGAAATCTCGTATTTGATGAATACAACCCCTATTGATTTTGAAGTTTTAGTGTCACATATAGGTACTAGGTGCTCGGTGTGTCTACCCGATGTTATAACTGAGCAGTCAAGTACTGATGTAACCGTTCGTATGGGTAACTGATAGTAAAAGTAATCCAATGCCGTGTAAGAGGGCTATTGGCTAACTACTCACGCCTTTTATCCCTCGTGGAGGAGCATAGGCCACCCACCAGTATTCTCCAACCAACTCTGTCCTCCGCAATCCGTTTCAGTTGTTTCTAGTTCTATTCATTCTTTAGATGTCTGTTTCCGATTTCCGAAGCAGTGTATTCCTTCATCTTTCTATTTTCCTTCTGCCTTCCGGATATCAGGTAGAGGTTTTGTCATGTGATTCAGTTTGGTGATTTCTGTAATGTATATTCTCATCACCTCCCGTGTCTTATACTAATTTTCTCTTCAGTTGAGAGTTAATTTGTCTTCTACCAAAATAGGTTGCCACTGATGGTGTCCGACCAACTAACGTTAAGTATGTTGTGTAGACAATAGTTTGCAGATATTTGTAGATTTGTGATGATGGTATTGAATATTCTGACTTTGATATTTCCCTGCTGGTTCATTTGTTATATCATATAGTTCGCATATTTCCTTCTGTTGCAGCTATTTCCACTTTCGTTGATATGTCTTCCACGTATTTCTGCTTATCAGATCTAATGCTTCTATTCACTTGCTTGTTTGCTTTAGTGTATTTGGTTTGTGCCTTGACTTGCCTTGTTCCTTTACGGCTGTTGTTAAGTGCTGTCTGTTTGTTCTTCCTTTCTTGAACCCTGTTTAGGGTTTCGTTCTAGTTTCGTTCCTTATGGTGATGCTGATTGCGGTCCAGCACCTCCTAACACGTTGAAGTTATTGCTTCTTTGATCTGATTCCAGTTGTCCTGGTAGTAGTTTCTTCTTCTTTCAGCAGATCCTGTGAGGCTTGGAACCTGTTGTTGAGAGTTATCTTGAATTTGTTGAGTTCGTCATTATTTTGATGGAAGTCTGTATTGAACGTTTGTAATGTTGCTACTCTAATTGTCTTCATATCCAGTGTTATCCACTTCTACCTTGAAGTTTAGGACTCCTATTAGGATGTTCAAGGCCTTTCCTGGGTACTTCGCTACGATCGACTTTAACCTCTCATAATACTAATCATTATCGTCTTCGTTGCTATCATTGATGATTGCATAACACTGGATAACATTCATTATGATTCCCTCCTTCTTTTTGAAAGATGCGTTGACGATCCTTGATCCACGAATTTCTCATCCTAGAAGTGCTTTACGTGCTTCTCTGAACAGAATCAGAGTAAATCCCTGTGTATGCAAAGCATTTTCTTCTTCATGACCAGCGTACAACAACATTTCTCCCGAATCCAATCTTTTCTGTCCATCTTGCATCCAATGGATCTTACTTATTCTGAACACCGTCACGTTGTATTTCCTCATTTCTGTAGCTATTTAATTGGTCCTCTCGGTTAATAATAACTGGCTTCAGAATGAATTCCCGAAATTCCATTGAGAATTCTTGATTGGTGAAGTTTATGTACATCAGGAAATAGGCAATCGGCTATCGATGATCATTAAATGATGTTGAAAAATTGTATGGATGGACAGTATTACAGTGATATTATGGTTCATCTGTAGCCGTGATATACTTTTTTCTTTTAACTCTTCTTGCATTCATTACATCATTGAGTTTTATTTCACCTATCTTCCAAATTATTAATCTTATTATATCAAGTGAACTCCAGTCACTACATTCCTATCAACATTTATTTATTATGTAATCACTTGCTTCTAGCCGTTTGAACTGTTGTCACATAAAGTATATATTTACGATATTCAGACTATCAGTCTATTTACACCTTTGCTATACTATACAAATATGTCTTCAATATAACTTCTAACCAAATCATTTTCATGTAAGTAATTTAAACCCATTAACTCCGCCAGTAGCTCTTCTAGAGTTATTGCCGGTCCCAAGCCCAGGTAAAGGAGGAGGAGGGTTGGGCATTGGGTTAGCCTCCCCATCCCGTAGAAAACTAACTCGCTAAAAAAACGCTTACCAGAAAAAATAATTCAAACCATTTTAACTCTGCCCTGGGAGTTAGAAGGTCTTCAGTTAGAAGAATTATGACGCTTCATGGTGAAAGCCAAGTTCCTTCGGAAGCCACGAGGCCGTTGCCCCTTCTAACAACCAGAGCAACATTTTTTATAGGTACATGGAACCTCCGAACAATGTGGGAGGTCGGGAAGACCAGTCAAATAGCAACGGAAATGAGGAGATACAACTTGGCAGTACTGGTAATCAGCGAAACCCATTGGACTCAAGCTGGACAACAAAGGCTAAATACGGGAGAGATGCTGCTATTCTCCGGTCACGAAGAGGGAAATACTCCACACACTCAGGGAGTTGCTCTGATGCTGTCCAAAGTAGCACGAAATGCACTTGTAAGTTGGGAATCTCACGGAGTCAGAATCATCAAAGCATCATTCAAGACAAGTTCGCCAGCCTGCTTGAGCATCTGGGCTACCTGTTCCTGCCATCTAGATATTTCAACAAGTTATCTATTTTTGTTTGTTTTAGGATATCATTATGTCTATTAATCGCCTAACCTATCCTGGTGCATTTCTGAAAAGTGTACATCCTTTCGTTGTCAAAGTTACAAAAAGCCCAATGAGAGATAATGTGGTCGCTGGCAATATGCAGAGAAAAGAACATACATTAATTAGATGTTCATTTACTGGACTGCTAACATCTAACTGACGATCACTCAATATTTATCGTCAGGATCGACCTAGAAAAAAGAAAGGAACGGAAACTTGTTGAAATACTTTGTGCTGAGAATTCTATATTGTACCAAAAATATAATATTGAATAAAGCTTATAATAATATTTTAAAAAAAGAAGGAGGGAATTACAATGAATGTTATCCAGTGTTATGCACCCACCAATGATAGAAACGACGAGATTAAAGATCAATTCTATGAGAGGCTGCAATCAATCATGACGAAGTGCTCAAGGAAGGACCTCACCATTGTGATGGGAGATCTAAATGCCAAAGTCGGAATAGACAACACCGGATATGAAGATATCATGGGACGACATGGATTGACTGAGAAAGAGAAACGAAAATGGAGAAAGATTTGCAAATCTATGTGCATTCAACAAATTGGTCATAGGGGGCACAATATTTTCATACAAACGTATACACAAGGCTACATGGATCTCATCGGACCACACTACAGAGAACAAGATAGATCATATTTGCATCAACAAAAAATTCCGAAGGACAATGGAAGATGTAAGAACCAGGAGAGGAGCTGATATAGCTTCAGATCACCACCTAGTTGTGGCCAATTTAAAACTGAAGCTAAAAAAGAACTGGACAAGTGGACAAACAGCAATAAAAAGGTTCAATACAGCCTTCCTTCGAGATACTGACAGACTCAATGAATTCAAGATAGCTCTCAACAACAGGTTCCAAGCGTTACAAAATCTAACTTCAACGTGTCAGGAGGTTCTGGGCCTAAAGAAGCACCATCATAAGGTGTGGATCTCTATAGAAACTCTGGACAAGATCAAAGAAAGGAAGAACAAGAAGACAGCAATTAACAACAGCCGAACACGAGCAGAGAAAGTCCAAGCACAAGCTGAGTACATAGAAGCAAACAAACAAGTGAAGAGGAGCATTAGAGCCGACAGGAAGAAATACGTGGAAGAACTAGCAACGACAGCAGAAGAAGCTGCAACAGAAGGAAATATGAAACAACTTTACGATACAACGAAGAAACTAGAAGGGATATACAGTAAACCAGAGATACCGGTCAAAGACAAAGAAGGCAAGACATTCACTGAAATTCAACAACAGCGAAACAGATGGGTAGAGTATTTTGAGGAACTCCTGAGTAAGCCGGCTCCAACGAATCTACCGGACATCGAAGCAGCACACATAGATCTTCCTATAGATGTCAATCTACCAACGACGGAAGAAATCAGAATGATCATCAGACAAATCAAGAGCGGGAAGGCAGCAGGACCCGACAACATACCAGCTGAAGCACTGAAATCAGACATCGAGGTAACTACAAACATGTCTCACCTTCTATTCAAAAAGATTTGGGAGGAGGAACAAGTGCCGATGGACTGGAAAGAAGGACACCATATCAAGATTCCAACAAAAGGAGATCTGAGCGAATGTGAAAACTACAGAAGCATTGCACTATTGTCAATACCAGGGAAAGTCTTCAACAGAGTGTTGCTGAACCGGATGAATGACGAAGTAGACACCCAATGTCGAGAGCAACAGGCTGGATTCCTTAAGGATCGGTCGTGCACAGACCAAATTGCAACACTACGGATCATCGTCGAACAATCAGTGGAGTGGAACTCATCACTATACATCAACTTCATTGATTATGAAAAGGCATTCGACAGTGTAAATAGGAGGACATTATGGAAACTTCTTCGAAACTACAGAGTTCCTGAGAAGATTGTCAACATTATGCGGAACTCATATGACAGACTGCAGTGCAAGTTCGTGCATGGAGGACAGCTGACAGATGCATTCCAAGTAAGGACCGGAGTCAGACAAGGTTGTCTACTCTCTCTCCCTTCCTCTTTCTCCTGGTGGTCGACTGGATTATGAGGACCTCGACATCTGAAAGAAAACACGGCATACAATGGACAACTCAGAATCAATAAGACGATTTGGAATTCGCAGATGACCTAGCCCTCCTATCCCGCACACACGAACAAATGCAGATAAAGACAGCCAGTGTAGCACTGTCTCTGCATCAGTAGGCCCCAGCATACACAAGGGGAAAACCAAGGTCCTCAAATACAACACGGAGAACAGCGATCCAATCACTCTTGATGGCGAAACTTTGAAAGATGTAGAATCCTTCACATACCTGAGAAGCATCATCGGTTAACAAGGAGGTTCATTATCAAGAAGGTACAAGTATTTATAAATGGTCTTCCTCTTTTCCTTAGACCTTGAGTATTCCAAGTGAGGGCTTGTCTTGTGACGCAGTTCGGTGCTTTCCTCAATGTGTGTCCTATCCACTTCCAGCACTTCTTCCTCATTTCTTCCTCCACTGGGATCTGGTTTGTTCTTTCCCACAGTACGTTGTTGCTAATAGTGTCCGGCCAGTATTTTGCGTAGACAATTGGTAATAAACACCTGTATTTTCTGGATGATGAATTTCGTAGTTCTCCAGGTTTCTGCCCCATGCAGTAGAGCTGTCTTGACATTTGTATTGAAAACCTGACCTTGGTGTTGGTTGACAGTTGCTTTGAGTTCCAGATGTTCCTCAGTTGTAAATATGCTGCTCTTGCTTTTCCGATCCGCGCCTTCACATCTGCATCAGATCCACCGTGCTCATCAATGATGCTGCCCAAATACGTAAAGATTTTTACATCCTCCAAATCTTCTCCGTCAATTGTGATTGGATTGGTGCATGATGTGTTGTATCGGAGAATCCTGCTTTTCTCTTTGTGTATATTGAGACCTACTGCTGCTAAGACTGCTGCCACACTGTTCGTCTTCTCCTGCATTTGTTGTTGCGTTTGCGATAAAAGAGCCAGATCATCTGCGAAGTCTAGATCGTCTAACTGCATCCCAGATGTCCACTGTATCTCGTGCTTCCCGTCAGATGTTGACGTCTTCATGATCCAGTCGATCATCAGGAGAAAGAGAAAGGGTGAGAGTAAGGACCTCGGTTACCTATAAATAATTATTGACTAATTAGTCCTACTGTGTTTTGTGTACATGGAGTTTCATTGATTGATTGTACTGTTATTTTGTATACTTGGTTTGTGTTTCACCACAATAATAACAGTAGATAACACTTGATATATTTTTAAAGATTCAGCAATTGTATTCATCATTTATCTATGGGCATAAATTATTTATCATTAAACCACACCTTATATCCATCCATATATGATGAGATGACAATTGAATTGCTATGATGTGATAATAGGCAAGATACTTAGTGAAAGCCAAATGTATGATTGTTGTCATGATTATCAAATGAGTGATTAATAAGTTAAACATTTCTTCAACCAGTTTTCTTGAATGTAATCATCATTTTGATGTATCCACCCTTTATTAAAGTTAGTCGTCCTACTTACCGACATAGGTTATAGGTATAATAAACTCAGCAGGTCTATACTTGCTTGATTTACAGTAGTTATTGTCAAGTAAATCATGGATGACTAAATGTTCCATATTCTGTCCATAAACATTTCTGAAGTAAGAATTTCATTTCGGTAAAGTTTATAACTATCCCGATGAGGATAATGTATGGTGACTGTCGGAATCTATTTCTGAACTATCACTATACGTATATGTTTATCGTATAATTGTTAAGTAAATAAACGATTCATATTCGTGTTCCTCTTATTATAAGCTTCCATTCGACATATAGACTATTGTTACAGGTGTTGGAGTGATCCAGAAAATTGCTTGCAAAAGACAAGCAAGCATCAGGAAACACTAAGAAGCGTTTCATCCAATCAGCGTTGACATGGAGTTTTTGCCAAAAATATCAAGGAAGCAAAACGTCACATGTAGAGGTTTTGATTGGCTGGTTGCTACACTGCTGCCATGTTTAGTAGCATTCTAGAATCTTCTAGCAACCCAAGGACGTTTAAAATATTATAAAAACCCTGTATTTTCTGTATTAAAATGAACCTTGGAGTAAACTACTTCTCGCATACTTAGAATCTTCTATCTCGTGTTCAGGTCGCTGTATAGCTCTGGCTTGGGGGTTACAGAATAGCTTAGGAGACGAATATAGCGTTCAATCCGCAAGACTTATCAACATGATTCACAATTCTTAAGTTATGCCCAGTCTATTAATTACAGTCTCCTACATTCACAACCACTTTTGGCTAATTCTTGTACAGATGTTTTTTTGGTGTGATGTAGTCTGTTAGGTTTGTATATAAGTCCAATTTTCTACTCATTGGGATATTACAAATATATTATTTTTATTTATAAGCCCAGTATGTTTGAAATACATGATTCATATCACAGAGGCTGAGATTGGTGTTCTGAACTTAACAGACAAGACTAGACAGGAAGCAGGATCAATGAGGACTGTAGATTGTTCGTACTTGTCTTATGCATCATTGATCCGGTCGATAATTCACTGTTCTCTAATTGGCGGTGTCATTACGTTACACATGAATAGGATACGGGCCCCAAATAACAACAAAAACGAATCAGTTTGTTGTAGATTACACTTAGTTACAAGTTCTTTTCAATTGATTTATAATAATAAACATGATTGTACAGAACAATGTTCACTGTAAATGAGAAAAATGCCATCAATTATGATAGAAGGAAACATGACAAGTGAGAATGAAGTGACAATCTCTTGATGAATAATGTGAACTGAAAGACAAGTCAGTTGAATACTGTTTGATTGTTTTCATTACACATCATGTATGGAAGAGAATATATTCGTTGATAATTGTTGATGTTGAAAGCTCCTTGTGTGACGTTTCATAGTTAGTGGAAGTTATCAGTAGTTTCCTTACTCGTTTTTGAGTCACAAGCGTTTTGACATACACTATACTTTGCTTGCGTTTACTGGTTATGAAGAAAACAATATTTCTTGATTCGTACTGTGATTATTCATCTACAAGTGCTAACGATTCACAGTTGCATTGCTCACATTCCCCGTTTCATACATTATTTCAACATTCTTCCATCTATTTTTCAATTAAGTTTTCCAATTAATCTTCGTCTTCTCCATGGTTATAGCTACATAGGCAATTGAAATAGTCTGTAAGCAACAACAATAATTTTCCTCATCACATTGCAATACTATGCTACATATCTGAAGAACATGAAGTCCAATGCAGGTAATACTAATAAGAAATGATTAGTAGTTAAAAGATTCTATACCACTTATCACAGCTTCCACTATAAACAATAATAATCCTAAATTCACAATGTTCATTTTTTTATAAAAGATTTAATTCTATTGTAGTGAACGAGATGACAACTGGAGATAGTCGATTGGACTGGAATACAAGTTTACAGAACATCTTGATAAAATCGGAGAATCATACAGCAAAAAATACTCCATTTGCAAAATGTCAATTAATCATCTCAGACTTCACTGTTCTTTCGTTTCTACAACAATCATTATCTGTTGTCGTTCTATTTCCTTCTATCTTCTTAACCTTCTTCTGCCAAAAATTTCACTTTCGAGTGATGATACTTACTACTTATATCTGTCGACATCAGTAGCACACAGTACACTAATAGCAATTCATAGTTGAAGTTAATTTAGGATTAGTGATTATAAAGAGTTTTAATTCAATCAACTCACATAATCATGAATTACAAGCAACTCGTTTTTATCACAGTTTGTTTGCTTCCAATTCTCAGTTGACTCTTCATCAAAGCTGGAGTTCATTGAGTTTTATTAAAAATTGATTTTTTGTATGATTTCATTGATAGTTTAGAAATGCAAAACAACATTTCAATGATAATTATGATCCATTAAACTATTATCAAATGCTCGTAATTCTTAACACCATTATAAAGCTGTTGATTAGCTGCCTACTAGATGACATTAGCATGATAATCAATATCTTCATGACGGTCACTAAGTTGTTAATCGAAAATCAATAGCTGGGCACGTATTCAACATTGATGTTGACCTCATTATTTTTAGTGGATTTGAATAGATAAAGGCAAGTGTCTACTGAATTGTTTTTGAACAACCACACAAAATGTGTCACTTTATTACTCTCATTAACCAATGTACTTATGACCTTCTGACTCCTAGGGCAGAGTTTAAAAGGTTTGAATAATTTTTTATGGTTAGCGTTTTTTTAGCGAGTTAGCTTTCTACGGGATGGGGTCGCTAACACCATGCCCAACCCCCCTCCTTTACCCGAACTTGGGATCGGCAGTAGCCCCTGGAGGGCTTTTAGACGGAGTTCATTAACCAGTGTACAAATTATATATTCAACTACTTCTGCATACTTCTGAATATAGTTCCATTGCTAGACATTAGTGACTTCTTTATTTGGTACATGTTAAATTGACTTGCTTTATCCGACTATTACTTTTAAAAGAAGTTTTTATCAGTACGACAACACAATCATCACCAAGTGTGTATTTGTGTCTTTATATTTAGATTCAATAAACAGAAATTATTATTAACAAAACAGTTAAAAGAGAACGTACTTCGTAGCAAAATGGACAGGGGTTTGGAGGCTTCTCATCTATCAACTTCTTAAATGGGATTAATGATTGAATATGATTTTAACAAACTTTCTATATCTGATTAACATCAAAACAGTATAGTTTTGATTAATTGTATATAAAATTTCAAAAGAAATGTCAAATCATTTCGGTACTGATGGAACAGTGAATCTCTCTGCACAACTGACTAACCAATAGTTACATAGGTGTAGTGTTATCGAACATCTTATGCAATGAATTAGACTGAAATGACAACACAATACATACAGTAACTTTCCTGTTCACAACTAAAATTGACAAGACCCCTAATAAAACTGTTTTAACAGAATGACGATTTGTGGAGATTGCAATAATTCTATTAGGTGAATTTATGAGTCGATCTAAACTAAACCACCATTGAAAATGCGGAAGCATTGAACGACCTTTTTGTTCTATTATGGGATTGCTAAGCAGTGCGGATCCATAAACTTGACAGAAACTGAAAATAAACACTTTTACTGCTTTTCTATATTGTCTTTTTGTGAGATGAAGGATAAAGAGTAGATGAATTATACAAAAGAAGATCGACAACAAAACATCTAAATTTGGAAGAATACAAGGTAACTAAGCAATTTTCAACCAAAATCGAAATTCAATGAACTCCTCTCAGGCGAAGCCGTGATACAACGTTGGGAAGGAAACAAAATTCGTTACATTTAGTTAGCGTCTTAAAACTCTTAATATACTGCTTTATTCTAATTTATCATGACTTGTAAGCTGTAGTCAATGAGATTTATTTAGGATGTTCCAAAATTTATTTATTTAAGCACATAAACATTCGTACAAAGAAGCACAGAATACGTATGCGCTACACAAATCACTTGATTTGTGTGTGGACTGTAATATTGCCCAGGTGCCTGCGAGTACGCAGTGAGTAGGACTTCCTTGGCAGTGGTTGTATGCACATGGCCATGTGAGAGTATTTCGAGAGAGAGAGAGCTGACTCTCTCCACTATCGGCCATAACAAAGCAGTTGAGGACGAGTATCCCAAAAACAATCAATTCACTATTGTAATATTTATGAAAATTCCGTCTACTTAATATTCATCGCTTTTGTAATGACTTCCGTCGATAAAGTAATAGAACTTTGTATGATACTGTATTGTTCAACTTTAAAAGTTTTTTCCAGTAAATTCACATCATTTGAAATCAGTAAATTTGGTTCCATTGATGATGAATAGACTTTCAGATTACAGAATACTATGTTTGGGATTGGAGAAGTGAATGATATGGTACAGGTATATAAAAAGTAGACAATTCACTGTTTGGAAAAGTCACTGTAACGAAAATAATAATTAGATCACTTATTTCTTACTGATGATCCTCCATAAGGTTGACAATTATTTTTGTTGCTTAATACATAAAGCTGTGAATAGATAAAGAAATCTATTAAATTCAGATATCTAGAACAAGGTATTACTGTGGTGTGCTACTGATGTTGACAGATATAAGTAGTATGTATCAACAATCAAAAGTGAAATGCCTGGAGGCAGAAGGTTACGAAGATCGAACGAAATAGAACTTACTTAAACATGCATTTTGTCACAAACTGATATTAATTAGGAGAATTCAGCAAAGGAAGTTTTCTTTTTTTGTTGGGTGAATTCATTTACTTAAGCTGTAGATTCATATTCATAGTTATATGGAAAAAATATGTGTCTGTAGAAGGATAGAGAAAGTTACATCGCTCCAAAGGAGTCTTCTTTTAAAATAATCTACACAGTCATAGGAATTGGATCGAACGGAGGTCGAATCAAAATCTTATGCGCTGATGAGACATTGGCAATACACTAACATTGCGTACAAACACGATATGTCCAACCTCTCATCCTTCCTTGGCCATAATTCCCTTTTATAGTATGTTTTGCGTTTTTCATTATTATTATTATTATTGATTGATTGATTGTTTTGTCATTCTAAACTGTAATTAGCTGTAATTATTGCCCTTGAACAAGTTTTCTTGATTATCATCCAGTTTTTATGATTATGACCTTTATGTTTTTCGTGTTTCTTCTTCGTCATATCTGTTAATGAAACAATTGGATTGATCCGTTAATTATTTCCAGCCTTACATTCTTCTCTTAACTCTTGATTATTATTACGTAACCTCATTTAATAATAAGAGTCTCCAATCAATCTATGATGCATCATTCTCTATCCTTCTATAGACACATATATTTCCGATATAACTATAAATACGAATGTACAGCTAAAGTAAATGGTTTTGACGAGAAGACAAAACTTCCTTTGCTGAATACTCTTTGTCTTTATCCAGTGACACAATGGGTTATTTTAATTATCTGATATTAATTAGTAAACTCTTACAGATCAACCATACAAGGTAGTTATACTTATCCGTTAATTATCATCCACAAGAGATAAAAAGCGTTCATTTTCATTTAGTAGTGAACAATATTCTTAAACAATATTGAGGCGTAACCTTATTCCTACTAATTTTACATAAAGCATTATGTACTTGTGGAAATCAATCACATCAATTATTCGTGACAAACAAATAAACTTACACTTTCCTCTTTAAATCAACATCATATATAGGTACTTTCAATGGAGCATAGGCCGCCGACTAGCATTCTCCAACCCACTCTGTCCTAGGCTTTCCTTTCTAGTTCTATCAAGTTGTTGTTCATTCTTCTCATGTCTCGAAGGACAGAAATTTGATAAAACTAAAAAGGAAGGTTCAGGACAGAGTGGTTTGAACAATGCTGGCCGTCGGCACATGCTCATTTGGGAGTTCAAACTTGTGTTACTATGAAGAAATACTTTATATTAAGTCACGAAACGTCATCAGAAATACAATTTTTCCACTCATTAGGATACAGCAATAAAATATATTTATTAATAAATATTATGTCATACATTCATCAATATGTAATCAAAAAACACTAATAGCTAAACTTACATCCATGGTTTCCCCATCATACTAATAGTATCAGAAAAGTAGATTATGGTGTGAAGGATGTAAAGTGAGAAAGAACTCATTTGATTACACTCTCATAAACAAATTCTAATTAATTAACACTTCATATTTATGATGACCCCAAGATCAGTGAAATAATTTAACATGGATTGATTGAAGATAGACATTAACACTGTTGGATGCCGGCTCACTTGTCTAGAGATTTAAGCGTTCGCGCGCGATATGGATATGTCCTGGGTCCGAATTTCGCGAGACGGGATCGTGGATGCGCATTACTGAGGAGTCCTATACTAGTAGTGAGACGACCGTTCAGAGATTCCAGGTTTCTCATGGTGATTTAGCTTCAGTCGACTCATCAATTCAATTATTAAATTAGTACAATCTCCACAACCCCCTCTCTGATTAACATAATGACAGAGCAATCACTGAGTAATATGATTTTTCTAAATAAACACCCATTTTGTGCAAAGAATGACAGTGGCTAGCAGTGGAAATCAGTTTGACGTGCGTCTCGTCCTATTTGAGACTTTTCAGCTTGACGAGCCTGCGTCCCAGAGCTGACGTCCACTTCAGGACTCGAACTCAGTACCGTTCGCTTCAAATGTCGTCGCGTTACCCAGTTAGCTACTGAGTCCTGATGGCCACATGTTTGTGAAATGGGGGAAGTTTAAATTTACTTGGTATAATTTATTGTGTCGTCCCACTGTTATTCAGGACTGCAATTGATCAATCTCTTATTAGCGTATGTGCATCTTGAGTGTATTGCCTTGATATAGCCTTAATTCACAAGCATTATAGTGTACGGGGGATTTCGCATTTGATGAAGTCAATCACTTTGGAATTCTTTAAAATAAAACAAGACCAAATAACTGTGCAGTTTTCTGTCATAATGTTTCATTTAGCAAATATCCAAATGAGAACAGTGATAATTGAACATACTTCTAAGACGAAATCCGCATACTGAAAAAAGTAAGAATGATCAAATTTGATTTAATCAATTATCAGGGACGTAGATGTTATGTCCATAACTAACCAATCAAATCGCTGTTTAAACGCTTATCACGTCAACCTGGTCTGATGTATCTGTTGTCTATCCCTGTTGAGTGTGACCTACTAATTGAAGGACATTATTATTCTATTACACTATTGTGACTACAACTCATACTTTTTTATTCATTCCGATAAGTTACGCAATACTGGTCGGTATGTTTGTTCGTTCCACTTAATGACTATAATCCCATTAATTATTACCGTACTAACAGAATTTTTATTTTTACGTTTAGAAACGCATCAAGTTTAAAGCCAAGTTGTCCTTTTTCTGACTATAGCTTTCACATAGACTCTGGGGTTCTCCAGTATCGCGTTCACAGTTCCGTTAGAATATCTGCAGGACAAATTAAATCCTACAAGTGACTTTGAGTGTTCAAATGGTTGTGGACAGAATAGAAGAAGCTTTCACTTAACAGGCTTCCATGTCTAGTAGCAGTGGATCACCAGTTCTTCCAGGCAGGAACCTAGGTATATTGACTATAATACGGAAAGAAGAAATTGTTAGATCATAGTAAGTTATTACCCTTAGTGCTTAAGAACAGGTCAAGTTACCCCTTAAAGAACTCCTGGGGAGTCGCTTGGACTGGCCCATTCGTCAGCGAATTCCAGCATCCGACAACACTTAAGGAGTAGAAGTTGTGTCTACAGTCCGTTCTGCTGTGTTGTGTCTCTAGTTTCTGAGTATTACCCCTTAGGTTTATGTTGGAGCTAAACTTCAGTATGTGTTTAAGAGGATGATTACAAGTGCTAAGGATACTGTAAGTCATTAGAAGGTGACTTTTAAGACGTCTATACTCTAGTGAGTAAAGTTTTAGTGAACGGAGGCACTCTTTATAAGGCTTGAATTTGAGTACCCGATTTCGTGTTTCAGAGTGTCATTATCCTTTTGGAGTGAGGGAGGAAATACTATGTTTCTGTACTCTAAATGGGGACGAATAAAACTGTTGAAGATTATGCGAAGAGTTCTTCCGTCAAACTGGCCAAAAAAGCGTTTCAATGTTACCAGTGCAAGGTTTGTTCGAAAGGCATTTTTGTTACAGTTAGCGTAAGACTTCAAGTAGTAGGATACTGGCACTCCTAAATCTTTTTCAACCTGAGATACTTCTAGAGAGGGGTTTCCTATGTTGTGAATGTAGTCTGTAACATGTCTCAGATGAGTTACTTTACAATTTGAAGTGTTAAAGGTAAGTCCGTTGTCATCTGCCCAACTTTGAAGTCGAGTGAGATCCTCCTGAAGTGTCAATATCCTCTTGGTTGCGTATCTCTCCCCAAAGTTTCACATCAACAGCAGAAAATAATAAGTCTGACAATACCTTTTGTGGAAGATCGTTTATGTAAATCAAGAAATGAAGAGGTCCTAGTACTGAACTCTGGGGGACCCGACTACGACATTTCATATCCTGAGTGTGAGAGACCGTAACTGATAAATCGGTAAAATGTGAAGAATGGTTAATTGTATTGCATTGGTCAATAAGGCAAATGAAAATTACTTAATAATTATGCATTAAGAATATATGTAATAACAGTTCATAAATAATTACTCGTTAATTATTCATTAGGATATAACAGAATTCCCTGAATCCGTTTGGTTGTGCAGCGGAAATTTTATTGTAGCTGAGAAATGTTGCATCGTTTAGTCGATTGTTGTAGGCGATGTAGTCATCTAGCACTATGTTCCAGTTCATAACACGTTCTTTTGATAACTAGAACTATCAATGTCACAGATATTGTTTGCAAGTTGCTTCCCTTGAAGATAGAATCTATCTGGATTTATAGGCATTACTGATTTTGATTTAGCCTAAAGAATCTGGAGGTTTGATCTAGTTTCCTCAGATATTTTCTTACACAGAGAAATGCGAACTGATAACATGGATCTTGATATCGACAATTAGAGATCAATGTTATGTTATTCTAATTAGTTGACTGAATGACTTAAGAACAAATATATGTAAATTCTAAAGGATTTTTATCTTCGATGCTAATCTGGAACATCCACAGACATGATATGTTATACGAACAACCTATGGATATCTAGAACATAGGCATATGAAGTGTTATTGTGTGAAGTAATTTTATGAAGTATACAATAATCGACAATTTAAAGACTAATATGAATCAACTCTATGCAACATTACTGCAGATTATCAAATAGAACGAGAAAAGGTTGATGTCCACAATCTGTGATGAGGAATCCACAGTTCATAATTGAGGTTTCATCATCACTAACCAGAAAATTTATACTACAAGTGTCAACCATAAAATCGTGAAAAACACCACCGGACAAATATAATCGTATTTGAATATGAAGTGAATTGCTCGAACTTGTAAATAAGGATAATAACAATCAGTAATATGATGTTTAGCGCTTCTGAAGAACACGTTCAGACTGTGGATAGGATAATACATTGAATATGGAGAGGAATAAGTTACACAATGACTACATCTTCATGGCCGAACCATACCACTTGGATATGTGGTGGTCTGTATTCGATATAATCCTTAAACTTCGTATACAGCTCGTCTTGATAACCGTTCTATATAACGTCCCAACGGTTTATTAACCAGAAGGCAAATACGAAGTGTTGATTACGTTTATTACGAGACCACACACATATATCCAAATGTACAGATCAGTTAAACAAGCATAGAAGAGTTGTGCCGAAAGGCAAGCAAGCGAGCGAGAGCCAGAGCAAGAGCGAGACGAGAGGGTGTGTTTTAAATATGAATAACATGGACACATATGTACCATGTGAAATGAAAGAGTAATCGAATCAAATAATCAGTTAGTAGTAAGATTAGCAGAGTGAATAAATGCGTAGGCATTAAGCAATATTCAAGCATACGTATTTCATACAAGCACAAAATAATAAGGGTACAATAAGTTGTTATATTTTTTCTGGTAAGCGTTTTTTTAGCGAGTTAGTTTTCTACGGGATGGGGACGCTAACCCCATGCCCAACCCTCCTCCTTTACCCGGGCTTGGGACCGGCAGTAACTCTAGAAGAGCTACAGGCGGACTTCGCAGATGACCTAGCCCTCCTATCACGTACACGTGAACAGATTCAGATAAAGACAGCCAATGTAGCAGCAGTCTCTGCATCAGTAGGCCTCAGCATACACAAAGGGAAAACCAAGGTCCTCAAATTCAAAGCGGAGAACAGCAATCCAATCACCCTTGATGGCGAAACTCTGGAAGATGTAGAATCCTTCACATATCTGGGAAGCATCGTCGATAGACATGGAGGTTCAGATGCAGACGTAAAGGCGAGGATTGGCAAAGCAAGGGCCGCATTCCTACAATTGAAGAACATATGGAACTCAAAACAACTTTCAACCAATATCAAAGTGAGAATCTTCAATACGAACGTCAAGGCAATTCTACTGTATGGAGCTGAAACTTGGAGAACTACAACAACCACCATCAAGAAAGTACAAGTATTTATAAATAGCTGTCTACGCAAGATACTCAACATCCATTGGCCGGATACCATCAGCAATAGCCTTCTGTGGGAGAGAACAAACCAACTTCCAGCTGAAGAGGAAATTAGGAAAAGACGATGGAAATGGATAGGGCATACATTACGCAAATCGTCAAACTGCATCACGAGGCAAGCTCTAACTTGGAATCCTGAAGGGAAGCGGAAAAGAGGAAGGCCAAAGAACACATTACGTCGGATAATAGAAGCAGATATGAAAAGGATGAATTACAACTGGAAGGAGCTGGAAAGGATTGCCCAGGACAGGGTTGGATGGAGAATGCTGGTGAGCGACCTATGCTCCTTCACGAGGAGTAACAGGTGTAAGTAAGTAAGTAAGTAAGTAAGTTGTTATAGTGCGGATGACTTTGTCCACTAAATGAGTTAGCAAAAGGGCTTAACTGTGTTAGATGAGACTAAACTCATTTGCACGTGAGTTGCTATAGCTACTGCATTCCCACGCTCACCATTTTTAACCTTCAAGTGTTACATGTTAAGTGTAAATCATCTCAGTAATTCTATGTTCTGCTTCAAAGATGGTGTGGTAAAGAATCAATGCCACTGTAAACTTTCCAGAATTACAATACTATTGAATTACAAAAGGAAGTGAACCGACAGGGAATGAAAGTGACAAACTTTGTTGACGGAGATGCATCTGGTATAAATAAACCCTGTCTTCTACAGCTTATAATTGTACTTTGACTTCCATTTTCATTTGTGCAAAAGTTTAAAGGTCAGAAACTGGTTACTGAGATCTAATAAGTTAGACATAACATTGTGGTTTAATAATGAACACTTTATAATAAAAGTAACGTTGTGGGTAAACTACTGTGTAGCTTTCTTTCAACCTTCAGTGGGATCATCACATAGCTTACAGTTAGGTTTTATATTGTGTTGATCAAGTTGTTCAGTTCTCCTCTAAACATATCCTGGTGTCATTGGATAGTGGTTGGGAGATTGGTCTAGACAAAGAATGTTACAAAATAATAATACACAGTGAATTGAGAATAATGTTCTTGAATCCTTCAGTTAACTAAATATTTTGTTACATTATCTGTAAACTATTCATTTAGAGACAATCGTACAGTAGTAACTTACAATCGGCTTGCTACACTAAAAGCATATCATGAATGCAAATGTTAATGTTAACTGTATGTTAGAAATGAAATTCTAATCGTTTAGCGGTGAACATGTGCATAACACAACTTATGTCTAATTATACCTGCAGGTAAGTTACTATTCGCCTGATACCAAGTAATACATATTGTGTGTTAGTCAGGAATGTTTAATCTCAAAATTTCTTTTCAACTTTGCCATCGATGACCTTCTGAAAACAGCTCTGATGGATGTAGGTAATGGTAGCGTGAATCTGTTACCTGGAGAAAGACTGTTCGACCTTGAGTATGTGGATGATATTGGCTTATTGTGCGATGATACTCAAACCGTGAAATTCTCAATTGATCATTTGGAAAACAGTGTCCGCAGGTATGGCATTTACCTTGCACCTTCTAAAACAATATACTTTCACAAGAACGTCAGGACTCTGAACCTGCACTCACTCTTGGTAGTGAGCAGATATAATTAGTCGAGAAGTCTGTGTATCGAGGTATCTGTGTAAGTGCTGATGGTTGCGTGAATGATGAGATCAATGTACGCATAATGAAAGTTAGAGGAGTTAATGCTAATCTGAACTATCTTTAGCACATTTGTGATGTTAGTCTGGATGTAAAATGTTTATAATGTTTCAGTGAAAGCAGTTTTTCTCTATGTTTGTGGAGCCTGCCCTCTCTGAGTCGGGGATGATAGTTTACTTTGTGTTTGATCATCGCTGTCTCCCAAGGACTGCTAAGGTGTGTTCGGACACAGTTACGATAATCCAGTTGGTGTCACCATCTTGAAGCACCGACTTCGTTGGTTTAACTACGAATGTTATCATCACAAATTCCACATCGTTCAATGTTTTCCGACTCTGGGACTGGATGGAAAAATCAGAGTTAATCTGTGTATAAAATGATATCATGACACGACAAAAGCTGTAAAGGACCTTGATTAGTTGGTACTTAACAACTCCCTCGTTCGGATTGTAGAGATAGTATTATTCAGTAGCTTTTGACTTTATCAGACATGCTTAATACTCTGTGGTGTTTGAATGAACTAATGATTCCTTTTTACTTGTTGAATGCTTGATTTCAAATTTCAAATACAGTAAATTCTTTCGTGCTTTCCCAAAACTTCTTGATCCAATTGCGTTATTTCTGGGATTCCTTGTTTGTACTTTAATTCAAATACTCCTAATTATCACTTACTCCTCTAATGAATCCTTATTGATGAGAATTTTTACCATGTTATTATGTGATGATATAAATTATGTACACTTGTCTTTTAATGTTTGATACTATTAGGTTTAAGTTGTAAGCAGCTGATAAGAAACCACGGAGGGAAATGTATTCACGTTATTCTGCTACGTTCACTATTCTTTTATTACTCATGTTTGTGAAATAATTCGATGATCATCTAAATTCAAGGAAATCATCTACTCTACACAGAAAATCAATATTTACATGTTATCATTAGAAATTGACGGATATTTCGTATTCGTTGAGCAAACACTATTAGCAACAACCTACTGTGGGAGAAAACAAACCAGATTCCAGAGAAGGAAGAAATCAGTAAGAAGTGCTGTAAGTGAATAGGACATACATTGAGGAACGTAGGCCACTGCGTCACAAGTCAAGTTCTCACATGTATTCCTTAAAGCCAAAGGAGAAGAGGAAAACCAAGGGACAAACTACTTTGGGAAATGGAGATAGACATGAGAAGAATGTACAAGAATTGGATATAACTAGAAAGGAAGGCTCAGGACAGGGTGGGTTGGAGAATACTGGTCTTTGGACTATGCTCCATTGGGATCAACAGGCTTAAGTAAGTGATTGAAAATTGAATGTTTTAATAGGTTTCATTTGAATGAATTAGTTTCTCTATTTCTGAATTCGGTGTACCATCGTCAGTATATCGTCAAAAAAGATCTGAAAAGTACTTACGTAGGTGATTTGACCACGACCCTAAAAATGTAATATTACAAAATGTTGACACTGACATGTAAGTAAAAGTGCTCTTAATCATAAAAATCTGATCATCCCTTTTATTATTTTCATTATGAATAGCTAAGCTTAAATCCAAATATCTTATATGGATGATAATGTCAATGAAACACGTCTTATTATATTATTCACAAATGAAAGTTATTAAAATGGGAAAAATAAATCAATAATGGAAAGTGATACTATTATTGATTGAGACTTCTTTATTGATTATAATTTGCAGTTTTACGTAATGGGGGTAAGAAATGTATGTGACCATGTAATTTTATTACATAATGCATGAAAATATTTTTGTGATTATTATTATTAGTGGCTTTATTCACTATTGTATTTCTGGCACAACACAAAGTATTTTGGTGAAACTCTGTTTTATGGACGACCTTTGAACGTATTTTTAAGTGACCTTGAGAACATTAGCCAATCAGAAGAGAGTTAGTATAAAGTAAAAATATATTATAAAAAAGTAATGAATTACAATGGATATTCTTCTTTTACATGATTTAAGAACTTGTTGAGGTTTGATAAAGGTTCAGAAGTTTTGAAATCATAGTGCATGCAGTATAAGAACTCGTCCATATGGCTCCATAATAATCGTCCTCTGGAGCCGTGGTAGGGTCTTAAAAAATACTCCAGTCTACACCACATGCCTTCAATGTTGTTTGTATGGATCCCCGTCGTTGGATCAACAAAATGACGTTTGTGCGCCACAATATGATGCACAAAACCAAGTCTCGAGAGCCATCTATACGCTTTCCAATCATCGGTATAGATCGTCGTGCCAGGCTGAACGTACTCCTTGATGATTGGTATGATTGTGGTAACCTGACGGTTTCTTACTCTTTGAAAATGTCCTTTTTGAGTTGAATGATCGTAAAACCCAAGTACCTGTCAAGTATATTCACGGAAGTGCTACTTACCCAATCTTCTTTGATAAAACGTCCTTTATTGTATTTTCGCTTTCTAACTAGCGCCTCATCTATTTCCACTATCTATCCACTATCATTTTCATTGCGCATATATCACGACAATATTCATACCACTGAACGGCGGAAGTTTCCGTAACATCTGGAAAAGCCGCGGCTAATGTTACTGGAGACTTTATGATCCAATTTGCAACGATTATCATGATTTGTCTTAGCCTTAGCCGTGACCGGGCAAAAAAGTGCCAGTTCGAGTAGATTTTTTTCTCCGACATATAGTACAACGAAATACAATATCATCGCGGTAGTCTGCACATCGTGCTGCGGTCATTTGATTGCCGCAGTCACAGACACAGGAACTTCTTAATAGTCCCATCTGCTGTAATCTCTCAACGATCACCTCTTCTCTAAAATCTGCTGTAAAACGATCGAATGTTAGCATCTCGCACTGAACTTAGCGCCGTGACCTTGAAACTCCTTAAACGCTTCTGATTGGCTCGTCCATAAATTAGAGTCCTACCAGTATTTTAACAAGTTTGCTTTTCTTATTTGTTGATCGATCCTTGAGATAAATATAGAGTAATCACCAGTTAGATGTTAGCAGTTTAGGAATGGACACATGAATTATATACATTCTGTTCACTGCATATTGCCAGCAAACACGACGTCTCTGATTAGGCATTTTTAAGTAGTACAGTGAAAGGTTATAAACCTTTTCATAAACGCACTTGAATAGATTATACAATTAATAACCATAATGATGTGTTAAAACAAACAAGGAAATAGACAACTTGTTGAAATATTCAGATGGCAGGAATAGGTAGCCCGGATGTTTAAGCAGGCCCCCAACATGAATAAATTTATCAACAAGATATAATTTGATCATAACAATTTCTTTAAATGAATATTAAGTTGCCTGGTAGTACGCCCGATATAGCTACCTCCATAGGAAATATTTTATTTCTAATTGTTCATATAGAAACAACAATTTATTCACTTACAAATTTAGTGGGACATGTACACTAAGTCATGGTTTATAATAAAGATATTTGAGTTAATCATATATTGAAAATGAAAGTGTATTAAGTTGTGAAGTACTCAAAATGGAAGTCATTTGAATGTGTGATCATTAATGAAAAACCATTATTACCCTATTTCCTCCTATTTTATAAACTTAAGAATAAAGATAACGTAACCGCTTAATATACGTAATATCAGATGGGTTTTGTGGATATTATAGTAATTTCAGTGGTTATGATCATGAGTCAGTTGAAGCTAGACCACCATGGAAAACCTGGAAGCACTGGATGGCCGCTTCGCTCTATTGTGGGACTCCTCAGCAGTGCGCATTCATGGCCTCGCCCCCTGTGAGATTCAAACCCAGGACCTACTGGCTTCGTGCACGCGATCTTCAGCAACCATCCATTCGACTTGGAAAATATCAAAATAATACGAAGAAAAAAACTTTCTCAACTCTAAAGGAAGATGAGTATCTGATGTTTTCCATGTATTCCTGAGAAGAAAAGATGGTATTACTATCCATCTGATTTGAACTATCTTTCCAAGCTTACACGTCTAATCCTATTTACAAATCACAATGTTATCATAACACACAAGTTCAACTATATCTTTTAACATTACAAATGTCATATTTTATACACTCATTAACGCGCACACAAATATACAAGGATGTTTCCTCATCTTCACCGGAGTGGAATGACAGTGGCTTCGTCAGACCTGTTTCTTAGTTGCTTCATTCATTTCTACCATTTAGACATAGTTTGTTTATTTATTCTCTGAAGAAGTTGCTTACACTGTCACGAAAAGTCAGGAAATTTAACTTTTCATCTCATTGAGATATTACAAATATATTATTTGCTTATTGGTAACAATTGTACACAATACTCAATTTATTTGAAATTAGCAGGTCAACTCTTCGTAATGATATCTAAACTTGTTAGTTTTGTTAGTCGATTTATAATAAGCGGTCGTTAAGTGATATATATATATATATATATATATATATAGTGAAAAAGTGGGATAACACTAAGGTATTGCGTCATTCAGGTAAGTTGCTGAATCCCCCCCAAGCAGTTATAATCAAGTTTTTCCTATCCATCTGTGTGCATGGTAAATTTGAAACACTGAAATCATATCAGATGGGGTTTCTGCTAATATTATAGTAATTTCAATAGTTGAGATCATGAGTCAATTGTGAGATATTAACTCACTGAAGACATTGGTGGATGTGTTGTTCAAATTCGTGGATTAGTTGAAGTTAGAAATTAACAGCATTGGATGCCGGATCAGTGGTCTAGCGGTTAGACGCTCGAGCACGAGACTGATAGGTCGTGGATTTGGATCTGGTGAGGAAGGATCGTGGTCTCGCACGGCTTAGTAGTCCCACAGTAGGACGGAACGGCTGTCCAATACTTCCACGTTTTCCATGGTGGTCTAAATTCAATTGACTCATGATCTCAACTATTGAAATTACTGAAATCATATTTATTTTTATCATATAGTGCATGATAATTGCACATTTTTGGAAATGAATACTGGAATATACATATGATATAGTTGTTCTATAGTTTGTCTATCATAATCTCATTATAAATATTTGGGTATCAACTTACCGTATAATTTTTGTCTCCTTTCTGGATATTACGTCATGGTTAATACATTTTGTTTCTGAATGAATTAAGTAAATGAAATCCTAATGTTTATAGTAAGGTGAAATTGCCAATTTTACTGACACCTTGTGTATAAGGAAACAATAGTAACTTTGATTCATCCTTTCTTATTTTGAGTGGTAAGTTGGGCGCATCTAATTGATTTAGTATACAATAGAACAACCTATTCATCGAATAAGAGTTGAAGTAAATTTCATAATTCTCAGTTTGATTTCTCACAGTAATCAATATAGATGGCTTGTGATGAATGTCAAATTTTAGTAAGATCATGAACCGACCTTATTGTTATACAACATGGTTTGACAAGTAGTCATCAGATTGATGTATTGAAGTAAGTGGAAGAACATTGGGTAACAATAGTATTTGGATCTGCAATGTTACCTAATAAAATTTGATCTCATGAAACTCACAAGATATGATCAGTGTTAACATCACATCCATCAATGAAAACGATACATTTAGAACAGGGATGATCCTCTACTTTATTACATTTCCAATTGCTAATTCATAGAGAACTAAATAGTTTTATATTCCACGATTTAGATTCACAAAGTTTTTTTCTGAGGAAAACAATAGCGAATGGAGTTACAGACTGTAGTATCATAAATCAAGTATTAGATACACCAGAACACGGATGGGACAGTTTTTCTCCATTACACATAGCTTATAATATTTATGGCTTATTATGTTCATTTCTTTGAATGAGTACATATGATAAATATCTTATGTTCGAATCTCGCTAGTCGGGATCATAGATGAGCACTGCTAAGGAGTCCCATACTAGAACGAAACCGCCGTCTAGTGCTTCCAGATTTTCCGTGATGGTCTAGCTTCAACTAACTCATAATCTCAACCATCAAAATATCTTATATCTTTTAAACAAAAATCTCACATTCTCTTTGAAATTTAACTTAGCGGAAATAACTATGTAATGACTTACAATTTTTTTAAAATCACACTAAATTGTTATATCCACACAAATAACTCCATTAGTCATATATTCCAAATGAAACTTCTCTGGTCTAGCAAACAACCTAAGACCAAATTTGTTTGATTCTTTACGTATGGTAAAACTTTAAAACTGTGCTTTCTCTTCCCGCATTATGAGGAATAAATGTGTCAGTGGTAATAAATTCAGTTCTTTCATGTCAATCATGCATTTGTTTGCATCAGTCTTAGAAAAGATCCAGTTCTTATGGATTGATTTTTTGTAAACCAACATACACTGCTGAAATACAAAAATAAAAATGAGAAGTATTGGCATCTGGAAACGTTGATAAATACAATCGTTGAGACTATAATCTATGGACGACCTATGATCGACGCTAAAGTGACCTTGAAAATGTCCACCTCATAAGTAGGACTAAATGAGGGTTAGCAATTAGATTTAGAGTTTTCATCACGAACTGACATAATCTATAATACCAAGACTTAATTTAGCCGAATGTATGAATGAGTTTCGAGGCGAAATCCCAGAATCATTACCTTGTATCTTGTATTTCAGTTAGTTCAACCTTGTCTTAATAATCTCATATAATGTTAATCATTGTATCGAACTGTATCCGGTTGTGAAAATGTCATCAGAACTTACTTTATTAAAAAATTTGGTAAACTATAAAATACATATGTCATTACATCCTTCTTGTTTTGGTATTTGAAACGAAATTCAAGCAAATATGTAGTGAAAATGCAGTTCGAACTACTACTGTGGTATGTGCTACTTATATCGACATAAGTAGTGTGTAGCGCTAGTTAGATAAAGAAGGTTTGGAAGCAGAAGATTCGTAAAGGTCAAGAAGGGAAGAACAGTAAAAGAAAGCAATTGACATGGAAATGTAGGAACAGCAAAGTCTAAGACAATTAAAGAAGATTTTTCAAATGAAGTGTTGGAGTATGCTTTCTCTATTTTATTATGTAACTCTATAATTTTGTGTTTAAAACAACCGATTACCCTCATCTGTGTTCTCTTTCACCACACCATGGTGCATTTTCTCTATTTAATGTAGATTTCAAGACTATTTTCGTTCTTCCTATTTAAGTGGTAGTTAGGTAGGGATGATAGAATTAAGTCACATGTACAATCCCAAAAAAATGTCGTTTGTTCAGGGATCCTAGTTGCATATTTCCATATATACAAAAAAGGATTATGATCGATTAGTTCTCATCATTCGCTTACACATGAACATACTTGATGCGTTTCATTAAACACAAACCATGTTACATTTGACTGAAAGGAATTATTGAATAGAAATAGAGAGCTGAGAATCCATTTACTCAATTAAATTTAGAAAATGATTAACTGATGTAGTTTTTAAACAGAACATACAACTCTCTTTGAAGTAAGAATAAGCCAATCTATGTCTCCCTAAGAAACAAAAAAGTATCAAAATGAGCACATAAATTGAAGAATTGAGTATTTTGGATTAGACATTTGGTCCATTGCTTCTTGAGATATCAACAAAATGTATATTATATACTGCTAGCGATTCCATTATACTTGAATAATTAGGTAATGGATAGGAAAAGCTGTGACAATCATCAGAGTTATGTAATACTTGGATACGATCTGAACTAAGAAGGACCTGACATTGGTCACCATCCAGTTATCAATCAATTGTAAATATATACCATTCCAACAGGAGATCAGTCGCGGCCAGGGCAGCGTCTCTAACTGTGAAGCTGGGTGATACAGGATCGAATCCATCAAGAAATATCAGTTCCCTCAAGATTACATGTACATCTTGCTGATGGGTGTCAAATAGCATGTAACCTTGGTCCATGGTTTCCTATTGATTACCTATAACCATCATCTTAATGTATTGTATTGATTAAAATAATTCAAATTAAAATATTGGAACATTGATTCTTTCATTGAACTATAACTTACATTCCATCTCCCACTTCCTATAAATAATGGTGAAGCAATTTTATCAAATTAATTATTTTAACATGTACAGTATTGATAGGGTGATGTATTATGTAGAAGAAAAGAAATTTAAGTTTAGGGTTCTTCATGAAACATAACAATATGGCGTTTCGAATCAGCGATACAGCGGAACAAGATAAAGGATCAAGACACCGAAGTACTTTGTGATTTCATTTTATTTTTAGGGACAATTGTGACACATGAAGAAAGTCTAAAATCTATCAGTAGCAAATCAACAACATAGGCTTTTGTCATCGATAACATCCATGTGCACCATGATAGAGAATATAGAAATCCACGTTACATGCCTTGTTTTATCTATGCTTGACTATTTTAGAAGGCTAAATATATTTGAGCTGTTTCACAAACGATACAAATCAGTGTTGGTATTTCAGAAAAGACATCTTAAAGAAATTGAACACTTGGAAATAGTTAGATCCAGCCAATAAGGGTGATTGATCTACACTCGATTAATGAAATGCGGATCAAGCATATACGATGAAAAAATTCGATGCCAATCAAGGAACGTATTTTTTGATCGTTCACAACTTATAACAGCTCACGTGCTATTGAGTTTGTTCACCATTAATTCGATTAAGTCATTGTGTTAACTTATTAATGAACTGAGTCATTTGTACAACAACAACAACATATCTATATCATTGTATCTTTATTACTGTTGCGAATGTATGAACATGTATGCTTGAGCATTGCTTACTGCCCAAGCATTTATTCACGCTACTAGTCTTACTACTATCCGCCTAAATGATTTGATGATTCATTCATTTCACTATGTATATATATGTCCATGTTATCCATGTTCATTGCTCTCTCACTAGCTTACTCGTACTCATATTCGCTGACTCACTCGCTTGTCTTTCGGCACAACTCTTGTTTACCGCATCTGTAATTTTGAATATCTGTATGTGGTACCATAATAAATTTAATCAACGCTTCGTATTCGCCTTCTGATTAATATACCGTTCAGGCGTTATCTAGGACGGTTATCACGACGAACTGTATACAAAGTTTAAGCATTATATTGAATACCGACTACCACAAGTTAATCGAAATAATGAATTTCGTGTTAATTATGTTTTGATAAATGATATATTTGATTTTATTAATTGAATTCATGAGTCGTTCTAAGCTAGGCCATCATGAAATGCTTCATTCTCAAGAGTCCTATACTACAACGAAAATGGTCGTCTGATGCTTTCAAGTTTAGGGTTATTTATATTGTTCATAAATAGTTATACTTACCATCACTTCTGAAGACTATAAGAAATAGAGACCAAAAGATAAGGGTAATACATGGTAATATAATAATTTGATATGGAGTCAATAGAAAATCACTCTTAACCATTGGATATTGTATGAATTTCCAATGGAACGGATTACAATGTTTATATATAGATAAGCTTGACCAATTGAGATTAAACTTATAAAGGAGTCTATACATATGACAATAGACAATAATGTAACATTATCGAACATCCATCAATTGTATTCATCTAACGACATACATTAATTGTCGTTGAACCACACCTTATATCCATCCATATATGATGAGATGACAATTGAATTGCTATGATGTGATAATAGGCAAGATACTTAGTGAAAGTCAAATGTGTGGTTGTTGTCATGATTATCAAATAGGTGATTAATAAGTTAAACATATTATCGATTAGTTTTCTTGCATGTAAACATCATTTTGATGTATCCTCCCATCACTAAAAGTAAGTTGTAATACTTACTTAAATGGGTTATAAGTATAATAAACTCAGGAAGTCTATACTTGCTTGATTTACAGTAGTTATTGTCAAGTAAATCATGGATGACTAAATGTTCCATATTCTGTCCATAAGCATTTCTGAAGTATGAATTTGTTTTCGGTAGAGTTTATAACGAATCCCTTAATTGTAAAGTACTATCTACATCACAGTAGATCAAAAGAGAATAGATCCGTTGATAACGGTTGATGTTGAAAGCTTCATGTGTTGAGCTTCGTAGTATTATAACTTGTGACCGCCGATTAGAGAGCAATGATGTATCGATCGGATCAATGGTGTGCGAACCCGTATGAGCAGCCTAAAGTTCTGATTAGCCTTGCTTTCCGCCTAGCCCAGACAGTTAAGTCCAGAACGCAAGTCTCAGCCTCTGTAATATGAATCATTCATTTCAAATATACTGACTTTGTACAGCAATCAAACAGACCACAACATATCAATAAAATATGAAAGAACATTTGTACAAGAATTAGCCAGATGTGGCTGTGAATGTAGGAGATAGCAATTGATAGACAGGACATAATTCAAGAATGGTAAAACGTATAAGAATGGTTCATAGGTCTATAAAGGTATCTCAAAGTTACCATTCATTATGTTTCTCGGGACCTAACACATTGTCTGTGTAAGTTGTCACTAGTTTGGTTACTTGGAAAGAAATTATAGTAGTCATTTGTAAGTGACATTCGTGTTAACATACATTGTACTTTGCTTACGTTTTCTGGGTTTTAGAATTGAATTATTCTTCACGATTAACATCGTCGAACTTCGACCTAAAGTTAAAGAATGTATTAATGATAGGATATCGAAAACCATGTGTTCCAAAACCTGATGAAAGGTGAATATATGACCTATATACCTACATCCACGTTTGAAAGTAGACTAGATTTTTTCGGGTTCCATCTTTACAAGCTTATGTTAAGCATCTGACTGTTATTGCGGTTCATATCTTAGATACTACATTAGCCAAACACATTCTTCTCTTATCGTCAAAGTTAAAAATTCTTCCTTGCTTATAGACTGAGATGATCTGTGATTAGGGTCAGTCTGATGGTGTGTCATCTACATCCCAGATTCTTCCTAAGATCTCACTTCATCCAACTGCTGAAACTGAACCACTATTGATTAATATTTCTCAGGTTGACCAAACAAAACCTCCCGCTCTCTCTCACATTAAAATGAGCACCTGCATTTGTCATCTGTGTATCACTCATTTACCGACATTATTCTCATTCGCTGTTTAAAGTTATAACGTCTTCATTTATAGTTATAATAGCTTCAATTTAGTTATGCCAAACCCTTTTCTATGAAGTCATTTCTCTACGAACTGAAATAACCATAAATCGTCATTTAATAATAACAACAAAAATAGTTGCAAGGATTGACGTATTTAAAACCTGAAAACTCATTGATACTAAACGAAAATAAACTTTGAGATTAGATGATGGTTGGAGGTAGTCGACAAGAAACCCTGGACCCAGGTTTCGTTCTACTTGGCACTCGTCAGCAAGGTGAACCTGTATTCTTGAGACAATTGATGTTCCCTGATGGATTACATCCCGTATCAACCAGGTTCATAGTCAGAGACGTTAATACTGAGCTATCCGAGCCACAACCAGCATCCTGGGTGGTGATCAATGTCATACGCGTTTTGTCCTTTTTAGTACAAAACTTTGTACATATTAAAACTAGATGGTAAATAGTTCCAACTCTTATTCATAACTATATCAAGACATTATGAGTAATTACAGTCTGAACAACTTCTTTCTCAATATTCTTCTTGATCATCAGGATTGCTTGAACACGACGCTGTTATTCCTGGAGAATGGCACTAAATTTACCAAACGTACGCAATCCTGCATTGCATTTACGACGTGTTTTGAATAACTAATTCATCTTACTACCAAATCATCTCAATGCTTATTCGTAAGATTAGAACCAGCTAGAAGACAAGTTGCTAAACATGTTTAGTTCATGATACTTTTTATTTTACTGACAGTATTTAAAAAGTGCTTACCTGATGTTAGTCCTCTGTTCACCAGTGTAACATTAACTGAAACTATAAGTTACATTTAATAATCATTTGTATGCTGAGAATATGAGTAATTAAGATGCCAGTTTACAGGCATAATCAGCTTGATATAGATAAGGGTTTTTAGCGATTTCGTTTTCTACGGGATGTGATCGCTAACTCCATGCCCAACCTTCCTCCTTTGTCCAGGCTTGGAACCGGCAGTAGCGCTAGAAGAGCTCCAGGTGGAGTTTGCTTGATATAGATAGTAAAATTAAATGTGGATGAAATACGGGTTGTTCGATTGTTTGAAGTGTTCTAGTTCGAAGTTTAGTTTGATCAATCATTCGTCACATAATTCACTGGAATGAAAGATTTCAGATAGGCAATTTTGATTCCTTTTAAACGGACATCTCAATAATAATATGCGCAATGAATTTAGGTTCATTTCTTGCATCAAAACAAATTGATTATAATCATCTACAACTAGATAAAATAAAACACATTCAGAAAGCACAATACAACAAATACAACGATTTCTACGATAGATCAATCAAGTCTACCATAATACATGTGCCAGGTTATTTTGTGATCTATTGTTCATGTTCATCAAATTAGTTAAAGTTATTAGAGATGGTGTTAGTATAGGCTCCATTCGTTATCTTTACATTGTGTACATTCAAGAATGTGACTTCAGAAATTATTAATCCTCTTGATTGAGATCACGAATCAATTGATGTTAGACTACCATTGAAAACCTGGAATCACTAGACGGCTGTTTCGTCGTAGTATGGGACTCCCCACCAGTGCGCATCCACCCAGAACCTATCAGTCTCGCGCCAGGCGCTTAACCAACTAAATCACTGAGCCGGCATCCAGTGGTGTTAGTGTCTAACATCAACCGATCCACGAAATTGTGCGACCAACTTCCATTGTACTGAAGTAGATACCTGTCTCTACCCGACACAGATTAGCTCCACTGGTCACGGGTTCTCACTAGAACTCCGAGAATTCCCTCACGACGCTAGTCACTAGTGAGCACATGTTAATTGTCAGTGTAGGGGTTGTGGAGATCGTGGATATGCACTGCTGAGGAGTCCCATACTACGACGAAACAGCCGTCCAGTGCTCTCAGGTTTCCAACGGTGGTCTAGCTTCAATCGACTCATGATTTCAATCAGTGAAATTTCTGAAATCCCCACAAAACCCATTCTGATTGAAATATTGCATATCAGGCCAACTTACAATCATCATAATGGATAACATATACATTGAAAATCGGTAATAAAACACTTTAACAAGATGGGTATTACCTGATCACACTACTCCTGCTCGTACAATCGCCTTTAAACAATAATCGATTATCAGTGTACGTGTTTGTATAGATTGTAGAATTTTCATAGGCTTTATGTCACAAACTGATCTTAAGAAAGATCTGTTCATGACTTTAACTTTAAAAATACTTGGAATTCACTAGTCTTGAACTGTAAACACATAAAGAGACTGTAAACTTTCATAACCTATCAACTAAAATCGTATAACAGGGCTATGAATGGACTTAATAGCAAGTACAGCAATCAATTATAAAATGACCATGATATCATGAATAAAAGCTGCGATTCTTTTTATTACCTATACACACTACTGATGGGCGATCAGTAGCATGAAATTTCGAAAGAATGTTTTATACAAAGGAATAGTGTTGCTGTATCTCCACAGCAGTGCGCATCCACTACTTCGCCCCTGCGGGATTCGAATCCAGGACCTACCGGTTTCGCGCGCGAGCACTTAACCACCCAGCCACTGAGTTGGCCAACTCAGAGGGGGTGAGGTCGTGGATGTGCACTGCTGAGGAGTCCCAAAATAGGACGAAACGGCCGTTCAGTGCTTCCAGATTTTCCATGGTGGTCTGGCTTCAACTGACTCATGATTTTAACCATTGAAATAGTGTTGTTGTATATGATGAAACACATATGTACATGGAAGTAATGGTGTTGTCAACTCAAAACATGTTTGCACCCATAACTGGGAAAATAAACACCCATCTCTCAAACATTGAAACTGTGACCGTGACGATCGCTCATTGTTCTGCAGATACTTTATTCATGATTAGCCAAAAAATGTTGGTTGATTCCCATCCAACTGAGAACAATGTATCATACAACGAATCGAAGTTGAAGATTAGGGTTTACTTGATTGAATTAACCCGACGAGTTGAAAGACTCGATAAATTTAATGTAGTTTAGCTCAAATACTTGATTGACAGAATTCTATAACTACTCCAATAATAGACAAATACGACATTGATAATTGTACTTTGTTTGACAAATATGGATAACTCCGTCCAACAAGAGGTCAGTTATGGTTCGAGCAACAAAGCAGTTAATCCTCATACTACAAAGCTAAATGATATGAGATGGAATCACACAAGTAGTAATGGTTTCTTCAAGATTGACAGAACACTTTACTAACTTGTACCAGGTAAAACAAAACTTAAGTACACAGTATCCAGCAGAAAGTCTACAAACACGGAACATTATCCAACACACGTAGAAAATCTCCTGAATAACATCAAATGAAAATATGAATTGAAATCATCATCAGGGTCTCATAATGCAAAATTATTTATTTATTTTAACACACATATATTGGTTCAAGGAGGCACCAAATACATATACGCCACACAAATCTCATTTGATATGTGTGAGGGCTGTGATACTGTCCGGGTGCCCAAACCGAAGCAGGTGGTTTGCCTAGGGGGCCACACCCCGAGCCTTTGACCTGAAGGTCTGTTCCACAAGGCAGTGGAGCATCGTAAGGTGATGTAGTCACATGGAAGCCGGTGACCAACAATAGGTTCATACGCCATTTGTTCCTCTCATTTTCGTGAACAACACCCCCGCCACGAGAAGGCAGTGAGTAGGACTTCCCTGGTAGAGCCTATATACGCGTGTCCATGTGAGAGCATTTCGAGAGGGAGAGCGGACTCTCCCCACTCTCGGCCGTACCAGGGCATTTGGGGGCCATAAGGGAAAACGCACAAGACGTAATAAAAAGACAACGCAAAAAGAAGTCATATAGGTAGCGTCAGGTTCTCTAATTAATAGATGAAGATTAAAGTAATTTAGTAGTTGAATTCATGAGTTAATTGAAGCTGGACCACCATGGAAAACCTGGGAGCACCGGATGGCCGACTCATCCTAGCATACGACTCCGGAGTACCGCACACCTACGATCAAACAAGTGGGATCCAGACCTAGGACCTATCGGTCTCGTATGCGAACGCCTAACCTCTAGACCACTGAGCCAACATCCAACGGTGTTAATGTCGAACTTTAATCGATCCATGATCTTGCTCAACCACTCATTGTCTGGAGTAGATACCTGTCTCTACTCGACATGGATTGGACTTGATTAATCATGGCTTCTCACTGGGATCTCAGGAAATACCTCTTGAAGCCAGTCGTGGACGAGCACTGGTGAGGAGTGCCATGCTAGGACGAAGTGGCCATCCATTTAAAAGCATTTAAAGTTTGCCATCTGAAGACTTTCATTGCTATAAAACATGGGAAGAATGAATGATCAAACCAAACTTCGAACTAGAACACTTCAAACAATCGAACAACCCGTATTTCATCCACATTTAATTTTACTATCTATATCAAGCAAACTCCACCTGGAGCTCTTCTAGCGCTACTGCCGGTTCCAAGCCTGGACAAAGGAGGAAGGTTGGGCATGGGGTTAGCGATCCCATCCCGTAGAAAACTAAATCGCTAAAAAACCCTTATCTATATCAAGCTGATTATGCCTGTAAACTGGCATCTTAATTACTCATATTCTCAGCATACAAATGATCATTGAATGTAACGTATAGTTTCAGTTAATGGTACACTGGTGAACAGATGACTAATATCAGGTAAGCACTTTTTCAATACTGTCAGTACAATGAAAAGTATCATGAACCAAACATGTTTAGAAACTTGCCTTCTGACTGGTTCTAATCTTACGAATAAGCATTGAGATGATTTGGTAGTAAGATGAATTAGTTATTCAAAACACGTCGTAAATGCAATGCAGGATTGCGTACGTTTGGTAAATTTAGTGCCATTCTCCAGGAATAACAGCGTCGTGTTCAAGCAATCCTGATGATCAAGAAGAATATTGAGAAAGAAGTTGTTCAGACTGTAATTACTCATAATGTCTTGATATAGCTATGAATAAAAGCTGGAACTATTCGCCATCTAGTTTTAATATGTACAAAGTTTTGTACTAAAAAGGACAAAACGCGTATGACATTGATCACCACCCAGGATGCTGGTTGTGGCTCGGATAGCTCAGTATTAACGTCTCTGACTATGAACCTGGTTGATACGGGATGTAATCCATCAGGGAACATCAATTGTCTCAAGAATACAGGTTCACCTTGCTGACGAGTGCCAAGTAGAACGAAACCTGGGTCCAGGGTTTCTTGTCGACTACCTCCAACCATCATCTAATCTCAAAGTTTATTTTCGTTTAGTATCAATGAGTTTTTAGGTTTTAAATACGTCAATCCTTGCAACTATTTTTGTTGTTATTATTAAATGACGCTTTCTGGTTATTTCAGTTCGTGGAGAAATCAGTTCATAGAAAAGGGTTTGGCATAATTAAATTGAAGCTATTATAACTATAAATGAAGACGTTATAACTTTAAACAGCGAATGAGAATAATGTCGGTAAATGAGTGATACACAGATGACAAATGCAGGTGCTCATTTTAATGTGAGAGAGAGCGGGAGGTTTTGTTTGGTCAACCTGAGAAATATTAATCAATAGTGGTTCAGTTTCAGCAGTTGGATGAAGTGAGATCTTAGGAAGAATCTGGGATGTAGATGACACACCATCAGACTGACCCTAATCACAGATCATCTCAGTTTATAAGCAAGGAAGAAATTTTAACTTTGACGATCAGAGAAGAATTTGTTTGGCTAATGTAGTATCTAAAATATGAACCCCAATAACAGTCAGACGCTTAACATAAGCTTGTAAAGATCGAAGGCGAAAAAACTAGTCTAGTTTCAAACGTTGATGTAGGTGTATGGGTCATATATTCACCTTTCATCAGATTTTGAAATACATGGTTATCGACATCCTATGATTGTTACATTCTTTGACCTTAAGTCGAAGTTCGACTATGTTAATTGTGAAGAATAATGCAGTTCTAAAACCAAGAAAACGTAAGCAAATTATAGTGTATGTTAACATGAATGTCACTTACAAATGACTACTATAATTTCTTTTCAATTAGCCAAACTATTGACAACTTACACAGACAATGTGTTAGGTCCCGAGAAACATAATGAATGGTAACTTTGAGATACCTTTATGAACCTATGAACCATTCTTATACGTTTTACCATTCTTGAATTATGTCCTGTCTATCAATTGCTATCTCCTACATTCACAGCCACATCTGGCTAATTCTTGTACAAATGTTCTTTCATATTTTATTGATACGTTGTGGTCTGTTTGATTGGTGTACAAACTCAGTATAATCGAAATGAATGATTCATATTGCAGAGGCTGAGACTTGCGTTCTGGACTTGACTGGCTGGGCTAGGCGGAAAGCAGGGCTAATCAGAACTTTAGGCTGCTCATACGGGTTCGCGCATCAGTGATCCGATCGATACATCATTGCTTTCTAATTGGCGGTCACAAGTTATAACCCTATGAAACTAAACACATGAAGCTTTCAACATCAACCGTTATCAACGAATCTATTCTCTTTCGATCTACTGTGATGTAGATAGTACTTTAAAACTAAGGGATTCGTTATCAACTCTATCGAAAACAAATTCTTACTTCAGAAATGCTTATGGACAGAATGTAGTACATTTAGTCATCTATGATTTACTTGACATAACTACTGTAAATCAAGCAAGTATAGACTTGCTGAGTTTATTATACCTATAACCTATATAGGTAAGTAGGACGAGTGACTTTTTCATATGGGGAGGATACATCAAAATGATGTTTACATTCAAGAAAGCTGATCGATAAAATGTTTAGCTTATTAATCATCTATTGGATAATCATGACAACAATCACACATTTGACTTTCACTAAGTATCTTGCCTATTATCACATCATAGCAATTCAATTGTCATCTCATCATATATGGATGGATATAAGGTGTGGTTCAACGACAATGAATGTATGGCGTTGGATGAATACAACTGGTGGATGTTCGATAATGTTACATTATCCCCTATTGTCATATGTGTAGACTCCTTTATAAGTTTAATCTCAATTGGTCAAGCTTATCTATATATAAACATTGTAATCCGTTCCATTGGAAATTCATACAATATCCAATGGTTAAGAGTGATTTTCTATTGACTCCATATCAAATATTCATATTACCATGTATTACCCTTATCTTTTGGTCTCTATTTCTTATAGTCTTCAGAAGTGATGGTAAGTATATCTATTAATCAACAATATAAATAACCTCTAATATACAGTTAGATTAAATAATAATCATAATAATCATGATAACTAAATGACAAAAGTGCATATGAAGTTCGTTCATGAAGTAAGGGTATTGTAAAATGAATGTATGATCATTTGTTATCAAAGTTACATAATGTGTGAACTAAGAGTAACATTATCATTTATTTGAATAAAATGAAATAATGAGCGTTCACATGGAGATAATAATGATTAATTCTATGGTTACATGATCAGTGATGATTCTACAAACAGACAACTGAAGTTTTTTAGATTTCACTGAGTTACTACTGACTAGCAAACATACAAATCTTGTCAACTAAAGGGGTTGTTTTATCTCTTTAGCTTATCTGTTTTATTGTATAATACTATGTGTATCGATGTAGAATTGGAGAGTTATCTTAGAAACAATTATTGTCTCTAATCTATTGTTCACTGTATACATACACTTTTTACCGATACCCTATTGTGATCAGTATACTATGTGAAAACCTTAATTACCTTTCAAAGGTATCATCATAATAGATATTACAGTCGTATATTTTGTCATCTATTTAGATTTTGTCACGAAACAAGTGGACAAAAAAATCTAAAAATGTGTCTAAATTCATTTTGCATTTTTTGATTGAGATCATGAATCAATCGATGTTAGACCACGGTTGGAAACCTGGAAGCACTAGACGTCGTAGTATGGTACTCCTCACCAGTGTGCATCAATGACCCCTCTCCTCGCGAGATTCAAACCCAGAATTTATCATTCTCGCGCCAGGCTCTTAACTAACTAGACCACTGAGCCGGCATCCAATGGATGTTAGTGTCTAACATCAACCAATCCACGAAATTGCGCGACCAACTTCCATTGTACTGAGGTAGATACCTGTCTCTACCCGACACGGATTAGCTCCACTGGTCATTTTGCATTGTTTGTTTAAATCTTCCCATTAACGTAAAGAATTTCAGTTGATCAGTCTCCTATTGGCATATATACAGTCCAAGCGGATTGCTTCGATATTGTTTTAAGTTACAAGAATTATAGGCAAACATTCAATATGGGATGTAGTTACATCCAACCGACGAGACCCAAATAAGACGAAACGTTCGTCTTGAATTTCACTACTCGTTACCATCTATCTTTACTTATAAATATGTATCTACTTGAAAGTCTTTATCAGAATTTCCTACTAACCACAAAGTCTTGTCTGTTTGGCAGGAAAAAAATCAAAGAAACTTGATAAAGCAAAGACAAAGACAATTACTAAATAACACTTATGTCAATCAATTTTGTTTCTTTTTTGCTTTTAAGATTAAGGACTACTTTTATTCGAATGAGTAGTTTGTGAAAATGAATATCAACCAAACGCAATTAGTTTGTCGTGGATTCACACGCACACACACACACACACAGAGACAGACAGACAGACACTGAAATACAAACACTCATACAAATGTATGATAGAGCTCTTACACTGATGAATAACAGTCAAATACTCCAATCTTTTCTTACAAGAATAGTCTTACCATGAAAAGTAGATCAATCTGATAAGCATTCTCTTATAATTTCTCTCATTACAACCCAGCTATTCGTATTGCTTAGTATTCTTGGACACCAACTCACTCAACAAGTCTTCAAATCAGAACACGGTTGAACAGGAAAGAGATTATGGTCCAAAATAACAAGGTTAGATGGAAGTATGAAGCACAATATGGAAAATGTTAGTATATTTATAGTTTTTACACGAGAAGATTCTAGAGCGTTCTCCAAGTATCAGCGTGCATCAAAGCAATCGTGCATTGAGTATGCTCTAATCCAATCTATGTCCAGCTAACACCTCTCCTTGAACAGATTCGTAGGATCTGGTGTTACGGTCCAACTGCAACCTAGTGACTGGTCTATGCTTCCGATTTGTCCATTTTCTAGGCAATAAAGAAGTTATATCACCTTTTGCTTTTACAGAACTTGAACTATCTGTTCCAGGAGTTTTGGTTTCAAAGGTGTCTAGCAGAACGTCAAGAGGTATTCGATATTGAGTCTCGTTGCTGGCTATCGAAGTTGCTTTTATTTTGTTAGCATGACGTACCCAAACTTATGAGCCAACTGACACCTCATAAACCACACTCCCTCTCTTTTTCAAGATCCGACCAGCTGTCCATGTAGGATGTTTTTCACGATAGTCCATAGCAAGTGCATTTTGACCCACCGTGAACAATCGTCTTTGTATCTCATGTGTCGATTGAACTTCTCCATCGATAGGTTTCGTTGAGGCTCAAGAACTGGCGTATGACGGATGGCGCCAAAGCAATCGTACATTGAGCATGCTTTAATCCAATCTATGTTACGCTAACACCTTCTTTCTAATTGATTCAATTCCTAAACTCTTCTAGTAATCCCCCCCAGGTTAAATCTACACAGTGACTTGGACATGAGAGAAAAGGCATTAGTAGTAATTACAATGAAACAATGTCATCATTTATGAGTATTTTCTAGAATAATCATTTTGTTTACTTCGGATATATTAGGAGGACAAGAGTAACTGAATATTCTGATTCGGTTCAATTCATTTTGACAAGGCATGATTTGTAAAGTACACCGGTAAAGCTTACTGTATGAAGAAATATTCATCATTGATAAATAAATATAGCGTCATTATCAGGGTATTGTTAGTTAGAGGATTTATATATTCCCACTATTCATATCCGATATCTTTTGATTTACGGGCTTTTTAGATGAGAGCATTAACACTTTTTGCATATACAATCTGATCATACACTTCCAGTCATCAAGATAGATTTTGCAGGTGATATAATTCTGTTAGATAGGGATGCTGACATAGTGCATGATCTTTGAAACACTTTGAGTTATAATGTAAGCATGTTTAAGCTGCGTCTCACGATATCTTAACAGAAAATATTGTTGCAAGTCTACATCAAAAGTTAGATTGATGATTGAAGGATGAGGCACTTTAGTCCGTTGACTATTTCACATAGCTAGGAAGTTTTATCAACTGTGATGATTGGAGTCCTAAATGAATCTCGGCACGGATTAACAAAGTTTACATGGCTTTAGTCATTATGAGTCACTTGAGGCATTGACGAGATTTTCGTCTGCTAGTCAAAAGACTATTATTCTGATTACCAGCTAGCTCTGTTTTAGTTGATAGTTGGAAAACCTGATATTTCGTAGGTGAGAATGTATTTGGTCAAAGTCACGGATACTAACGAAATTTTAACGTCGAATTCTATCCCAGTTAACCACATTATGAAGGATATTAAATGCAACTCAATGGGTATGTTTCATATTTATAAGTAAACCGGGTGTAGAAACGAATCAAGAATAATCTGTGGTCAATTGACTGAACTATTAAGACTCATCTTCAAATCGAATGACATGAAAACTGTGCTCAGATTAAGCAACTATATTATACCAAAAAACTTCATATACATACACAGTACATTAAACACGTAAGTTAATGATTGGAAGTTATTTGAAGCATAGGCAGTTAAAAATTGGAAGTTATGTAGGTCAATTACGAATGAGAAACATTTAGGTACTCATTCACTAGATGCATTTTTGTCCATCACATTATGCTCCTAAACAAATGAATTCAGTCACAGATACACTTACATAAACACATACATGTTTAGTATCATGATCGAACATCTATTTGGAAAGTCTCAGGAAATTTACGTCCAGATTTTCTCATTGAATAGTCATCAATGTCAAGCTTGTGCTGTTCTTTTAGTGCTGATTAGATCCCATCAACCAAGCTGCATTATGGCCATTAGATGAAGTTACATGGGATCATGAATACTGCATAGAGATATCAGGTGATTATAGGTAATAGTAGGAGTAGTCGACTGAAAATCAAGGACATGAGTCCTGTACTATTTGTCATTAGTCAACATAGTATATCTGTAATCCTGAAAGAAATTCAAACTCTTGGTTCATGTGGTTCCTAGCCAATCGGAATCACAACCTCATACAGTTATTATTATTATAACCAATTGTACCAGAGATTGTTTTACTGTACTTGTTTGTTTAACTGTACCATTATCTTTCCATGGATTGTGACCTTGTACGCTCTTACGTTCGACCACTGATTCCACTTGTATTTCTTTGACACGATCTCGGTATTCTTTCGATACCACGAGATCGCCAACGAATATATCTCGTTGCAACCTGTAACCGCCTTCTGATTTCTGGTACTCAACCTCCTTGTAGTGGTGTTCATAGTAAAACGTGACTCGACGCGACACTACACATTTCTTAATCCGTGCATTGGTAAAAGTTTAAAAGAAAGTGTACTTGATGTGGAAATGACATGATTCTATCCGAATATAATAACATTAAGATTCCATTCGTTATTCTTAAATAAAAAGCAAATTGTCTATCAAATCAAATAAAACCACTACACCCTTTGATTACTTAACATAATTTATGTGATGAGAATTACTGAGAAAGATTTTAAAACCATGCATAACTCTATCGTGCGAACATTTCAATGAATCTGTGAACAATTGTTGAGAAAACTGAAAATCACCGCTGGACCCCGTCTTAGTGGTGTGCAGGTTAAGCTTTCACGCGAGACCAAAGTTTCTCGGGTTCAAATTCCGCGTATATATCATGGATACGCATTACTAAGGAGACATGTACTAGAACGAAACGGCAATCTTCGACTTCCAGTTTATGAATAGTGATCTTTCTAAGTCAATGATCTAAACTACTCAAGTTCGACATTCTTAGGAAATTCCCCCTATAATAAAGTAACTCCTTGAAATAATATTTCCCTACTCATTCCCTGTGTACTTGTTTGCACTCAATTATGCACATTTGTTTGATAAAAATGTTCATTAGATGTTTTTACAATGAAACATTTCTGGATAAAGGATAGTTTGTTATTGATTTCCGTTCTGATCTTTCTTTCCAAATTGAAATTGAATGTATATTGTATTTCTAGTTTACAATAGACGTTAATAATGGTTATTGATTGACGAGATAATAGTGTTTTTATTTGCTTAGATAACTACTATTCTCTTATGGATAGAAATGATGAATCTTATACACCCATCTTATATACATCTTATATAAACATTTGATCCAAGTCTAATTTTGTGCCAAATAATTGCCATTTACACCATAGATGTGGGTTTCTTTTTTTACTGTCCAATCTATGAAGCACACTTTACAATCATATGATTAAGTGCAAATGATTTTTGTTCCGAAAAATCAATTTTTTTTACACAGATTACTACTAGAATAAAAAAGTAGTGTGTTACATTGAACTTTCATAGAAATTCCAATATTAGTGAAACAAGTAATTTGTATAATATTTGTTTGCCCTATCAGGGGTAACAGGTGTATGTAAGTAAGTAAGTAGGTAAGTAGGTAAGTAAGTAAGTAAGTAAGTAAGTAGTGTTGAAGTAAGTAAGTGTTGTAAGTAAGTAAGTAAGTAAGTAAGTAAGTAAGTAAGTAAGTAAGTAAGAAGTAAGTAAGTAAGTGTTGAAGTAAGTAAGTGTTGAAGTAAGTAAGTAAGTGTTGAAGTAAGTGTTGAAGTAAGTAAGTGTTGAAGTAAGTGCAAGTGTGAAGTAAGAAGTGTTGAAGTAAGTGAAGTAAGTAAGTAAGTAAGTGAGCAAGGAAGCAAGGAGTAAGTAGCAAGGCAAGAGGAGTGAGTAAGAAGTGAGTAAGTAAGTGGTAGAAGTAGTAAGTGCGTAAGGAAGTGTAAGTAAGGTAAGTAAGTAAGGTAAGTAGTAAGTAAGTAAGTAATTACTTTGAATATTAAAGTTCTAATAGAGAAATGTTAGTTTAGTGATTATTCCCTGAAGACTTTATCATTATGACAATATAATCCTCTGAAAAAAATATAAATTAATTCCTACGTGTGTTTCGGCCTGATCTGGTATTGATGATTTTTGTTTTATGATTCAGCCAATTTCATCAATACCAAAAGAATACACATTAAAACAAAGAATATAAAGATAAGGTACATCCAGCTGACAAAACCCATGTAAGACGAAATGCAAGTCTTGGATTACACTGCTAGCTACCATCTATCTTTGCATATAAAGATAAGATTTCATTCTTGATATTGAAATGTCTGAACAGACAAAATGTCAAAGCATTACAAATAGGAATGAAATTGTAAACATCTTTGTTGTATTTAAGTAGTATTAGTGGTAGTTGTTGTACAACAAATAGGGGAGTTACTGATTCATCCAAACTATAATCAATAATATTGTAACTACAAATCAGATCAAATGTTTATTGGACGATTGTATAATGTGTAAAGTGATATGAATTGAGTAAGAGACAATGAAACAAGATGGGTATTAACTAAATTATTCATATATTTCAAAGAGAAATAATTCTATTAAATTAGTGATGACAAAATACAGATGTAAAGGTGAGAATTATCAAAGGGAGGGCCACATTTCTACAATTGAAAAACATATGGAACTCAAAAAAACTGTCAGTCAGTCAGCCCTAAACTCAGAGTTTTCAATTCGTACATCAAGACAGTCCTATTGTAAGGAGCTGAAACTTCGAGGACTACCATAACCATCATCAAAAATGGACTACTATTTATCAACAATTGTCTACACAAGATACTCAATATCCCTTGACCGGGTACCGTCAGTAACAGTTTACTTTTGGAGAGAAAAAACCAACAAACTAATATCTAGCTGAAGAGGAAATTAAGAAATGAAGTTGCAAGTGGATAAAACACACATTACGCAAATCACCAAACTACATCATGAGACAAATCTTGATTTGGAATCCTGAATGGAAACGGAATAGAGGAAGGCGAAAGAAGAATTTACTTTAAACTTGCCTTTTCTTTCAGAACAATAATTTTGTTATAGAACTGTAGAATGTAATAAGAATCTAATGGGTTTTGTGGAGATTTTTTTTAGAAATTTCACTGGTTGAAATCATGAGTCAATTGAAGCTAGACCACCATGAAAAATCTGAAAGCACTGGATGGCCGTTTCATCTTATGTGGGACTCCCCAGCAGTGCGCATCCACAGTCCCGCACCCCGCGAGATTCTGACCCAGGACCTATCAGTCTCACGCCAGGCGCTTAATCAACTAGACCATTCAGCTGGTTGGCATCCAACAGTGTTAGTGTCTAACTTCAAACAATCCACGAAGTTGCGTCATCATACACCATTGTCTTCAATGAGTCCCTATCTCACAACAGATCTGGTTAATGAACTCCACTGGTAACGGCTTCTCACTAAGAACTCCAAGAGTATCTCCTGTAGCGAGTCACTAGTGAGCAGATGATTATTATCAGAATGGGTTTTGTGGATTTCAACCAGTGAAAAGGCTATTCATAAAAAATCATATGTGATATTTTGTTACATAAACATGTTGATGATCTACTTTCGTTCCCATTTTTTTTATTACTTCTTTGTCTGTATGAATATTTTGCTTATGATTATTATGTAATATCTTTGTTACTGTAAGGAGTAAAATATTGATTTTTTTTAATGACGTCATGTTCACTAATATATCCATTATTTGAGAAATGTAACATTTTAAAATAAACATTTGGTTAGATGTAACTTTCTATCATTTATAGATAATAAAATATTCTCAGAAAAGTGATATTTTGGAGGTTGTAGTCATTTCATAGTTGAATTCATCAGTTGATTCAAGCTAGATCACCATTACTTACTTACTTACTTACACCTGTTACTCCTCGTGAAGGAGCATAGGCCACTCACCAGCATTCTCCATCCAACCCTGTCCTGGGCAATCCTTTCCAGCTCCGTCCAGTTCCTATTGATCCTTTTCATATCTGCTTCTATTATCCGACGTAACGTGTTCTTTGGCCTTCCTCTTTTCCGCTTCCCTTCAGGATTCCAAGTTAGAGCTTGCCTCGTGATGCAGTTTGACGATTTGCGTAATGTATGTCCTATCCATTTCCATCGTCTTTTCCTAATTTCCTCTTCAGCTGGAAGTTGGTTTGTTCTCTCCCACAGAAGGCTATTGCTGATGGTATCCGGCCAATGGATGTTGAGTATCTTGCGTAGACAGCTATTTATAAATACTTGTACTTTCTTGATTGTGGTTGTTGTAGTTCTCCAAGTTTCAGCTCCATACAGTAGAATTGCCTTGACGTTCGTATTGAAGATTCTCACTTTGATATTGGTTGAAAGTTGTTTTGAGTTCCATATGTTCTTCAATTGTAAGAATGCGACCCTTGCTTTGCCGATCCTCGTCTTTACGTCTGCATCTGATCCTCCTTGTTCATCGATGATGCTTCGCAGGTATGTGAAGGACTCTACATCTTCCAGAGTTTCGCCATCAAGAGTGATTGGATTGCTGTTCTCCGCCTTGAATTTGAGGACCTTGGTTTTCCCTTTGTGTATGCTGAGGCCTACTGATGCAGAGACTGCTGCTACATTGGCTGTCTTTATCTGAATCTGTTCACGTGTACGTGATAGGAGGGCTAGGTCATCTGCGAAGTCCAGATCGTCTAATTGGTTCTGAGCTGTCCATTGTATTCCGTGTTTTCCTTCCGATGTCGAGGTCTTCATAATCCAGTCGACCACCAGAAGAAAGAGGAAGGGAGAGAGTAAACAGCCTTGTCTGACTCCGGTCCTTACTTGAATGCATCTGTCAGCTGTCCTCCATGCACTACTTTGCACTGTAGTCCGTCGTATGAGTTCCGGATAATATTGACAATCTTCTCAGGAACTCCGTAGTGTCGAAGAAGTTTCCATAATGTCCTCCTATCTACACTGTCGAATGCCTTTTCATAATCAATGAAGTTGATGTATAGTGATGAGTTCCACTCCACTGATTGTTCGACGATGATCCGTAGTGTTGCAATTTGGTCTGTGCACGACCGATCCTTTCGGAATCCAGCTTGTTGATCTCGAAGTTGGGCATCTACTGCATCCTTCATCCGATTCAGCAACACTCTGTTGAAGACTTTCCCTGGTATTGACAGTAGTGTAATGCTTCTGTAGTTTTCACATTTGCTCAGATCTCCTTTCTTTGGAATCTTGATGAGGTGTCCTTCTTTCCAGTCCATTGGCACTTGTTCCTCCTCCCAAATCTTTTTGAATAGAGGGTGAAGCATGCTTGTGGTTACTTCGACGTCTGATTTCAGTGCTTCAGCTGGTATGTTGTCGGGTCCTGCTGCTTTCCCGTTCTTGATTTGTCTGACGGCCATTCTAATTTCTTCCGTCGTTGGTGGGTTGACATCTATAGGAAGATCTGTGTGTGCTGCTTCGATGTTCGGTGGATTCATTGGAGCCGGCCTATTCAGGAGTTCCTCGAAGTATTCTACCCATCTGTTTCGCTGTTGTTGAATTTCAGTGATTGGCTTGCCTTCTTTGTCTTTGACCGGTATCTCTGGTTTACTGTATTTCCCTGATAGTTTCTTCGTTGTATCGTAGAGCTGTTTCATATTTCCTTCTCTAGCAGCTTTTTCTGCCGTCGTTGCTAATTCTTCAACGTATTTCTTCCTGTTGGCTCTAATGCTCCTCTTCACTTGCTTGTTTGCTTCTATGTATTCAGCTTGTGCTTGGACTTTCTCTGCTCGTGTTTGGCTGTTGTTAATTGCTGTCTTCTTGTTCTTCCTTTCTTTGATCTTGTCCAGTGTTTCTATAGAGATCCATTCCTTATGATGGTGTTTCTTTAGGCCCAGAACCTCTTGACACGTTGAAGTCAATGTTTCTTTGATGCCTTTCCAGTTGTCCTCCATGGTAGTTTCTTCTTCCTTCAGTAGATCTTGTAAGGCTTGGAATCTGTTGTTGAGAGCTATCTTGAATTCATTGAGTTTGTCAGTATCTCGAAGGAAGGCTGTATTGAACCTTTGTAGTGCTGTTTGTCCACTTGTCCAGTTCTTATTTAGCTTCAGTTTTAAATTGGCTACAACTAGGTGGTGATCTGAAGCTACGTCAGCTCCTCTCCTGGTTCTCACATCTTCCATTGTCCTTCGGAATTTTTGTTGATGCAAATATGATCTATTTGGTTCTCTGTAGTGTGGTCCGGTGAGATCCATGTAGCCTTGTGTATATGTTTGTGTGGAAATATTGTGCCTCCTATGACTAATTTGTTGAATGCACACAAATTTGCAAATCTTTCTCCATTTTCGTTCCTCTCTCCCAGTCCATGTCGTCCCATAATATCTTCATATCCAGTGTTGTCTATTCCGACCTTGGCATTTAGATCTCCCATCAGAATGGTGAGGTCCTTTCTTGAGCATTTCTCTATGATTGACTGAAGCCGCTCGTAGAATTGATCTTTAACGTCGTCGTTGCTACCATTGGTGGGTGCATAACATTGGATAATATTCATTAAGATCCCCTCCTTCTTTGTTTTGAATGATGCTTTGATGATTCTGGATCCGTGGGATTCCCATCCTACAAGTGCATTTCGTGCTACTTTGGACAGCATAAGAGCGACTCCCTGAGTGTGTGGAGCATTGTCCTCCTCGTGACCGGAGTATAGCAGCATCTCTCCCGTAGCTAGCCTTTTCTGTCCAGCTTGGGTCCAGTGGGTTTCGCTGATTCCCAGTACTGCTAAGTTGTATCTCCTCATTTCCGTTGCAAGTTGACTAGTCTTCCCGGTTTCCCACATTGTTCGAACGTTCCATGTACCTATAAAAATTTTTGCTCTGGTTGTTAGAAGGGGCATCGGCCTCGTGGCTTCCGAACGAACTCGGCTTTCACCATGAAGCGTCATAATTCTTCTAAGTGAAGACCTTCTAACTCTCAGGGCAGAGTTAAAATGGTTTGAATTATTTTTTCTGGTAAGCGTTTTCTTAGCGAGTTAGTTTTCTACGGGATGGGGACGCTAACCCCATGCCCAACCCTCCTCCTTTACCCGGGCTTGGGACCGGCAGTAACTCTAGAAGAGCTACAGGCGGAGTTTAGATCACCATTGAAAACTTTAAAGCACTAGACTGTCATTTCGTCCCAGTATCAGACTCCTCAACAATGTATACACACGACCTCACACGTAGGACTCGAACTCAGTACAGCCGGTCTCGTACGTGGACACTTAAACTTTAGATCACTGAGTCAGCATCCATTGATGCTAATGTTTAACTTCAATCAATCCACAAAATTGCGTCACTGTTCATCATTGAGTTCAGTGAGTCACTGCCTCACAGCAAGTTTTGGGTTAGAGTCTCGCGTGCGGAGTCGGGGATGAGCACTGCTTAAGAGTTCCATACTAAGATAAAAAGAACGTTCAATGCTTCTAAGTTTTCCATAATGGTCTAAGTTACATTGACTCATTAATTCAATTAATAAATAAAGTATTTATTAACTAAATTTTTTTAAAATGAACCAAACATCATGATTTTCAATAATCGAAGTTCTTCTAAAATGAATATCATTGATCAACATTGGCTAAAGGTGTCTGTCTGATAAGAGTTCATTTACAATCACGTTTATCAGATATGAACTCTTGAGTGATAAAAACTTATTGTTCTACATGAGATTGAATCCGGTAATTTCGAATTCCTGCTAAGTATAGTATTACTTGTTATATCCCGAAGAGAATAATGAATGGTAACTGTTGGATTCTATTTCTGAACTATTACTATAAGTATATATTTATTGTATAATTGTTAAGTAACTAAACTATTCATATTTGTGTTCTTCATATTATAAGCTTTATTTTGACCTATGAACTATTATTATACGATTTACCATTCTTGAGTTATGTCCAGTCTATTAACTACATTCTCCTACGTTCACAGCCACTTTTGGCTAAATGTTGTACAAATGTTGTTTCCTACTTTATGGTACGATGTCGTCTGCTTGGTTTCTATGTAAATTCAGCATGTTTGAAATAAATGATTCTCATAATGAAAGCTGGCATTGGTGTTCTGTACTTAACAGGCAGGGCTAGGCGAGAAGCAGGACCCATAAGGACTCTAGATTGCTCGTACTTGTTTTATGCGTCATTGGTCCGATCTAAAATTCATTGCCCTCTAATTTAGATACTGAACTTAGTTGTTCATAATTTCAATTACACCCAGTTAATAAATATAATGAGGTTTTCGTATAAAATCATTAGTTGCCAATTGCTTCATTATGAATATGATTGACTTCATAAAACATGCTTGGCTTAGAAGTAATTGTGTAAAGCAATATGATCCAACAGTTAGTTATCTATTATCTGCTAGGATACAAGCCTAAACATCTTAAAATAAAGACACATTGGTGATTCTAGAAGAAAAACGAAGGTAATCACATGCTTATTTCCCATTTCACACTATTCAATTTGGGAAGAAGGAAGAAATCTGTCTTCTGCTTTCTCCTAGGACTAGTTGACGACAAAATAATTTATGAACTAACCAATCAGATTTATGATATCAGATCTTGAATTTCGGCGTGAAATTCATTCATCTACTTATCTAAATAGCGTTTTGGCATTATACCTTATGTCAGTTCGTGATGAAAGCCCTAAATCTATTTCCTAACCTTAACCAACAACTATTATTGTGACCATTATTTCACTTAATTCAAAGTTTATTGAATAAAAACATTTAGTTTTACTTCTAGATTCTTCTACAAAGCCTAAGCTTTTGTTTAATGTATCGTTCACTATTATATCCTTCTCTATTCCGAGGCTATTGCAATTTAAGCGTAACCTTTTATATTCTACCCGAATGAATAGTTTCAACATAATTGTATTTTTCTTGTTGTTTGTTCATTGTGGTCGTGTTGGTCATTTATTTATTCAAATGTCTTTTTACATTAATCTGAATCAGGAATAAATCGAGCAGTGTTTCAATTCACTCGTCTTCTCTCTTGCTCGCTCTCGCTACCACGTCAACCGATCAGGTGCTCAAGGTCCTTGGTCTCAATTCGGACTCAAGTATTTCTAGCCTAAACGTTGAACTAATTAGCCTATTGTTTCAAACTCTTAACCTAACTTGTGACAAGTTGTCTTCTGTATATTGTTGGGCAGACAAATCAAAGATGTAGCAGGTAGAAGAAAGGTTATACAAGTGTTCTTTACATTCATAATTCCAATCTATAGTAAATGCTTCCGTAATGCTAAAAAGATGGAAGCTCACTATCTTTGGCAACTTTCTACTTACCTTGTAGATGACTTTAAACTGTGAGTCAGTTTTAAATGAATAACCTGTGTTCATAAGGTCTTTGATTATAGAGCTTCTTATTGAGATGCTTTCACCTCTTTTCACATAAACCGGATAATGTTCTTGCATCCTTCTTGATAAAATACGCATCAAACGACCTATATGCCTGGCTCTATATGAACAGGTACAGTCAGTCAGTTAGTAACAAAGTAGAACTTCGTACGTACGTACATCAGTTCAAGTTGCCATACCACATTAGCACAGAGATACTAGTGTCGATCCAAATTCCATAGTGGTAGAGGTAGTAAGAGTATAAGCAGTAATCGCAAACATTAGGGTTTGAAGATGTTATTCAAGGAGTATAATATAGTGAAATAAATTTGGAAAGAGAAAAAGAAAGGGACATAAAGAATTGAGAAGATTAGAATTTGGAAGAACACGAAGAGTGTCTGCACCTGCGCCATTGCAAACGGTTTTCAACCATGTCACTCAGGATCTCTAACCATAGGTTGCTATCGTCTCGCGGACCCCAACCAGGTAGTCTACACCTACCAACATGGCTCAGTTCGCTTGTCAGTGACTTCATGAACTTGTGCCATGTTTTGGTCTGGCCGCCCCTAGCTTTCTTCCAACCTACTCCTATACCACTGAACATAGCACGTCGAGGCAGTCGGTCGTTGGGCATACGTAACACGTGTCCCAGCCATCTCAACTGATGAAATTTCACTACTTCATCAATTGATTTGCCATCCTTACCTAGTACCCGTTTCCTAACAACTGTGTTACTTACTCGATGGTCCCAGGATATACGAGCAATGCTTAGAAGACACTTATGATCGAATATTAGTAACCTACGAATATCCTCTACTCTTACCGGCTATGTTTCACTGCCATGAAGTAGAACGGAACGAACTGCTTCACAGTGAACTCGTCCTTTGGTTGATAGACGGATATCTTACCTACGCCATAAATGACATAATTTGGCAAAAGCTAGTTGAACAAGTACATTGACAAATGTATATTAAATTGATTAAATGCGAGAGTTTACATTTTAGATTGTTACTGAACACTAATTGTCAAGATCATTTTATAGAAAGTAGTCAAGAATTCTTCATTTCAAAATGTCTATCACTTCTTTAATCGCCTTTAATAAAATACACATATTTATCTGATTAGTTCATTCTTATAATTGTGATACGGTTATAGACACACAAACACATTCATTAATGACATACCTTAGAATTGATAGATAAACAGACACACATTTATTTAATTTAAAATAAAGTAACCAATCAAAATCATCCAAACTAAATCTTATTTATCCTTTAAGAATTACCATCCAATTTTGGCACAGAAACAAAACAAAACAAACAACAAACAAATCGTTAAAACTATAAATATCAATTTACTTACATAGAGACAGTGAAGAATATTTTCCATCTTTTTTTGCATATTCCATTCAAAGGAATCATCATGTCATTCATCACTTTCAATACATCTATACATCATAATCATAATAATAATCCTATAGAGAAATGTTCAATTCATGTTAAGAATATGGAATATGCTGTAGGATTTTTAAGAGGTTATATTAGTCCAATTATTGTATTATTTGGTGTATTTGGTAATATATCAGCATTTTATTTATTTTTAACTCATAAACCATGGAATCGTTTTTCTATTTATGTTATGACATTAGCTATCTCTGATAGTTTGGTCTTAATCACCAATACATTATTAGATGATTTTCTTGGACGTGGATTATATTATTTAACAAATAAAAATATTATGATTAAATTAGATACTATATCATTAATATCATGTCAATTAATGGAATTAATTGGAACATGGTTTGTATTTAATTCTGGTTGTTTATTAGTTGCATTTAGTATAGATCGTGTTAATTGTTTATATTGGCCATTAAAATGTCGTTCAAATGGTGGTGTAGGTATGGCTATATTTATATGTAGTTTCATTATCATTATTGGTTTAATATTTAGTATACCTTACGCTCTGCTACAAACATTAATTGATAAAAATGTTCATATAACTAATAGTACATTAACAAACTATATCAATACTACTACTACTAATACTACTCATATGGATAATAGTAGTATAATGAGTAATCATACGATACAAAATCAAATCTATGATTTATCTCATTGTTCTGATTGTATTGAAAATCATCATAATGTGGCAGAAACAATGAAAAGTAAGTTGTATCATACATTTGTTCCGTTTTGTTTTGTTTTCATTCTCGTTTTAATTAAAATTGTTTATATTCATTGAAGTGTAATAAACAAATGTCATTGATAATATGAAAGGATCAGAAATTTTAGAGTATTCTCGAATAGGTTATCATATACAATGACATCATTTTGAAAAACGAGAATGGATAATGAGGAGAAATATAGAAGGAAGAAGAGGAGCAGAAGGAGGAGGAAGAGGAGGAACGTGAAGTATAGTAAAATATACTTTGATATGTTTACAAGTCATATTGTGTACTTGAATAATGAATATGGATTTCGTTACATACTACTAACTAGTCATTCTCCCATAGTTACAATACAAAAATGAATTAATCATAAACAAATGAAAATTTTCAATCACTGTTTATTAACTTATATGGTAACAAATTCACTTGATATTGTTGTTTACATGAATCTTCTCATTGATGTTTAGGATTGTAATTGATTAGTCTATTATTAACACATGTGCACACTGTGTGAAATGCTTTGATATTGCCTTGATTCATATGCATTATAAGCATTATATGTGAATAACGTAATGGAGTACTGAGTTCAAGTCCCAGAGTGAACATCAACTCTGAGATTATGGTCCATCCAGCTGACGAGTGCTAAATAGGACGAAAGGCACGTCCTTGATTCAGGTGCTAGCTATTATACACCTTTGCTTATATTGTAACACTTTAAATGAATATACATGAGAATGTATTGCATAAGTAGAGTAGGGAAAGTAACTAAAATCATACCAATATCATAGATATGGTGAAAGACTAAATATGAACGGATATAATTGAAATAAAAATAAGATATCAATAAAATAAAGTATTAAGGGTTAATAATGAAGTTGATGATCTAAGAGAAAATGATTGCTGAATGAATTTGTATAATTGTAATCAATGTTGTTCCATGTTATTTCGGATCATAATTGTTAATTATAGTTATTAGAATGGGGTTTTATGGGCATGGTTATAATCATAATAGTTGAATTTATGAATGGATTTAACCTGGAACACCAATGAAAACCTGGAAGCGTTGGATGGCCGTTTCGTTCTAGTATAGGACGAATCCAATATGTAGGATCATAGATGTTGACTGCTGACGAGTCCCATACTAGGACAAAACGGTTGTCCAGTGCTTCCAGGTTTTCAATGACGGTCTAACTTAAATAGTTTCATGAGTTCAACTAGTAAAAAGTTATGGTTGTGTTTGATGTTCTCTTATTCATTCATCCAATAATACAGTAAATAACAGAGAGCATTGGGTGACTTTATTATTTTATTTATGTTTTATTGATGCCTGTCGTGAATCTACATCTATAATGTTAAAGTCTAATTGAAGTCTCGAATCATTCTTATTGAGTAGAACACTTTCAGCAGTTTGTACACTGTTGTTCAAAATACACACAAATTTTAGTCAGTAAGGAACGACGAGTTTCACCACGGTCTCGGTGATCGGACGAGAATCAATGCTTTCAACGTGGTATGGTCCAACTGTTGGACTATTGTAACCAATGGTTGGAGACTCTGGGTGAAATGGCTCAGAATCGATCACAATGGCGTAGGTTTATACATTCTCTGCCTTCCCTTAAACTATGAGATTAAAATCGCTTGATATCTTTCTGTCTACCAACTAATTCTTTCTTCCTGTATTATATCCTTATATGCAATCTATCATTTATATATTACCACCACTGAATTACCTATTTCTATGAATTTGGTGTTCATCTTGTTGTGCTAATCAGGTCTGGCAACTTAGGCCGATGCAAATATGTGCCTAGTCCTACGTTGTAGCTGGCTGATTGACTAGAGTCTCAAAAATGATTGTCAGTCATGTATGTTTAGTGTTATTTGTAATGATTATTGGCTGAAGAACAACATACGAAAACACTTAAACTTAGTTTAGTGATAGTCAAAACTCATCAACAAGGCATACCAGAATTTTCATGGAACTGACACTCCTTGTGAAATCTGAACCCACGTCACTCAGCTTCAAAATGTATGGTATTTTCAGTCCTCTTTTAAGACTGAAATATTTACTTTGATCGATCATCATATTATAACCAAAGCCTTTAAAGCAGATCGAATTTTTTGTGTGCGACCTAATAACAAAATATAATACACACAATAGTAAACAGTTTAGATTGTCAGTATAGGGTTGTGGAGAGTATTAACTTATTGACTGAGATCTTGAACCGGTTGATATTAGAAAACCATTAAAAACCTAGGAGCAATGGACGGTCGTTTCGTCCTATTGTGGGACTTCTCAGCAGTGCGCATTCACGATCCCGCTCGTGAGATTCGAACCCAGGACCTATCAGTCTCGCGTGAGAACGTTCAATTACTAAGCTTAGATTGTGATCACACAATATCTTTTTCTACAACAACTAATCAACAATAAGGATAAGAAAAATATCTGATTTCTAAAGCCTTAGTGATCAATCAATTTAAGTAATCAATTCAATCTGAATTGTAAACAGAAGACCTATTTGTTAATAAGAATATCAAGTTTGAATTCAATGGAATACCATTACTTTTAAGGTACATATATGTGTATACATTTAAAAGTAAATTAGTTGACATGTAGGGGGATGTAAACAAAAAAATGTGTCAAAGTTGATGTTTTTTCCTTTAACTTTGTTATTTTTTGACCAAGTCACTAACTACACTGTCGTATATGGTATTTCCATTGACTTGGAATTTCGTTTGTTCGATGCATCCTACTGAGTTATATATGTTTATGTATATATTAAAATTCTATATTAAGATTTCTCAGATTTTCTTCACTTTCATTTTGATTTAATGAATGTGTAGATCTTTTGCATCATTTAATGATGATTGATTATGAGTTAATTGAAGCTAAACCACTATGGAAAACCTGAAAGTACTAGACGGTCGTTTCGTCCTAAAATAGGACTCTTGAGCAGTGCGCGTTCATGATTCCGCATACAGGATTCGAACCGTGGATCTTCGGTTTTGCACACGAATGCTAAACTTCAAAGTCACTGAGCCGGGATCTAATGGTCTTGGGCGGGATCATGGGCGCGCATTACTTAGGATTCCCATACGAGAAAGAAACATCCGTCCAGTACTTTCAGGTTTTCATTAGTGATCTAGCTTACATCGACTCATGAATCCAACTATTAAAATTACTATAATCTCTACAAGAAGAACCATCCTGATCATACTCATCCTATACACACAATCATGTTATAAATTTCAGAGAATGAAGCAAATGCTACATAATTAATTTCACAGATTGAAATCATGAGTCAATTGAAGCTAGACCACCATAGGAAACCGTTTCGTTTTGGATGCCGGCTCAGTGGTCTAGTTGGTTAAGCGCTTGGCGCGAGACTGATAGGTCCTGGGTTCAAATCTCGCGAAGTGCAGGATCGTGGATGCGCACTGCTGAGGAGTCCCACACTGGGACGAAACGACTGTCCAGTGCTTCGAGGTTTTCCATGGTGGTCTAGCTTCAATTGACTCATGATTTCAATCCGTGAAATTTCTAAGATCTCCACAAACTCCTTCACATAATTAATTAATAGTAATTCAAATGTATTGAAAGGTGTAGCAATAGTTAGTAAGTTCAATAGAAGCTTATAATTTAGAGAATACTGGGATATAATAATCCAATTATCTAATAATTATGCAATCAAAATATGAATAATAATTGACTGTGAAATAGCTTCGAAACTTCTAATGTCTTCATTACTCTCTCTGTTATAATAAATATCCAAACCAGTGATATCTGACTCATTAACTCATTTGTTTTTAACCATTTGGAAGGTTAGAATGTGATATGTTCAATCTTATATTGTAGTTGTTGATGGGTATTACATATAATCTATGCTTATGAAGGTCTATGTTAACCTATATTGCTATATCCCGATGAGAATATTGAATGGTAACTGTAAGGATCTACTTATGGACTAATACTATACTTACATTCTTATTGAATAATTGTTAAGTAATTTAGCTATACATATTCATGTTCCTCACAATCATAGCCACTTTTGGCTAAATCTTGTACAAATGTTGTTTCCTATTTTATGGTACAATGTAGTCTGTTTGGTTTGTATATGAATACAGTATATTTGAAATATATGATTGATATCGCGGAGGCTAAGATTGGTGTTTTGGACTTTATAAGATAGGGCTAGTCAGGGAGAAGGATCGAAAAGGACTATAAACTGCTCATATAGGTTTACACATCATTAGTCCGATCGATAATTCACTGTTCTCTCATTAGCTGTATCATTGCGTTATATATTATTACGGCACAAAACTACAAGTTATAACACTATTCCACAATATTTTCCCAGTGAAATCATACAAGTCATCATGATATACTAGAGAAAATGTTATTCTTCCACTTTTCAACTGAACACTATGTGTATGAAACAAATGGTTTGTTATGTATAATGGGTTCATGTTTATATGTAGTTATTAAGTAAATTTACTTGTGTAGTTGGTTAACACCTGTTAGATTATGATCACTTTAATAAAGTGCCATCATATATTACTGAAAGTTACATAAGTACTATATGTTTAACATTGATAATGTTTTGAATATCATTAGGGATAACAATACTAAGAATCATATACCATTGCTAGATGATAAATCTCTAGAAGAATGTAAACGACATTATGGATTTAACTATTGCCCACTATTCATAAACATAATAAATATACAAGAACCAGTTGATTTTCTTCAAACACATTGAGAAATTGACTGATAGTGGAATCCATGATGTAAATTTCATCCTATTTAGGAATTGTCGTCTGAGTGTACCCCTAAATGTCCTGGTATGGCCGAGAGTGGGAAGAGTCAGATCTTCATCTCCAAATGATGTCACATAACGACGTTCATACAACCGCTACCACGGAAGTCCTACTCAATGCCTTCTCGTGGCATTACTGTTGTTTACGAAATTGAGAAGACGAAAAGCGAATGTCCGACGCTTTAACCGGGCCGGTGGACACGGAGAGTCCATGTAGGAGAGTTGGAAAACCCTGATTCCAAACCAATGGTGCACATGGCCTCCAGTATCCTGGAGGAACAAATGGTGTATGAACCAATCGTTGGTCGCCGACTACCATGGGAATTCATCTCGACGTCGCTCCACTACCTTATGGATTAGACCTTTAGGTGTGGCCCCCTAAGTAAATCACCTGCTTCGGTTTGGACACCCGGGCAGTATCCCAGCCCACACACACAAATTGAATGATTTATGTAGCGTATATCTATTTCTTACTTCTTCTACCAATGTTTATGTGTTTAAATAAATAAATATATTGTTTCAACCTTTACAACTGAATTATATAAGAATTAAAGTATATATGTATATGTTATCATTATTATATTATGTATGATATAATGTCAGATGGGTTTTGTGGATATTATAGTAATTTCAATGGTCAAGATCATGAGTCAGCCGCCTCAGTGGTCTGGAGGTTAAGTTCTCACGTGCGAGACCATTAGTTCCTGGGTTCGAATCTCGCAGAGGGCGAGGTCGTGGATGCACACTGCTGCGGAGTCCCACAATAGGACGAAACGGTTGTTCACTGCTTCCAGGTTTTCTATGGTGGTCTAGCTTAAACTGATTCATGATATTAACCATTGAAATTCGTATAATATCCACAAAAAACCCATCTGATATGATATAATAGTCAATCAATATTAAGATATTAAATTATATTAGTTCATTATAATAAAAGGCATTTAATCATTCATATTGACATCATTAATATTAGTAGTTAAAATAAGTAATATTCCTTGTAAAATGTAAAAAAGAAAAGGTAAATGGTTTTAGGTTCATAGGAAAAGTGATAAAAACATAGAGAAAAGAAAAGAAAAGAAAAAGAACACTAGTTTCTATGGGATAGATCTTACTGAAACGTTTTTCTTTTTGTTCCAATGCATAAGATCCTTGTATTATGATGATAGAAATGGGTTTTTTTTTAAAAAAAAAAGAAATCGGATTAGTTGATGGTTGTTACATGAATTATCTTGTAAAATAGATCTATTGACAAGTATAGATTTTGTGCATATGAAATGTAAAATGTAAATAATCACAACAGTTTGTTGTATACTTTATTTTTATTTATTTATCTAAACACATAAACATTGGTAGAAGGAGGCACCAAATAGATATGCGCCACATAAATCATTCGATTTGTGTGTGGCATGGGATACTGTCCGGGTGTCCAAACCGAAGCAGGCGGTTTACTTAGGGGCCACACCCGGAGTCTTTGATCAAAAGGTCTAATCCACAAGGCAGTGGAGTAGCGTCAAGAGATGAAGTCCCATGGTGGCCGGTGACCAACAAATGGTCCATACGCCATTTGTTTTTTTTTAGGATACTGGAGCCCATGTGCACCATTGGCTTGGAATCAGAGTTTTCCAACTCTCTTAGGTGGACTCACTGTGTCCACCGGCCCGCTTAAAGCCCAGGACATTCGCATTTCGTTCTCTCAATTTCGTAAACAACAGTAATGCCACGAGAAGGCAGTGAGTAGGACTTCCCTGGCAGAGGCTATATACGCATGGCCGTGTGAGAGCATTTCGAGAGGGAGTGAGGGCCCTCCCCACTATCGGCCATACCAGGGCATTCGGGGGTGTTTGTCATATACAATAGGATAGAATAGGTTAGGTAGGTTGCTTGAAATTAATACCTTTCACTAAGTCACCTAAAATCATTATATTAGTTTGGACAAACTAAATAAAACTTTTAGTAAACTATTTCTCAGTTTAAATTCACTTGATGTTGTTTTGCTTGAATCTTCCGATTGATGTTTAGGACTGTGATTTGTCAGTCTCATATTGGCATATGTGCATCCTGTGGGGATTGCCTCGGTATAGCCTTGATTCACATGCATTATAAGTTGGATGTATTTACATCTCAGAGTTGATGTTCACTCCAGGACTCAAACCTAGTACCGTTCACTCCAAATGCCATCAGCGTTATCCACTTAACTACTAAGTCCTGATAGCCACTTGGTTGTGCAATGGGCTGAAGTTTAAATTCAATTGGTATTGTTTGTTTGAATCTTTCGACTGATGTTTAGGACTGTAAATGATCAGTCTCTTATTGGCATATATGCATACTGTGCGTACTTCCACCATATTGCCTTGAATTACAAGCTTTAAAAGCACAGATGATGATATGTGTTAACATGATGATGATCGATTAAATGATTGAATTGTAAACACTTTGATGTAAGCACATAGTTAACGTTCAAATTGTTAAACTGATTTGTGAAATGTACAAATCAACATGAATAAGGATCCATGAGACTTAATGAACTAATACTGAACTATATGAAATAATAGTAAATGATGGCAAGTAAAATGATTTCCCTACGTAACTGACATTCTATTAGAAATAATTGTGTTATTGAAATCTCCATAGAATATTCAAAAATGAAGAATATTTTTTGACTGAACAATTATTTCCAATAACTTCATCATCAGGTGTCACAGTTATAAATCCATAATTTTAATAGTTCAGATCGTGGATGGCCATTTCATCCTATTGTGGGACTCCTCAGAAGTACGCATTCAGTGTCTCCAGTGCTTCAAGGTTTTCCATGGTGATGGTGTAGCTTCAATTGTCTCATGATCTCAATTAATAAAGTTATTATAATATCCATAATAACCCCTTCTGATATAAACCCAAATATATAAGCCCGAATAAGACATCCATTAATGAATTCAACAATGTTATCTATTAAAAATAATGAACATTTGCATCTGTTATGACATAAATGCCCCCCAAATTGTGCTATTTGTAAGTTAAAAAGGTCATTGAATAAAGGTCAGAAATGATTTAGAGTAACGTTTCAAGTCCCAATCAGTATAAGAGTAATGTGACGAAATCGTATGAATACAATGCATAGTAGAGGAATTATAATATCGTTGTGTGCATATAATATGTAATAAGAGGGGTGTTATCACGGTAATTATGATAAAAAAAGGTATCATGTAAATTGGGAAAGGTGAGTGTGAAGATTAGGATAGTTATAAACAAAAAAATTATGAGAAGGTGGTGAGAGGTTTATAATATTCAGTTTAGCTATTCGGTGATCCAGTCATAGGCCAAGATAAACATAGAGGCTGGATATATAAGTTCAGTTTACTGGAGTTGATCCATATGACTTCGGCTATGTGGCGTAATCATAATCTTGCTAATTGAGGTAGATTTTTTTTAGAACTTGATATTCAAATTAATTAACATTAAACTGAAGAAACTACTAATTATCTTAATCAACATAGTTAACTAGTTGATTGATGTTCGTTGTTAAAATAGACTATTCAATTGAATTGTTTAGATTAGTGAAGTAATGTGACTTTCAATTTATTAGATATCAACCTTAAATAGTTCTGTACATTCAATTTATACACCTTGTATTAGAGATAATAAATATTGGCATTACTGTGTGTATTACTGATTTCGATAGATATAAGTAGTATATGTCATCAATCGAAAGTGAAAGATGTAGCAACAGAAGGTTAAAAAGATCAAAGAAAAGAGGACAAGAACAGTGAATCATTGACGTGGGAAGTGTTAGACGGTTGATCGACATTTTGTAAATGAAGTATTTACTGTATGGTTCTCAAATGTTACTAAGATGTCCTGTAATTTTGTGTATTCAAATACATTCGACTGTCTCCACTTATGTTCTCGTTCATTACAATTTGTCTATTTTCTACTATATAACACAACAGTAGTATGTTAAAGACTACTCATATCTCGATTGATTGATCACTGGGTGGTGATCAATGTCATGCGTGTCAAGTCCTTATTTAGTGCAGATCGAATGCTGTCGACCATGTTGCAATATGGCCACCAGTCTAGGTGACTCGACATTGCCGGCGCTATATATTGAGATTAGATGGTGGTTGGAGGTAGTCGACAGGAAATCCTGGACCCGGGTTTCGTGCCACTTGGCACTCGTCAGCAAAGGGTACCTATAATCTTGAGGGAACTGGTGCTCCCTGGAGGATTCAATCCCGATAGCATTCGATCTGCACTAAATAAGGACTTGACATGCATGACATTGATCACCACCCAGTGATCAATCAATTGTGATTACATCTCAGTCCTACAGGAGGTCAGTTGCGACCCGGATAGCTCAGTGGTAACGTCTTTGACTGCGAAGCTGGGTGACACGGGAACGAATCCATCAAGGAATATCAGTTTGCTCAAGATTACAGGCACCCCTTACTGATGAGTGCCAACTAGCACGAAACACGGGTCCAGGGTTTCCTGTCGACTACCTACAACCACTATCTAACTACTAATATCTCTTTTCATATAGATAACAATTAAAACATTTAAGGAATAATAAACAAGCTTAAAGTATCAACACTTTGAAGATTCTTTTATATTTCAAATTTATATGATGAATAGTAGTTGATGTAGAAATTAAGTAATGTCGGTAATCTATTGTCTTTATAACCGAAATTGACAAGTGATTTTGTATGTAAAAGTGAATTTTCACTATTACGAAGATAAAACAAAAGAGTTTTACAAGTGATTTAGACCATTCATCGAATGATTGAAAGTCTGCTATTTTAATCTATGGCTTTTACTAAGGATATGATGTAGTCATAGATACCATAAATGTTTACATTATAAAAATAAGTGGTGTTATCAAATGTCTGAAGATAATCATCCAACTATGGAATAGTATGCTTTCTGCTTTATATGGAATAGTTTTAATTTTCTCACCTATGATTGGTAGGAAATTAGTTCTGCCATCATTGTCGTTATGCTTTGCTGATAAATAATGAGAATATTTCAGACGGACTTTACAACCATTTAACATTAGTATTGTACATTTCGAATAACTGATGTTTGTCAACTGATTTAGTCATGAATTTAAAGAATTAAACATATTTAATAGTTGAATTCATGAGTCAACTGAAACTAGACCACCATGGAAAACCTGGAAGCGCTGGATGGCTGTTTCGTTCTAGTATGGGACTCCTCAGCAGTGTGAATCCATGATACCGCTCCACGACATTTGAACCCAGAACCTATCGGTCTCGCACATGAACGCTTAACATTTAGTCCACAGAACTGGCATCTAACGGTGTTAACACCCAACTTCAATTAATCCACAAAATTGAGACACACATTCATCATTGTCTTCAGTGAGTTACTATCTAGGTTGAACTAGATTGAACTTCATTTGTCACTAGAACTCCAGGAAATACCTCTTGAATTCCGTCACTACTGAGCATATGTTGTTTCACATTAGGAGTTTCGTATAGATATTATAGTAATTTTAATACTTGAGATCATGAATTAATTGAAGCTAGACAACCACCATGGAACACCTAGAAGTACTGGACAGCTGTTAGACAATGAATCTAATCAAAAGTGATAATCATTGAATTCCACAATTTATCTAAAATAATTAATAATTATTCCATCAAATAAATTCCAGAAAATATTTCTCTCCTTGTCACTATGGCAACGATTATTTATTAATAGTCAATAGTTAACATTCTTTTAATAGAGAATTTGAATAAAAAAGAATTTGTTACATTATTTCATTTTTATTTGTTTGTTTTCAAAATACGGAAGGAATATTGTTCTGTCTCTATTCTTCCTTTTTTTCCAATTCTATTGTATCACTGATATCTTATTATTTGTGATATAATAAGATGATGGTTATAAGTAATCGACAGGAAACCTTGGATCTAGGTTTTATACTATCTAGCACTCTTTAGCAAGGTGTACCTAATGCTCCATGATAGATTCGATCCCGTATCACTCAGCTTCACAATGAGAGATGTTACAACTGAGCTATCTTAGTAGTGAATGACCTCTTGTAGGACTGAGATGTATGAACAATTGATTGATCACTGGGTGGAGCATCAGTTCTCTCAAAATTATAGGTACACCTTGCTGACGAGTGACAAATAGCAGGAAACCTAGGTCCAAGGTCTACTGTCAATTATGTCAACATAGTGCACGCAATATCGAGTCATCTAGACTAGTGGCCATATTACAACTTGGTCGATAGAATTCGATCTGCCCTAAGAAGGAAATGACACATATGAAATTGATCGCTACCCAATGATCAATAAGTTGTGTTCAATATTGATTTCTTATGGAATATCATTTCTATAGACTATAATAATGATAATCATAATAAATAATAATGTTTCCATCATCATCATCATCAATATAATCGCTCTCAACAATTTGATACCATGCAAAGACTTATTGTATTTTAGTTACTAAGCCCAAGTTTCAGATCCCACCCTACATTACTTGGTTTGGGAAACCGGTTAGTATGTTTAGCCTTCACACATAGAGTGTGGTACATACCAGACTACCTGAAAAATGAGTTAATTAAGAAGAGAATATATCGATCATTTGTAAAGAGGTTAAAGATAAAAGTTTTTATTAGTTACATTTCTCACTGTTTAAAATACCAGATGATTGAAGCAAGTAATGTGTAAGATTGAACATCAAATCAATTTTCGTAAAAGTTAAATGTATGCTATGGGATTGAACAGTTTCAGATCGGATTTCTGATGGGATTATGTGTGAATGCTGTAGAAGAGATTTTTAGTCAGATACAACAGTTCTCCAGTGATCACTTTTTTTCAACAGTATCTCAACTGAGATAATTTCATGATAAATATCACTTATAATTAATTGAAGATTGTCTAAAGTATTACTTTCGTACTTATGCCTGCTACTCCCAATGAAGTATAGGCCACCGACCGCCATTCTGCAACTCAGTCTGTCCTGTATCTTTCTTTCTAGTTCTATCCAATTGTTATTCATTCTTCTTACGTCTATCTCTATTTCTTGGCTTAATGTCTTCTTTAGTCTTCCTCTTTTCTTTCGGCCTTGAGGGTTCCATGTGAAGGTTTGCCTTGTGACACAGGGTTGTTTAAAGTATAGATGATTATAGAATACTTTTATTTTGCTCAGTGATTTTAGAAGTATGACGGTGGTTATCACTTCCCGGTTACCCATACCATGGAAGGGTTCTTCTGGAGGTACCTGGTAATAAATTGTATTGAAGGTGATCTTAGTGACCTGAGAGCGTGAGGTTGGTCACACACTACCTATTTGTGTGTAATTTTCGTGTTAGCTCCGTACTTGTTGAGACCTTACCTATGGAGACGGATATCCGTAGGGAAGACAGCATCGCTGTTATGCTGGTTGTCTGAAGGAAACACCTTACTACCTTCACACCTCTGTACAGTCAGCAGTACTTCTTTGTCTATGGACTTTAGGTTTGCTGTTTTTAGTCTTACTGTTCTTCAATCGACCCGTCTGGCATGGTACGACCTTGAGGAACGATTGTTTCAGCCAATATAGCTCGATTGTTTCAACACGATTGGCAAGTCCGATTACCAGTTCAAGGTAGCAACAACGGTCGGAGTGTTCATCTTGTTATGCTAATGAGGTTTATCAACTTGAACCGATCCACATATGTGCGTGGTCCTACGTTGTAGCCGAATGATTGACTTTTATTTTGCAGTTTAATAATCAATCAATCAGTCTTCATACATTATTACCAAGCTTGGCTTTTATCATAGATCTTCGTTACAAATTAATTGATTAAGTTTATTAACTTTCACATATGAGTTGACCAATTATCATATACTTAAATAACCATTCAATAAAGGATTAATACAAGCCTGAATAATCTAACTAGACTTAATATCACCATAATACTGTATTTTAACAGTTACTTTTATAGTACAGTACATTTGCATAGTTGTAATTGACATGTGACCTTGAACATTGGAACAGAAAAAAAACGGTATCCAACACTGAAAAACAAACTCGACAATTCATTGTCAGATAACATGATGTTTACAAGTATCATGGCAGATCGTTGATGACGCAACAAAAAAACATCAGAAGGGATTGTCACATTTCAATAAACATTTTTACGAAAAAAAAGGGGAATATGACAACTGTAATTGATTAGTCATTGTTGAATGGTATGATAGTTCTAGAATGTAAAATAGTTTGGGTTATAGAGTAGACCTGGATAGACTTTGATTGAACATTATGAAATACTATGCAGTATTTTTATCCTAGTTTGATAATAAAAAAGTTTCTTTTTAATGCTTGAGATCATGAGACAGTTGAAGCTAAAGTATTACCATGGAAAACCTGGGAGCAGTGACGGCTGTTTCATTCTATTATCGGACTCCTCAGCAGTGTGCACCCACGATCACACCTCGCGAGATTCGAACCCAAAACCTATCGGTCTCAAGTGCAAACACTCAACCTCTATGCCAATGAGCCAGCTGGCATCCAACGGTGGTAACACATAACTTCAACTAATCCACGAAATTAAGACACACATTCACCATTGTTTTTAGTGAGTTACTATCTCACTACAGACCTGGTTGAATTCCACTTGTCACTGCCTTTCAATAGAACTTTAGGAAATACCTCTTGAATTCAGTCACTAGTGAACATATGTTGATTCATATCAGAAGGTGTTTTGTGTGGATATTATAGTAATTTCAATAGTTGAGATCATGAATTAATTGCAGCTAGACAACCGCCATTGAAAACCTAGAATTACTGGACGGCTGTTTCGTTCAGCTTAGTGGTCTAGATGTTAAGTGTTCACGCGCAAGACTGATAGCTCCCGAGTTCGAATTCCCGGATCGAGTATACACACTGCTGAGGAGTTTCAGTTCTTCGAGGTTTCCCATGGTGGTCCAGCTTCAACTGACTCATGATCTCAACTATGAATATTATTATAATTTCCACAAAACCCCTTCTGATACTAATAAAAAATTCTCAATTCAGAGCATATGAACTTTAGGACCGAATCCCTTTAAAATGAATCCAAACTTCTGTCTGGTACAATCTCTCAAATGAAGTTAGTTTCTATTGCAAACTATCTTATTTTATAGGTTGTATCCATCATAAATTGATCTCACTTAGGTTACCGTTGAGAACCTTGAAGCACCAAGTACCTGTTCGGTACTAGGATGGAACTTTTCACGTATTACCTCATTCAGTATTTAACCTAGGACTCTCTTTGTTATTACTTTCGTATTATTTAACAACTTAAACTTCACTTGTTTAAGAGGTATACATTGTTTGTAATTATATTAACCGGATCAAATCTACATTAATGAATCATGTAAAATAATCACTGTGATATTAGCTAGTCCTGAGTGGTGATCGGAATCTGTCGACTACGTTTACATTCTAGACATTAGTGATTAAAGATAATCTTCAGAATCCTTAAAGATAAATTTGTTCGTTTAAGCACTTTTCGCCAAGAAATAGTGGTAGACTTCAAAGAGGTAACATTTCCAATAGTATATAAATCCATGCTATTCATGCCTCTATCAATATCCTCAGTCAAGTTTCAGTATTTTAATTATGACAAGTTGTTAACAATAAAATCTAGAGTTACTTGTTTCAACATTACGTAAGTTGCCTTGTCACAGATGTTCAACTTTGCTAATCCATTAGGATTTTCCCGCGTAGGTTCGAATCCCATCCCCATCACCAATTTGTGAATTTAAGTCCGGCTAGTTAACATGTGATTCATTCGCCAATCGAAATACGATTTGTTCACTCTTGTACTGTACTAAACCAATGATATTCGACCGGTATGGGCAGCCTAGCGTCCTTATTGGTCCTTTGTCCTCCTAGCATCCTGCCAGTTCAATCCAGAACGCCAATACCAGCTCCCACCATGCAAATCATTTATTTCAAATATACTTGGTTTATATATCAGCCAAACGGGCGACATCACACACCGTAAAATAGGAAATAACATGTATACAAGATCAAGCCGAAATGTGGCTATGAACGTGGGAGACTGTAATCAATAAACTGAACGTAACTTAAGAACAGTAAATCGTATAATAATAATTTATAGGTCAAAATGAAGCTTACAGTAAGGGGAATACAAATATACACAATCTAATTACTGAACAGTTATACAAAAGGAATATTTAGATAATATTAGTCCATTAATAGGTCTCAGACGTTACTCGTAATTTAATCTTCGTTAGGATATAACAGAAATCTCAATACATCATCATAGACTAACATGAAAGAGAAAGCTGTTCCGAATCATATAGAATTGAACAGGCTCTCTTTCTATCGTGACAATTTCTAGCAGTTCATACTAATGACGTTACATAAAACTGTACCTAATACTTTCAATACATATAGATATATATATATGGGGGGGTGAGGTATACGGAGATGGAATTCACAAACAGAGGGGTGGATGAAATCAGTTCAGAAACAAATAAAACAAATTGTGTTTACCTCAATACTTCAGATCATTCATTTCTGAAACTGATGTAAACTCGTCACAAATTCTGTCACATATATCACACGATCTATTCTATTTCCAGACTTCTTTTATTTACTGTCATGCACACACGTACACACACACCTTACGTTGTTTTGTTTCTGTTTTTTTGAATTTCATCTTGAAATGACCTTCAATCTGTTGTTGCATAGATACTACTACTATTATTATTAGTAATGCTTATTATTGAAATTGATTCTGTCAACAATATCTAATGACTTCAAATATTATCTCTTACCTTAATGTTACACTTCAATGAACATGAATCATTCTAAATAGTGAATATGAAACCATCAAATGACGACAATCCATATTTATTCTACCATGATTGTTATTTTATTGAATTGAAATTCGTATAGAGACTTAATTGAATGAAATTTTTCATTAAGACTAGTAGATGTTTACTAATTATGAAGCATAGATTTTGATTTAAAAAAAAAGGAAAAAACAAACAAACATGCGCTCATGCAATTCAGTGAATGAATCCCATTTTTGATTGAGATCATGAATCGATTATTGGTAGACCACCTTTGGAAACCTGGAAGCACTAGATGGCCGTTTCTTCCCATTGTGAGACTCTTCAGCAGTGTGCATCCACGATCACGTTCCCCGCGAGATTCGAACTCAGGGCCTTCAGTCTTATTTTCTTGACGAAGTTTTGTTTTCTGAGCTGGATGATTTAGTCGTGGAGATTACATTGTTCTTATGAAGGGGTCGCTTTTCAACGAATTTATTGTCAAGCTGTAAAATCGTATATATATACACGAAAATATACTGTTAAAGTACTCGTTCCGTGAAGACATATAAATAAGGAGTAATCATGATGATACAATTGAAAGAATATAACAATCGGTTTTGTTGTGAGATAGTAACTCACTAAAGACAATAATGCACGGTGGCCCAATTTCGTGGATTAGTTGAAGTTAGACATTAACACCGTTGGATCCCGGCGCAGTGGTCTAGAAGTTAAGCATTCAAACACGAGACCAATAGATCTTGAGTTCGAATCTGGAGGGAGCGGGATCGCGGATGCTCACTGCTGAGGAGTCCCACAATAAGACGAACTATCCCTCCAAAGCTTCCAGATTCTCCATAGTGGTCTAGATTCAATTGAGTCATGAACTCAACTATTAAAATAACTATAATATCCTCATAAACCCATTTCTGATAATACTAAATTCCGTAATATAAAGAATAATAATAGTAGAGTTAATACGTTGGTAATGGATTATAATATGAATGTAGTAAGATGATTAAAATGTTTTTGTTACTATAAGTGAACGTCATTAAGGGTCATAGAGGTGTAAATAAACAATGTGATATCATGAGTATTTATGAATAAAATAATGAGACATAAATAAAGGGAGAAATCAGTAATAATAATAATAATTAAGGCCAAGGTAACGATAACAATAGAACATTCTTCTTTTGTACACATAGTTCTGCCTTGAGTTCATGGATGGTGAAAGCTATTGATATTTTAAGAAGTTGGATACGAAGAAGTCTAAACAGCTTTGGACAAATCGTATATACAACCTTCAAATCAAACTATGGATCAATAGAATGATTAGGGTCGATGATGGAATTTCTTACTGTTTTACTCTCACCCTTGTAAAACCAAACTGGGATATGTTCCCATATGAAACAATAAGAAACATTATCGTTATTGTAAACCAGATCAAACAGCTAGACGCTTATTAACTTACAATTTAGTTACGTGTTTTAATAATCTAATTATTAATGAAATCGATGAATAGGGATTTTATCAGACTTAAACAATATGGCTAAATGGTTTGTACAGGTCAAAGATACACTATATTTACATCATCAACTAACATGAACTAAAACATAACTGACAAAGATCACAGGGCTTTGACGAATTTCTTCGAATGACTAATGAATGGTGAGTCTTATGATATATATGTCAGGCGATCTGCTTGAGTATCTAGGCTACCTATTCCTACCATCTAGATATTTCAACAAGTTATCTAGTTTCTTAGTTGTTTTAACACATCATGATGTCAATTAATCGTATAAACTATTCAGGTGTGTTTCTGAAAAGTGTACAACCTTTCGTTGCATAAATTATAAAAGGCCCAATCAGAGATTTTATGGTTGCTGATATTATACATTGAAAAGGATGAACAATACTCAAATGTCAACTTAGGAAGTGCTAACATCTAACTGGCGATCACTCAATATTTATCGTCAGGATCGACCAGCAAGTAAGAAACGGAAACTTGTTTAAGTACTTTGAGCTGAGAATTCTATATTGCACCAAAAATACAATATTGAATGAAGCTATTAATAATAAAAATAATAATAATCTCGATCGAATAACGTTTTACAAAATCAGGTCACTATATTTCAACACAAAGGAATCAACAATACTGTATCCTTTTTGATTGAGATCATGAACCGATTGATGTTAGACCACCTTTGGAAGCCTGGAAGCACTGGACAGACGTTTCGTCCTACTGTGGGACTTCTCATCAGTGCGCGTCCACGATCCCGCTCGCGGGATTCGAACCCAGGGCGCGGACGCTTAGCTTACTGGACCACTGAGCCGGCATCCAATGGTGATAGTGGTTAACATCAACTAATACTGTATCCTTCTTGTTAACTTTGTAAAATCTTGATTCCATCTTATTTGAATTTATGTTTACTTATTGTAAATACATTTTGCATAAAAGATCAAACGACTATTTTATGGGAGGAGTTTGATCATCAATGGCACTTATACCAATTGACTTTGAATTTCATTGGATATCATTCTGTTGTTTCTTTTATGCATTAATTCATATCAGTTCAGTATAGAATCTCTTAGTAACATCTGAGAACCATACAGTAAATAATAATTCATTTGCAAAATGTCAATCAGTCGTCTCAGATGTCATTGTTCCTTCGTTTCTGTACTAATCGTTCTCTGTCCTCATTCTCTTTTCTTTGATCTTCTCAATCTCCTGCCTCCAGACATTTCACTTTCGATTGATGATACATACTACTTATATATATTGATATTAGTAGCACATACCACAGTGGTATTAATGATTTGCTTCATTTTAGAAATGTACATGATATCTATTTGAGATTCAGTTAAAACAAAATGACTTACTCGCCTTCTTTGCCCTACTTCATTTTCTTAAATTTCCGTCTAGATCCACAATTGTATACAAAATATACAAATTCAACATTCATTCTCTTATTTAACTTAGTTAGTCTTGTTATTCATCCATGCCATTTAAATCGTCAATTATAGACGATGTTTGACGGCATAGTATATTTCGATAGAAATCATCCATATGATGGATGGATTGATGGATGGATGGATGGATAGAGTCAGATATAGAGCTGAAAACATTCTACATATAAAATTGTTATGATTAACAATAATTGTTGCTTTGATGAATATAAATTTTTGAGATGGTGGAGAAGATTTGTAGCTCAGGTGAATGATTTTGATGGAGTTTTCTATCTGAAGTTTGTGCTGATGATGCCGTTCAGAAGAACGATGACAACTCCACGACCAAACCATTTAGCTCAGAGAACAAAACTCTATCAAAATGAATATAAATCTCTATCACATTATATTACTTATTACGAAAGTAGGTGTTTTTCAGTAATATACACTTATTATGAATGAAATATATCTGAGATAGGATTATCGGATTAAATACAATTTTATACATAAGAATGATAGTAATCCATCATTTATAAACAATCAAATAGACATAAACAAAAGAATTAAAGTAGATAATGATTATGTTAAGTGAAAGAGAATAGTAAAACCCCAAAACAAACGAAATGACTTTGGATTATTCATGTGACGTAATTTACTCAGAAAAAAAGGAAAAGAAAACAGTCTCAAAATCTACATTAAATAGAGAAAATGGATTATAGTGTAGTGAAGGAGAACATTGATGAGGTCAATCGGTTACTAATTATAGAGTTAGTTGATAAAATACAAAAACCATACTCCAGCAGTACGTATCTACGATCGGAACCAGGACCTATCGATCTTGCATGCGAACGATTAACCACCAGACCACTGAGTTGGTATTCCACGTCTAAATTCAACCGATTACTGTTATTCTAATTCACACTCATTTATGGTTTCTAGATCCGTGTTAATATGAACTAATGTATGCATTTGCATATATGTGTAGTAATAATGTAGTGAAGGAGAATATTGGTGAGGTCAATCGATTACTTTAAGCACAAAATTGCAGAGTTACTTGATAAAATACAAAAACCATACTCGAACACTTCATTTGCAAAAACGTTCATTAATTGTCTCAAATTTCATTATTCCTGTATTTCCATACCAATTACTTTCTGTTCTTGTTCTTCCCTCTTCGATTTTCTCAACCTTCTTCTGCCAGACATTCTATTACTGATTAACGTTATATACTACTACTTATGTCGACATAAGTAACATACATCACACTATGATCAAATGATTTATTATTTAATAATAAATTCAAAGAAATATCATGAATTGACACTGAAATTTCATCTTACCGATATACTACAGTAAAACTGTAATAAATCTTAGACTTACATAGGAATAAAGGATTCTATGGAACAATCAACACTCTTCAAAGTGATATAGTTCGAATAAAGGGAAAGATTCCCAATTACTTTATACAGAATTATCTTAATTGTGATATCTTCTATATTGATGGGCCTTCTTACGTAACACTGATCTGTGTCTAGAACTATTCAAGCTACACAAAATCACTTAATATTAAAGAAAAACAAGTGAATTAAGCCTTTTGTAAATTGTTAAGTCCTACTGTTCACAGTTGCGAAACGTGACCATTAAAAGTAGATATTCGTTAGCTACTAGTATTTGAACGCATATGCTTTAGAAATATTGCTGGCGTCTGCTGGGATCATTGAGGGTTAAGTAATATTGAGGTTAGATGCAGGGTATTGGGGAATGATGGTAAATAAGTTGATGAGGTTGTGGATCTTCATCAACTGAGATGGTCGGGCCAAGTGTTACGTATGCCTGAACACCGATTACCACGACGCACAATGCTGATTATTGTTGGGGATGGTTGGAAGAAAGTTAGTGGTGGCCAAACCAGAACATGACATCAGTGCTTGAAGACACTAACTTCTAGTCTGAGCCATATTGATGGATGCAGACTACTTGGTTGAGGTCCGCGTGTCTGTCGTGACTAATGGCTGGTGACTCTTGGTGACATTACCCAGAATCGATCAAAATGGCGTAGGTGTATGCATTCTCTATCTTCCTTTAAACTATAAGATTAAAATCGCTTCAGATCTTTCTTTCTACAAACTAAATCTTTCTTCCTGTACTATATCCTTATAAGTAATCTTTCTTTTATACAATACTACCATTGAAGTAACTACTTTTATAAATTCGGCGTTCATCTTTTTGTGCTAATGAGGTCCGGCAACCAGAACTGATGCAAATATGTGCCTGCTTCTACGTTCACAGCAAAAAGGATCATTTATCCAGATAACGACTTAAAATCTGTTTGATAATTTTAAATATTTTGGTTCATTCTTTAGTACTAATTAAACTTGATTTATGTAAGTCGTAAAACATCAATCATTCAATTTCCTACTTATTGAGTTAATAAAACTTACCGATGATGGGTTTATATTATCTCGTGTTAGATTTGACATAAATGTTTATGAATGCATGTTGTTAATGTTCATCTTCTCATCACAACAGAACAGAAATTATCAATATGGTAAACTAAAGTTAATGAATATAGATTCACTTGGTGTTGTTTTACTTGGATCTTCTTATTGATGTTTAGGACTGCGAATGATCAGGTTCTTATTGGCATATGTGCATCCTTGATATTACTTTAATTCACAAATATAATAAGCAAAGATGGATAGTGGCTAGCAATGGAATCCAGGAAGCGCGTTTCTTTCTGTTTGAGACTGTTCAGATTGATTTACCTGCATATCAGAGTTGATTTTCACTCTGGGACTCGAATTCAGTGCCGTTCGCTTCAAACGCCATAGCTAACGAATATATTTTATAAGAAATCAATCAGTATGTATTAGATTCAAGAATTCTATGAAAAATAAGCAAGAAATATAAGTACATCACTGCAAAGGGACTAATTACATGTGTCACTCACCATCTTTAACTACATAACAAGATTAACACAAAGTCCCTAACTATAGTGTTTACAACTCCAACAAGCTACAAGTTAAAAATAACCACTATCTACATAATTTGATGCCATGTATTTCTATTAGTTATTACTTAAATTTCTTTTAACAAATCATTATAACGTCGGGTATCGAGTGCCAAGAAGTATAGTAACTAGAAATGCGGTAAACATACTCCAAAATGAAATGTAAACCCTTAACTTTATGTAATCACTTTATTCATCTATCAACAATTTATCAATTTATTGACTACATTGAGGTCGTGGAGAAGAGTTGTAGATCAGGTAGGTAATTTTCTTGGAGTTTTCTTTATGCTGATGATGATGTTGTTCAGGAGAACAATGAAAGCTTCACAAATAAATAATCTAGCTCAGAGAACAAAACTCTGTCAAGAAATTAACTACATTCAAATGTAATACATTTCAGTTACGGGAAAATCTTTTCGTGTAATACTAGCTAAATGGTCCCTATATTTTTCGGATGGTCAGTAAAGTTGTTGATTTTTGAATGTAAACTAGCACAAAGAGTATGTTTTGATAACGGATAGTTTATATCTATATATGTATTCTCCATGATATACATTTCCCAATCATGATTTATTTAATAATATTATTATTTCCATAAATGCCCTGGTAAAGCCAAGGGTGGGGATTATTAGCTCTCCCTCTCTAAGTGCTCTCACATGGGCACGGGTATACAGCCTCTGCCAGGGTAGTCCTATCCACTGCCTTCTCATGACGCGGGTATTGTCTACGAAATTGATATGACGAAAAGCGAATATCCGGCGTTCTAACCGGGTTGGTGGATATGGAGTATCCACCTAGGAGAGTTGGAAAACCCTGAGTCCAAACCAATGGTATACATGAGCTCAAGCATCCTGAAGGAACAAATGCCATATGAACCAATCATTGGTCACCGACTACCACGGGACTGCATCTATTGACGTTGCTCCACTTCCTTGTGGACTGGACGTTTACGTCGAAGGCCTCAAGTATGGTCTCCCAAGAAAACCACGTGGTTCGGTCTGGACACCCGGACAGTATCACAGCCCACACACAAATCAGGTGACTTGTATGGCACATATGTATTCGGTACCCCTTTGTATCAACATTTATGTGTTCAAAAAAATAATAAATAGATTAGTTTTATTGTTTAATATTACTCTCACTGTTTTGAATGATTCTAGCAATTTGTTCAGTAGATAAGACATTAACAACAGATAATGGAAATTGTTCACAAAGAAAATGTATACTGATTAAGATAAGTACACGAAATGATCATTCCATCTTAACACTAGCCTTCATAATGAACCAAAGTTGGTTTAAATGTAATTAGCTGACCATAAATTATGAAAACTCTGGGTTCGAATCCATACTTTTGCACTAGTAAGATTGCATTTTTAAATGAGATATGATTATATCTCGTCTAGAACACATTCTCATTCGTGGAATTAGGCTTCCTGAATAATATAAAGTCTTAGTTAGCACGTTTGGTTGTTTTTATAATAATTTGGACAAACTACTACTCACTTACTTACTTACTTACTTACTCCTGTTACTCGTCGTGGAGGAGGATAGGCCGTCCACCAGCACTCTCCATCCAAGCCTATCCTGGGCAATCCTTTTCATACCTGCTTCTATTTCTCGACGTAATGTGTTCTTTGGCCTTTCTTCTTTTCTGCTTCACATCATGATAGCAGCAACAAAATGTGAATAGAAATTGCGAATTTTAGATTACAACATGTAAATGGAAGCAAAATGCTAACACAATAGACATTATGAAGTGTCATTTGAGTGAAGAAACAATTACGAACTATGTATGGAATTGTAAAAAAGGGTTGCTAACATCATAATAAAAGTAACCAGTTCGAAGTGTCGGTTTTTCCACTATTCCGGACAAAGCGTTTTCACTCAGGTCAATACATTCGTCGACGGAAAGACTTTTTCATTGAAATTTAGTAAGATTCATTTATCATATTAAAGGTGCATATTCATTTTATAAGATTCTATCACAATTGAATCTCACTTTCAGATTGGATAAAATATATCTCTTCGTCATAGAAACTTTTAACTGACCCATTATGCATTATATGCCTACTTAATGTTGTAGTGAACGAGAACATACCAGTAGGGACAATCGAATATTCTCGTTTTCTTTTCTTAAATCTTCTTAACCTTCTGCTATCAGATATTTCATTTTCTTTTGATGATACATACTACTTCTATCTATCGACATCAGTAGTACATACTACAATGTCATTATCCCAGTATATTCAATTGACTCATGATTTCAACCAGTGAAATTTCTAAAATCTCCACAAAAGACCTTCTGATAATATTCATCTGCTCACTAGTGGCTGACTCCAAGAGGCATTTCCTGGAGTTCTAGTGTGAAGCCGTTACCAGTGGAGTTTAACCAGGTCTGTTGTGAGATATCAACTCACTGAAGACAATGGTATACGGTGGCGCAACTTCGTGGATTGGTTGAAGTTAAACATTAACACCGTTGAATGTCGGCTCGGTGGTTTAGTGGTCAAGTGCTCGCGCGCGAAGCCAGTAGGTCCTGGATTAGAATCTAGCGGGGGGCAAGGTCGTGGATGCGCACTGCTGAGGAGTCCCATACTAGGACGAAACGGCCGTCCAGTGCTTCCAGGTTTTCCTTGATGGTCTAGTTTCAATCGACTCACGATTCCAACCAGTGAAATTTCTAAAATTTCCACAAAACCCCTTCTGATAATATTCCAAATAAATTGAAGTTTCTTTTGTGTGTGTGTGTGTGTGTAACATTATTGATATCATCTATAACCATTGTAATTCTCAAGATTATGTAATGGTAATTCAATTAACGGTTATTTTTATATTAAAAGAATTAAGATACTAATGTAAATATCAATATTCATATGATGTAGGATAATATCTAATAGCAATTCCCTTCTGTTGAATTCCCTTAATTAAATAAACCGAATGTTGGAACATTCAAAAACCAAACAAACGCGCACACACACACACACTGAAATCACCGAAGGGATCGCATGTATATATATATATACATATATATATATAGAGAGAGAGAGAAGGAGAGGGGGGAGCGAAATACAGTCTATTTCGTGCCATCTAAATGTTACCAGATAAGCACGTATTCCTATAAACAAATCAAGTTGTATAAATAAAGTCAGTCTATGAAATTCCTTCAAAAAAATACACCACCCTTATAGGGACATTTCATACATTAGGATAATAAACATATTTTTTTTGAAAAAAAAACAATGTTCTACAATGATACAAAATAGAAAAAAGTATGTTTCTGCTTTGTTACTAACCAAACATGAATAGATAGGTATATATGGTGATTAGGATAAGAGAATAATTCTTCTATTGCATGTGTATACAGTTGTTCTACCGACACAACAATCCTGTTGATGATGATGACGAACTATAGAAGTGATTAATTATTGTGTGGAACGTTTATTAATTTTGGTGCAATTCCCTTAGAGATTGTAATGATAATTAATGTAAATTGTTGTATCTATAAAAAACATTGAAAGAAAGAAAAAGAACTACTTAGTTTGTTTATATTGTGAATCAAAATATCCGGGGATTTTTTTTCATGTAAAACAAAACGAAGAAAAACAAACAAACAACACCATTCATGATAATCAATTAGAAAGTGTGCTTGTTATGCATTTCAGGCAAAAATAACTTATCAGTTACTGAAGATTCATTTATTAGATTAACTTTTATAAAGAAATTATTAACTGGTTAATCATTTGAAAAGTCATGTGGTTCATCATATACCTACTTACTTACCTACTTCATTCCTTCCTTCCTTCCTACCTCCCTCCCTCCCTCCGTCCCTTACTTAATTACTTACTCACGCACTTACTTACTTGCCTACTTACTCGCTCACTCACTTACTTATTCACCTACTCCCTTCTTTCCTTCCTACCTCCCTCTCTCCCCTACTTACTTACTTACTTACACCTGTTACCCCTCGTGGAGTAGCATAGGCCACCTACAAACTGATCATATATGTAATATCATTTATCGCCAACGTCATTCTTAACAATGGAGTTACACTACATTTAAAAGTGTTAGATAATTGGTATATATATATATATATATATATATATATATATATATATAGATAGATAGATAGATAGATAGATCATGTAAATCTTAGAAAATACTCAACGATACCCTGTGGTGTTTTTTCTTACTATTTAGGTCCTAGTTACCAACAATTCCAGTAATATATTTCATTTATGTTTTTCTACTTAGTTACTATTTGATAGCAAATAGTTAATGAGTTTGATCTGTATTACACTTCTGAATAAGAATAACTCTTTTTTGTGTGTGTGTATTACGTAATATATAAAGTTAGTTGCTATGTTAAGCTTACATAACTTATTCTAGCTTTTGGACAAACTAACTTATCTATTCATTATTTTGAGTCACATTGTCATTTATTTGCTTATTTAACCCTAACTATCTTTTCTAGAAACATATGTGTGTATCTATATATAAATTGCTTATCATATGTCTATAAGTTACTTTAGTCTAAGTATAATTATACTGATTAATGTTCGATGATATCGAGTTAGGACGCCTTCTTTAATGTACGTCATTTGTCTTTTTTGTCTTACTTCATTTACCGATCAACGATTATATGAAATAGACATATTTGAAACTTTATTCTTATATTGAACTTAGTTTAATTCAATAGTTGAAATCATGAGTAAATTAAAGCTAAACCACACCACCATGGAAAACCTTGAAGCACTGGACGGTCGTTTCGTTCTGGTACGGGACTTCTCAGCAGTGCACATCCACGACCTCGCTCCCTGTGAGATTCAAACCCAGGACCTATCAGTTATACGATTTAAATCTATAAAGCAATTAGTCCCTTTTATAAAATTTCTATAGAACAGTGAGAAGATGGAGTGGATCTGAAAAATTGATGATGTATTTGTTCTATAGATTTTGAACGATCTGATCACACATATACTTGTTAGGGCATTTTTATATGAAAATTAATAAAGATCAATGAAATGAAAGTTCAAGTAAAAAAGTAACAAAGGGGAGTGAAACAATTTTACGTCAAATAGAAGTTAGACATTAAAACCATTGGATGCCAGTTCAGTGGTCTAGTTGGTAAAACGCTTGGCGTGCAACTGATAGGGTTCAAATCTCGAAGGGTGCGAGATCGTGGGTGCGCACTACTGGGGAGTCCCATACTAGGACGAAACGGTCATCCAGTGCTTCCAGGTTTTCCATGGTGGTCTAGCTTCAATTGACTCATGATTTCAATCTGTGAAATATAGAAAGAATAAGAAATTTTCGCGTTGTCCTAGGCCATAGAGCGACTCAGGGATTACATATAAGGGGGGTGCATTTACAAATAGCCGGGGCTTCAATAAACTTGAGAATTCCACCTTGACAATTTCTATACAACGTTTTAAAAACTGTATTGATGTCAATTTTCTGCCCTGTTTCGCTCATATGTCTCGCTATCGATGAACATGGTTTTCTACCTCCTACGTTAATCGGATCATTTGACACATTGATTTAAGTCTATAATAATATACGAGGGTAGCCTGGGATGTATATTTCAATAATTAGATAACAGTCATTCATAGTTCGAATCAGATCTTAGGTCACTAATAATCTAGCTTAATAAAGATACAATTGCAAACTGATGAGTGAATATTCAACATCAGATTATCAATAGAACATCATAAAATGTATTCATATTACATTTAAGAACTACATTTAACATATAAATCACTTCATATTTCTTTTCTAATTGAGCTTATGGAAATATCTAATGTCCTCATGTTTATACTTGAAAACAGAATCCACTATCACTCTTATGACACAAATTGACAACGTAAACAAGGGTTACAATGAAGATTTATTGGATCTCCACCCCCAACTCCCGCTCCTCCTCCTCAATAAAACGTCAGGAAGCCAAATACACTCAATTATAATACTGATGATTACTTAATAAACTTACTTACTTACTTCCGCCTGTTACTCCTCGTGAAGGAGCATAGGCCGCTCACCAGCATTCTCCATTCAACCCTGTCCTGAGCAGTCCTTTCCAGCTCCTTCCAGTTGTAATTCATCCTTTTCATATCTGCTTCTACTATCCGACGCAATGTGTTCTTTGGCCTTCTTCTTCTCCGCTTCCCTTCAGGATTCCAAGTTAGGGCTTGCCTCGTGATGCAGTTTGACGATTTGCGTAATGTATGTCCTATCCATTTCCATCGTCCTTTCCTAATTTCCTTTCACCATGACGCGTCATAATTCTTCTAAATGAAGACCTTCTAACTCCCAGGGCAGAGTTAAAGTGGTTTGAATTATTTCTTCTGGCAAGCGTTTTTTTAGCGAGTTAGTTTTCTACGGGATGGAGACGCTAACCCCATGCCCAACCCTCCTCCTTTACCCGGGCTTGTGACCGGCAGTAACTCTAGAAGAGCTACAGGCGGAGTTATTACTTAATAAAGAAAAATAGAAAAAGGATGGACAAGGTTACTATAAAGATATACATAAAGTTCATACATAATAATACAAACAGTATAATTACTAAATACCAAAAACAGAATGTTCTTACTTGTTGCATTGAATGTAAAGTACACTCAATAACCCCAATCTTGTGGATATTATAGTAATTTCAGTGGTTAAGATCATGAGTCAGTTGAAGTCCCACAATAGGACGAAACGGCCGTCCAATGCTTCCAGGTTTTTCATGGTGGTCTACTTTCAACTGACTCATGATCTTAACCATTGAAATAAAATATATTGACCTAAAATAATATCACAGTGAAAAATTTAAATCTAATAGTGTAATTTTAAAAGTTGAGATCATGTGTCAATTGAAGTTAGACCATCATGGAAAACCTGGAAGCACTGGATGACCGTTTCATCTAGCTTTTCCATAATGATCTAGCTTCAATTGACACATGATCTCAACTAGCAAGAAGTTACTATAATATCCACACAAAAAACCCCTTCTAATAATATACTCATTAAATTGTGATACAAATAATAGACTCACTTTCAAAAGTTTACAATGGGAATAAAACTAATTTCATAGAATGTTACATCTGTTCTGACTTTAAAGCCTGGCTAGTTATGACTTGATTTGTTCGCCAATCGGAATACGATTTGTTCACACTTGTACTGTACTAAACCAATGATATTCGACCGGTATGAGCAGCCTAGTGTCCTTATTGGTTCTTTGTCCTCCTAGCATCCTGCCAGTTCACAATTTATTGATCGATCTGCACTAATAAGGACTAGACAAGCATGAGATTGATCACCACCCAGTGATCAATCAATTGTGATTACATCTCAGTCCTACAGGAGGTTAGTCATGGCTCAGATAGCTCAGTGGTAACGTCTCTGACTGTGAAGCTGGGTGACACGAGATCGAATCGGCCAGAGAGCACCAGTTCCCTCAAGATTACAGGTACACCTTGCTGACGAGTGCCAAGTAGCACGAAACCCGGGCCCAGGGTTTCCTGTTGACTACCTCCAACCACCATCTCAATCCTGCCAGTTCAGTCCAGAACGCCAATACCAGCTTCCACTATGCAAATCATTTATTTCAAATATAGTTGGTTTATATATCAGCCACGATCCCGTGCATGGGATTCGAACTTAACACCTTCTGTCTCACTCGCAAAAATTTAAGCCTTAGTAACCAATGAGGCTAATCTATTTGTCGAGTGTGAGTTCGTTACCTACTAAAAACAATGGAAGTTAGTCAGTCAATTTCTTGAATCGATTAAACTTAAAACACTAACACCATTAGGTATCACCTCATTCATCTAGATAATAAACATTCAAGCACAAGATTGAAGGTTCAAAAGTTCGAATCCCACATACCAATTAGTGGTTGTACACTGTTATAGTTTTAACAGTTTACCGATAAGAGATTTCTATATTTAAGAAAATACATAATAATAGTTTCTCGGTTTGAATAGTTTACATAAAATGATTATCGGTACAAACAATCATCTCATAAACAACAAAACATACAACATTCAAAAGTCGGTACATCAGCAGTATCCATGGAATAGTTTAGATTAAATTTCTTTTGCAAAAAAAGGAACAGTAAAACAAATTGTCAACTTTTCACTTCGGTCATTATTATTGTTTCCGATAGAAATTAAATTAAATTATATATAAATTACATTTGATTATATAATCAATTGTATTACAGACTTTCATAATAATAATAATAATAATAATAATAATAATAATAATAATAAAGGGAAACTAATCTTTTTTATCCCCCACCCTCACCCCCGCAATTTTTGATAAGAAGTTTAATAATGAAAATAATAGACTTAATTGAATATATATAAAGATGATTTATCTTATTTTCCATTTTTCACTTTACTCACTATTCACTCTACCCTTTCTATCTCTCTCCCTCTCTCTCTCTCTCTGTGCGTCTATATCTCTCTCTACCTCCCTCCCACTGTTTAGCTCTCTCTCTTTCGCTTGCTCGTGTACACGTGCGGACACATATTCCATTTCTTTTATTATTGTTATTATTATTACCTTTTTTTGTGTATATCAATGATTTATATAACTGTAAAATTATTCAATACCGATTTTTCATATTATCAATGAAGTAATTGTTACTAGGGTTAAAAAATAACTCGTATCTGATTTTGGTTTGTATATATTGGATAACAGATGAAAGAGGAATCAGTTATGAATGTTATGGTATTTTCATTCAGGAAATTAATACAAACAAAGAAACAAACAGATTTCCGTTGTTGGAAGAATTTCTTAGTATATCTAGATGTGTAGATAAGTTTTTTTCAAAATGAATTATTATTAAACAGATATGTATAGGATTGTGGATGTGCACTGCTGACGAGTCCCGAAGTAGAACGAAACGCCTGTCCAGTACTTTTAGGTTTTCCATGGTGATGTGGTCTAGTTTCAATTGACTCATCATGTCAACTATTAAAATTACTATAATATCCATACAAAACCCCTTCTGATATGTGTATGTTTACTAAATTGTAAGGTATATACATGATCAAGTTATATTTTAATTAAAATTGAAATGTTTTCGATTATCCTGTTGTTTATCACTTTACTTTACTTTACTTACTTACTTATATCTGTTATCCACAATGAAGCATAGGCCGCCGATCAGCATTCTCCAACCCACTCTGTCTTTGGCCTTCTTTTCTAGTTCCATCCAATTGTTGTTCATTCTTATCATGTCTGTCTTCATTTCTCGGGGTAATGTGTTCTTTAGTCTCCCTCTTTTCCTTTGGTCTTGAGGGTCCCAGGTTAGGGTTTGACTTTTGATGCAGTTGGGCGCTTTCCTCTATGTTACAGAGATAGTTTATTATCAAAGAATGGTAAAATTCGCAAACGTGCAGGAAGCAAGCACAAAAGGGAACCAAGAGTGTGTATGTGTGTGAGTGTTAAAAATCTACATATATATTTTTGAGTGTTAATCAAGTATGGATAAATTATTGATTATCTGTGTATTACAACCAATGGGAGAATAGGTCAAAAAGATTGATATGAAGACACGCGCACAATCAGACTCACACAGAAGTTCACATAGTGGATTAGGTGTCTAAATTACAATGAGTAGACAAATAATACAATAGTTGAATGAGCTAACTACAGTCCTATACAATTCCAGCGCGACTTCCCGATTTCTTCCTCCACTGGAATCTAATTTCTTCTCTCTCACAGTAAGTTGTTGCTAACCGTTAGTAGAAATATGTACATCCCGTAAGAATTATCTCCAAATAGCTATAAAATATAGTTAACAGTGGAGACTGAGACGTATATTTCATCCCAATTGAGATTCATCAACTGGATGTATATTTGCTTTTTACCCACCAACCTACTGATTTGAACTAGTCAACTACTTGCTTCTTAATTCTGTCCAAAATAGTGTTGATTACAAACTAAGGTAATTATGTATGTGAATGTGTGTGTATGTGTATGTTTGTGTAATCATTTATTTTATCAGTGAAAGTTTGGTTTATGACAAGCTTCTCATTCTCAAAATAAGATTAGTTATATGAATTCACAGGAAATATAATAATCTAAATAGAATATTCTTGTCTGATACTCGAAACACTCTACTCTCTATCTGTCTCTCTCTCTCTTTATCTCTCTTAAGAGACATAGAGGGAGAGAGAGAGGGTATATGAGTATACGTTGTAATACAAGCAAAAATAACGATTGGATCCAGTCTACTATCTAAAACTTGTCTGACTAAAGTTAATCTATTATTTTAAACTAATTTTGGATCAGACAATCATCATGAACGTTGCTACTTCATAACTAGAGATCTATTGATGATGTTTGAAAAAATTAAAAACCTATTTTCCCTTTTGTTCTATACTGTTCCCCATTTGTACTGAAAAACTTGAGATTGAGATGAATATTTACTAATTTATTTGAATAAATTAACACAGTTACAAATGAGCACCAAAATATAGATGGGTTATACAATTAAAATGTGATTGTAAAGAGATAGAGGAAGGAACTTACTACTTACTTACGTCTGTTACTCTTCGTGAAGGAGCATAGGCCGCTCACCAGCGTTCTCCATCCAACCCTGTCCTGTGCGATCATTTCCAGCTCCTTCCAGTTGTTATTCATCCTTTTCATATCTGCTTCTGTTCCTCGACATAATGTGTTCTTTGACCTTCCTCTTTTACGCTTCCCTTCAGGATTCCAAGTTACAACTTGCCTCGTCATTCAGTTTGATCATTCGCGTAATGTATGTCCTATCGATTTCCGTCGTCTTTTCTTAATTTCCTCTTCAGCTGGATGTTGGTTTGTTCTCTTCCAGAGTAGGCTGTTGTTGATGGTATCCGGCAAATAGATGTTCAGTATCTTGCGTAGACAGCTATTTATAAATATTTGTACCTTCTTGATGATGGTTGTAGGGGTTCTCCAAGTTTCAGCTCCGTACAGTAGAACTGGCTGCCTTGACGTTCGTATTGAAGATTCTCACTTTGATATTGGTTGAAAGATGTTTTGAGTTCCATATGTTCTTCAAATGTAGGAAAGTAAAGTAAAAATTTTTTAAAAAAACGAACGAAAATGAAAAACTAACGGAAAGTTGCAAAAGGATCTCCACTGGCTTATTTTCTGAGATATATCTGATCAAGTTTCAAATCATCTCTAAGATCCCAACCAGGAATTTGCGAAGCACCAACAAATCTCAGTCTTATACAGTTTTCTTTCATACAATGACACTATGTCATACATTGATCATCACTTCAATTTTTTCAACTGGTCCCAGCTTTCAGGAAATAATCCACAATGTGGAATTTGCTGGGACGATATTCGTTGTACATGACCAAACCGCCGAAGGTGGTGTTTCCTGATGGTGACACCAACTGAATTATCGTCACTGTGCCCGAACCCACGTCGCCAGGCCTTTGCATTACTATGAAGGAGCTACCACTGAATGCCCGCTCAACTCTGAGAGGGCAGGTTTCACAAGCCCAGAGCAAAACTGCTCTCACCGACGCGTTTTAGACCCGACTTTTTACAGCTAGACTAACATCATGAAGGTGCCATAAGTGACCCAGATTGACATAAGCCACTTTGGCTTTCACTATACGTAAAATGATCTCATCACTCACTCTACCACCAGCACTTATGCAGCTACCCAGATACACTAACTTTTCAACTACTTCTATCTGCTCATTACCAAGAGTGAATACGGAACTTTTCGAGAAGCCACAAGTGACTTTACTCACCGGTTTCATGGTGTCATGCATACATACAATGTATATCTGTATATCTAGTGAGTTAATAGCTAGTATTGAGCCTGCCTCGGTTTCGTATTCAATTGCAACAGAAGCTGAAACCAATTTGCTGACATCGATCCGTTTAGAATGATGAATTTGTTAACTATTGAAATATAAGATCAACTCAATCAAGAGCATGATCAGAGGCCAGATAAGTACTCCAAAAGGAGCAGGCATCATGTACATATGTCAGCATTTCAAGATACAGAGGGAGAACACTAGGCAGCACATCGACAATGATTGTACAGATAGTTAGTGCAAACCAGAAACAGGTTTTAGTCTGCACAAAGTTGCAGTAGCGGTCACCGTTATCACCCCATTTGGCCACCCAAACGACTCCCCTCTGTACCTAGACGCCTGACCTGAGCATTTAAGTCTCCGGCTAGTACTACGCTATCTGTCGAACTCACTTAACTGGTGGTAGAAATCATCCTTGATCTCATTTAGCTACAGCTTATCGGAGCGTAGGTGATGACGAAAAAACAATATTTCTCATATCGATTTTTTTTCATTTTCGTGGAGCTTTCTAGCCTATGGAAAATCATCGACTGACATCGTGGTTTAAATAAGTAGTGTATAAGTTGTGTAAATGTATTTAGCTAAAGTTTTATCTCCTCATAACTTATGTTAGTTAAATGTTAATAAAAAGAAACTACAAATTAAAAAGGAATAACATGAAATTATGTATTTATCATCTCGTGTAACTCATTCAAAACTGTATTCTATCCTTTTCTACTTTCGATTATCAGTATATCTTGATTTCATGTGAGTACCATTGCTAATCGATGCAGATTACGTTATTCCAGAATGGGGGTTTATGGAGATTGTAGTAATTTAATAGTTGAACTCATCAGTCGATTTTAGCTAGACCACCATTGAAAACCTGGAAGAACTGGACGGTTGATTCTTCCTTATATGAGACTCCTGAGCAGTTCGCATCCACGATCCCACCTCGCGGGACTCGAACTAGGACCTTCAATCTAGATTAGGTCGACCGAGTGAATTCAACTATTAAATCACTACAATCTCCACAAGCCCCGATTCTGATATTAATCATCATGTGCTCACTAGTGACTGACTTCAAAAGGTATTTCCTGGAGTTCTGGTGAGAAGCCGTGACCATTGGAGTTCAACCGTGTCTGTTATGATTCAGTTACTCACTGAAGACAATAGTGGACGATGGCGCAATTTTGCGAATTGGTTGAAGTTAAATATTAACACCATTGGATGCTGACTCAATGGTTTAGATGTCAAGCGTCAGTGCTCGAGACCGGTGGTCCTAGGTTCGAGTCCTGTATGTATGGGATCGTGGTTGAAAATCTATTCAGGTGTCTCATCCTAGGAAGAATCGGCCGTCCAATGTATCCAGGTTTTCAATGAAGATCTAACATCAATTAAAAAATTAATAATCTCCACAACCTCATATTGATAGTTTTTTGTACCAAACTGAAATCTTAACAAATACAACATATCACGGATACTTCATTCAGTTAATACAAAATACATGTATCATTTTCCTTTGAATAACTTACTCACTTACTTACTTACGTCTGTTATTCCCAATGGAGCCAAGACCACCGACTAACTTTCTCTAATCCACCCTGTTCTTTGAATAAATATCACGCCAAATTAAAATATGATATGATATTTAATCAGATTCGAATAATAAACAAAAAATACCCCCTTCACAATTATAGTTCAACACGCAACCTTATTAAACCTTTCTTTTTTTAAAAAAAAAACAAGGGAGGTGGTTTACTTTATTTTGTCTTGTATGTAAATATATATATATACGTCGAAATACCAAGTTACTAATTCATTTTATCCCAGCACGAAATGTTAAAGCAAACTGACCATATAAATTATATGCATATGATGTATTTCATTTCTATGATGATACGTTATTGGTTGTGAACTATGTTCAAAGTCTGGTATATAGTTGTTAGGTTATCGGTGGCTTAAAATCATTCCTTAGTAAAATATATCTACAATCTTATGGAAATTAATAGATTAGGTGATGGATTCAAGTTCTTTTCATTCTAGTGATGAATGTTCACGAAAGTTGACATCAAAGTTTCAGGTTGTAGTCAAGGCAACAAGTATCTTTACTGAATAAAATATGAGAATCTAAAAAGTATTTAGAATTATGTAGCGCTTATCTAATGAATGTGAATACATATTTGTGTGTAGTTTGTTATATATTTTTTCTAATTCTGTTGATAGTTATACTATATCTATGTCAATCAGGTTAATAATGTATTCTTGATCTATTATGGATTAATTAGCATGTAAAAACCTTTACATATTTGGGCATCACAATTGATGAACACGATGGATCCGATGCAAACGTGAGGGCGCGGATCGGCAAAGCAACAGCAACATATTTACAATTGAAGTACATCTGGAACTCAAAGCAACTGTCAACCAACACGAAGGTCAGGATTTTCAATACAAATGTCAAGACAGTTGTACTGTACGGGGCGGAAACCTGGAGAACTACGAAAGCCATCATCCAGAAGATACAGGCGTTTATTAACAGTTGTCTACGCAAAATACTTCAGATCCGTTGGCCGGACACTATTAGCAATAACCTACTATGGGAAAGAACAAACCAGATCCCAGCAGAGGAAGAAATCAAGAAGAAGTGCCGGAAGTAGATAGGACACATATTGAGGAAAGCACCGAAATGCTTCACAAGACAAGCCCCCACATGGAATCCTCAAGGCCAAAGGAGGAGAGGAATATCAAAGAACACATCACGCCGGGAAACGGAGATAGATATGAGAAAAATGAACAAGAATTGGATGGGACTGGAAAAGAAGGCCCAGGACAGAGTGAGCTGGAGAATGCTGGTCGGCGGCCAATGCTCCATTAGGAGTAACAGGCGTAAGTAAGTAAGTAATGTAGACTGGTTATTTTGGCTGAATATCTAGTTTCACTGTATAAAGAATCATGTACATTGTAAACTGTTCCCTGTCGTTTGCTTAAGGCGGTTAGCCGTCGAATTAGTGTTGCATAGGATCATATAGACTCATAAATAGTGCACATTGAATATATTGTACTATTAGATAACCTCATATGGATAGAGTTCAACTAAATGGCGAAGGGACATAAAATTTCACTAGTTAAATTGATTGACGGGCTGATATATTAATATCAGAAGGGGTTTTGTGTAGATTGTAGTAATTTCAACAGTTGAGATCATGAGTCAATTGAAGCTAAACGACAATGGAAAACCTGGAAGCACTGAACGGCCGTTTCGTCCTATTGTGGGACTCCTCAGCAGTTCGCATCCACGACCCCGCCTCGCGGGACTCGAACCCAGGATATGTTGATGTCAAATAAGGTGCAAACTTACAACGTGTAAATAATTCGTCTCCCCTAACCACTAAAACATAAACAACCAACACATAGTGATTTGTTGTTTTTAGTGAAACTATAATATCTGTTTGTAAACATTCACTTAATATTAGTTGCTTAGATTTTCCCATAGATGTTTGGCACTGCAATTGATCAGTCTCTTATTAGCATATGTGCATCCTATGCGTATTACCTTAATTCAAAAGTATTGTAAGCAGAGATGGATAGAGGCCAGTAGTGGAATCCAGAACGCTCGTTTCGTCAGCTAGATGCACCTGCATCCCACGGCTGTTACTTTATTCTCTTCAATTTATATCGAAACTAATGAATATCCCAATGGAAATAGTTCGTTGAAATTATCGATCTTGGGAATTTGTGGAGGTTGTAGTATATTCAAAGTTGAATTCTTCATTCAATCTAAGCTAAACCGAATGTCCTTGGTTCGAGTCCCATATATGAGATTGTGGAATAAATGTCCATCCAGTGCTCCCATGTTTTCATTGGTAGTCTAGCTTAGATTGACTCATAAATCTAACCTTTAAGGCAAACATTTTACAAAATAATTAAAAGTGTAAGGTTAACTAATCAGACATTCACTTTATTTCCTGTAATTAAGTAAGCAGTAATCTCGCGAGACGAGATCGTGGATGCACACTGCTGAGAGGACTCACAATAAGTCGAAACAGCCATCCAGTGCTTCCAGGTTTTTCATGATGATGGTCTCGTTTCAACTGATCCATGATCTCAACTATTAAAATTACTAATAATATCCACAAAACCCCTTCTGATATTAAACAGTAATGTGTTTAAAATAAAATGTGATTTAATTTCACTGTAGAATGTCTACAACAACAACAACTACTGACTAGTGATAAATCCATAAGGACTGACTATATTATTAGCTAATAATGATAGAAGTGTATCTGAAGTTTGTGCTGATGATGTCGTTCAGAAGAATGATGAAAGCTCCACGATCAAACCATCCACCTCAGAGAATAAAACTCCATCAAAATCATCCACCTGAGTTACAAATCTTCTTCACCATTTCAATGATCTTAATTCCTATGTGACTATTATCTTTTGCGAACTAATGAAGTCAGCTAAACACTGTTTCTAACACTGAGACAAGTCACTTTGTAGACAGACAGAGAGAGAGATAACAATGACTGGTCAAGATGTTCTGTTACTAAAAGCCAAATAGTAGTACACAAAATATTTTTATATTAATGTTTATCCAGACAAACCCAGAAAAACACATGTGGGCAGTGAATGTGACTAGATAAATAGTTCATCACAATTGTCGTCTAACACTCTTATCCTACACATCATATGATCAATCCAGCCATTCCAGGCATATCATATACACGTTTACACAGATTTATAAGTTAAAATGTAATAATGAAACACTGTACTTCTAACTAATGACTATTAGGTTTGTGTGTAGTTCAACTGTTGGAAATTTCACCTTTTTAAATGTGACAGAACATTGTGTTGAAGCTATTCATTGATGAAGTAACTACAAACTTAGTGAAGTAGCTCACTTGATTTTGTTTGCCTTGTATCTTCCCATTGAGGTTTCATATGATCAAGGTATCGAGTTTTAAACAATTAGGTAGCCAATTCAAATTCAACCTCACCTGTTTTACTTTGAGCAAATGAATAATACCGCTAGTCCTTACGTAAAACTTTATGGCCAAAAACCAAATTTATGAATCTGTCTGATTATCAAGATGTATAGTTCTGCAATACTTATGAATTTTAAGAAGTCAGAAATTTTGTTAATATGAATGAAGTTCAGACATGTCAGCAATAAAACAGTCTTCATGAGTGATAAAAGGATGATCGTTATACCTTATTACGAATCGATTGAAGTTCAAAACATGTACTTTTCATAGCTAACTCAATCGTTTAGTGATCAACATCGTGTCATGATGCCTAAAGGTCTTAGATATGATCTACAATGAAGTCGTTATTACTTAGTATTGAAGAGTCTTATATTACGATAAAACATCTATTCAATATCCACTGATGTTTAGTGGCACATCACCACAGGTTCGTTCACAATAAAAATCATCTGAGAATAAAAACCTTCTCTATAACCCTTCTCTTCTATCAAACAAAACGAAAATAAGCTATTCATTGTATAATGTCAAACAGGGTTTTCGGCGAGACTGTAATTAATGAACGACCTTTGAGCGAGTTTAAAGTAACCTTGAGAGTGCCCACCTAATAACCACGAACAATGAGGGTTATAAACCAATGTGAGGAATTAGGATTATGATTTATGGTGAAGAATTAGATTTAGGGTTTTCTTCACGAATGGACGTCAGCTGTGAATGAATGAATTTCGCACCAAAATCCGAAACCCGTTATCTTATACCTGATTGGTTTGTCCATAAATTATAGCCTCGTCGGGTTTTCTGTCTCCTACCTCTAACCACCTAATCTTACTTACTTACTTACTCAGACCAACATTCTCCAACCCACTCTGTCCTAGGCCTTCTTTTCTAGTTCCATTCAATTTTTGTTCATTTTTCTCATGTCTATTTCCATTTTTCGGAGTAATGTGTTCTTTGGTATTCCTCTTCTCCTCCTTTGGCCTTGAGGATTCTATGTGAGGGCTTGTCTTGTGACGCAGTTGGGTGTTTTCCTAAATGTGTGTCCTATCCACTTCCAGCGCTTTTTCCTGATTTCTTCCTTCACTTAAATCTGGTTTGTTCTCTCCCACAGTAGGTTGTTGCTAATACCCACCTAATCACTGAATCATTACGTACAAACAAAAAATGAAATTATCTTGATAAATTGTTACATTATGAATTAAGTCAATATGAAACAGATCAAACAAACATAAGATTCATAACTACCGAATATTAGATTTCCTCCCCCGCCACACGGGGTTTTCTTTTTTTATGTCTACATAAATCTGTCTAAATTATTTACTTAATTAGTTTATTCCAAGTAAATAATCATAGAAAAGTAAACATTTTAACTTGTCATAGAATTGTATTGATTTTAATGTAAATAATAATAATAATAATAGTAATATCCGAAGGGGTATTTCTTCTGCGGATATTATAGTCATTTCATTAGTTGATATCATTATGGTAAACCTGGAAGCACTAGACGGCCGTTCCGTCCAGCTTAGTGGTCTAAAGGTTAAGCACCTGGTGCGAGAGACTGATAGGTCCTGAGTTCGAATCTCGCGCGGGAGGCGGGATCGTGGATGCGCACTGTTGAAGAGTCCTACAATTGAACGAAACGTCCATCCAGTGCTTTCAGGTTTACCATGGTGATGTTCTAGCTTCAATGGACTCAATTGATCTTAACTATTAAAAATTACTATCATATCCACATAAACCCCATTCTGACATTCTTTAATTTTTTCTACTTTACAAACATAAATTCTAACTATGAATTGACTTATTTAACTGACAATCACTTTCATTTATTTTAGCAACAATCAAAATGTTATGCATGAGAACAAAAATTTATTAATTTCAACGATGTTTTTTCTTCTTTTTTTTGTTTTTTATTTTGTTTCATTCCTCACCGGTACTATTAACCGGTCTATTATTGATTTACTTGGGTGCTATTCATTTTCAACTGAGTTACAGGTGGGGGGGTGAATGTAAGTGAAATTACAAAACTGTAAAAATGTAAAGAAAAACAGACAAACAAATACACGAACACACAAACAAACAAACAATTGAATTCATGCCATAGTTACTCATTTGATAAATGAAATTGAAATAAATGTCAATTCGGTTACTGGTTTTGCTCTTTTTTTTTCCTTTAAAGGAAAATGTTAGGCATATACATATAATTCTTGTTCAATAGAATAAAAGTAATCATGGGAATATGAAACTCTTATGTGAATAAAATAGATTAGATTCTTTTGACAGGATGTTTTTATTCATAAGACTTTTTTTGCCTTTTATATCAGACGGGTTTTGTGGATATTATAGTAATTTCAATGGTTGAACTCATGAGTCAGTTGTAAATAGGTCATCATGGCAAACCAGGAATCACTGAACGACTGCTTCGTACTATTGTGGGATTCCTCAGCAGTGCGCATCCACGACCTCGTCTCGCGGGATTCAAACCCATCACCTATCAGTCTCGCGCGCGAGTGCCTAACAACTCGACTACTGAGACGGCCGCCATCCAACGGTGTTAATGTCCAACTTCAACCAATCCACGAAGTTGTGCCACCGTACACCACTGTCTTCAGTGAGTTGATATCTCACAATAGGGTTCGAATCTCGCGGGAGGCGGGATCGTGGATGTGCACTACTGAGGAGTCCCATAATAGAACGAAACAGCCGTCCAGTGCTTCCATGTTTTCCATGGTGGTGGTCTAGCTTCAACTAACTCATGATTCCAACTAATAAAATTATGAATCCTTCATTACATAATGTTTATAATAAACACCATAGTAACTAAATTAACTACTATTTTTTCTGGATTCAAGTTTCAATGCACACATCGACATCATAATTCAAGTACATCTCGCTGACAATTTTTAAATAGAATGAAATGTACATCATGATTTCCACTGTTAATCATTATCCGAAAAGGGTTTGTAAATGACTTGGGTTTTCTGTTATTGTTGTTGTTGTTGTTGATGAAAACAAACGTTAATAAGTAGTAACATTGATTTATGATTATTTTATGTTAACAGTTTTATTTTCTATTATCTAGAATTCATCTTTATTATTAAGATGAATTCATGGATAATCTATCCCAAAGACTGAATAACCCAAACGTATCATTCTCATTAAAGTACTTATGATAATTAGAAGTATTTGAATTATAGTATGAACTAAGAATCCCAGAAATGACGTAACCGGATCAAGAAGTACTAGATAACCGCAAACGAATGTTACTGTATTTAGAATTTGAAATCAAGCATTCAACAAATACAAAGGTATCATTAGTTCATTCAAACACCACAGTAGTCTTATATTTCAGTCAATTTAGATGGATGCATGATTATGGGTATTTGAAGTTAATCTACCAAATAACAATGTTAATTAACTAAAAATTACTGATCAATAATAGAAGGATAATATATTACTAGTTTGGATAACTTGAGAAGTTGAAGTTGTTTCATCAATAGATTATTTCTAATGTGTATACTAATCTATTGTCTAATAAAATAAATTACATTTGAAATTGACTTGATGTTGTTTTACTTGTATCCTCTCATTGTTACTTAGGACTGTAATTGATCAGTCTCATGTTGGCATATGTGCATCCTGTGAGGATTACCTCGATATATCCTTAAGTCACAAGCTTTATAAGTAAAGATATATAGTGGCTAGCAATTGGAATCCAGTTCGACACGGGTTTCGTTGTATTTGGGAGTGAACATCAACTCTGGGATGCAGATACATCCAACTGACGAGTCCCAAATAGGATGAAACGCGCGTCAAACTGGATTCCACTGCTAGCCACTATCCAATTTTGCTTGAATATCACAATATTGAACGTTTTTGATTGTTAGAGTACATGAGATATGTAGATAGTTTGTTATTTAAATATTAAATAGTTAGTATAGTAGTGAATGTTATGACTTTAACATGGTTAATTTATCATGTGATAAGGTAACCAATCAGAATATGACTTATGCAATCTTAGTACTGTGCCAAATCAATGAAATGTTGATCGGTACGAGCAGCCTAGTGTCCTTATTGCTCTATTTTCCTGCCTCACCCTGCCTGTTAAGTCTAGAGTATCAATATGAGCTTCCACTATGCTAGAGTCAGCTCTCCGTCTTCAAATTTTCTCACATAGCGACGTGCATACAACCACTACTCACTGCCTTCCCGTGGCGAAGGTGTTGTTTACGAAATCAAGAGTATGAAAAGTGAATTTCCGATGCCTTAACTGGGTTGGTGGACAAGGAGAGTCCACCTAGGGGAGTTGAAAAACACTGAATCCAAACCAATGGTATACATGAGCTTAAGAACCCCAAGGGAACGAATAGTATATGAACCAATTGTTGGTCACTGACTACCATGGGACTGCATCTATTGACATTGCTTCACTGCCTTGTGGACTGGACGTTTACGTCGAAAGCCTCAAGTATGGTCCCCTAAGAAAGCCACCTGCTTCGGTCTGTGCACTCGGACAGTATCACAGCCCACAAACACACAAATCAAATAACTTGTGTTAGAGGTATGATTATAAATACAGTGGTCTTGAGTGTTATTAGAGGTATGAGGGCGGTTATCACTTCCCGGTTGCCAAAACCATCAAAGAGCTCTTCTGGAGGCACCTGAAAAGCAAATGGGATTAGAAGTGGTCTTAGTGACCGGAGAGCGTGACCACAGTGCCCAACGGACAACTGCTTGAGGTCGGTCACACACGACCTTTTTATGAGTAGTTTTTGTGTTAGCTCCGTACTTGTTTTTGACCTTACCACCGGAGACGGATATCCGTGGGATAAGGTGACGTGTGCATTTTTTGGGGTTGACCTTTTCTAACCCCACCCCTTCTTGTGGGAAGGCAGCATCGCTGTCATGCTGGTTGTCTGAAGGAAACATCTTACTGCTGTCACACCTCTCTACAGTCAGCAGTACTACTTCACCTTCAGACCTTGGGTTTGTTGTTTTTAGTCTTACCACTCTTCAACCGACCTATCTGACATGGTAGGACCTTGAGGAACAATTGTTCCAGCCAGTATAGTTCGATTGGTTCATCACGATAGGCAAGTCCGACCACCATATCAAGGTAGCAACAACGGTCGGGAAATAACTTGTGTGGCACATATGTATTTGGCACCTCTTTATACCAATATTTATGTGTTCAAATAAATAAATAAATCAGTAAAGATTCTAATAGAGATTGATCATTATGTAATACTAATCATTCCCCTAATCATTAGATCACACTACTGATGTTACTTAGATTAATTAGTCTAAAATAGTTGCCCAGTATTTTTCTCAATTTTCAATGTTTTATCAGCTTTAAATCAATTTGAAACTCTTGTCATATACATTTTTTTATTATGATTAATCTTTCTCTTTTAAATACTTCTAATCTCTCTCTTTCAATATTGAATATACCTTAATCGGATATTGAATCAGTCGTAAACTACGTAGTTTGAATCGAAGTAGCCAGAGAAAACAAAATTATTTCTCCAATTTAATTATTTTTTTCTCTTTTTTTCTTTCTTTCTTTCTTTCTTTCTTTCTTTCTAAATTCATGACCTAATGAATTTGAATTTTATAAAAATTGAACTGAAAAAAAAACTTTTTTTTTCTGTCGAGGGGTGATGGTGGAGAACGACAAGGAGGTGGGGGGGTGGGGGATGGAAAGAAAAAAACAACTGAAAATGGATTAGGGTGGTGATGATGATGATGATGGTGGTGGTGGGGTATTTTTTTCCCACTATCCATTTAAAATGAATTCATTTTTCATGCTACTCAATTTATTATTTGATCTAATGATTCAATTTTAATATCTAAGTTGAAATTTTAGAAGGGAAAAGAAAGATTTTTTTCAGGTTTACTCTACTTAAATCATGGTTACCAAGTAGTATATATATGTAACATTAGAGTTTAATAAGAGATTTTTATTCGTTTATATCTTATTGTAATAGATGTATTATTATTGGCAAGAGGACTAAATAAGCATTATATTTACTTATTTACTTAGGCTTGTTACCCCTCATTGAGGAGCATAGGCCACTTTACCAGGATTTTCCATCCAACTCTGTCGTGAGCAATCTTATCTAGTTTTTGTCAGTTAGTCATCATTATTTTCATGTCTACTTCTAATTCCCGACGCAGGATGTTCTTTGTCTTTCCTCTTTTCCGTTTCCCTTCAGAATTCCAAGTTAGAGATTGCTTTGTGATGCAGTTTGGTGATTTCTATGTGTGTGTCCTATTCACTCCTGATATCTTTTCCTAATTTCCTTTTCACTTAAAAGTTGGTTTGTCCTCTATCAAACTAAGCTATTGCTGATGGTATTCAGTCAACGGATATTGAGTCTCTTGCATAGACAACGTTTATAAATACTTGTACCCTTTTGGTGTTGGTTGTAGTAGGTCTCCAAGTTCCAGCTTCGTACAGTAGAATCGTCTTGATGTGTGCTTCGTGCCTCTTCGGACAGCATCAGAGCAACTCCCTGAATGTGTGGAGCACCTCCCTGTCCGTGACCGGAGTACAGCAGCATCTCTCGCGTATCTAGCGTTTGCTGTCTAGCTTGGGTCAAATGGGTTTCGATAGTTCCGGGAACCATTAAGTTGTATCTCCTCATTTCCCTTGCTATTTGACTGGTTTTCCTGGTCTCCCACATCGTCTGAACATTCCATGTAGTTATAAAAATTGTTGATCTGTCTTGTTAGAAATGGCATCGTTCTGGTGACTTCCGAAGAATCTCGGCGCCAATTTGTAGGGTAGAGTTTAAATGGTTTAATTTCTTCATTCTGGATAGCAATTTTTAGCAAGGTTTTTTTCTATGGGATGAGATTGTTGACCTCATACCCAACGCACCTTCTCTACCCTGTCTTGGGACGGTCAGTAACCATAGAAGAGCTACACGTACGGTTATAAGCATTGAAGCTACAATAAATTGCATCGTTAAGCCACTCAAGTTTAAAATCATAACTTCTAGTATTTTTGAACGAAGTTTCACCAAGTAATATTAATTGGTGTTTACTGAATGAAATGTTTTCTGGTAAATATTCCTTCTTAGTACCTTAAACGTTTATGGTTGGTGCCCCCCCACCCTTCCAGCCAAATAAGTTTGTGAAGCCTTGTAGGCCCTTCTGGAGAGAAACAGACCACATCGAAGCACGGCACAACCACCAGGGCTAGAATAGCTGTTTATGCAACCAGGTGGAGTTTGTCCCGTGTTGAAGATGTTAGATCCTCAAAACTCACTTGGGAAAGGTCCTAATTTTGTAATTTATTTAGAAAAGTTGAACTTCTTTGTTTTCGCGCCAAAGGCGCTCTTGTCACCTTCATGTCGTATTTCCCACTGGGAAGTATCTTAAATGGTATTGGTCCGTTGCGTCTTTTAGTATGCTAATTGATAACTCCCCAAGGACGATTTTCACTGTGTATATACTTGTTGAATTGATTTTGTTGTTAGCGCTCGTTTCTAACTGATTTGAAGAATATACTTCCCATTCCAAGCTTGGAATTCTCCCTCTTGTTAGCGGGGCTGGGACGCATCAATAGCTAGCTTACTGGTCTTTAGTCACCGAGTCTTGTTCTCGTTTGCCGATTAAGTGAACTCGTGATAGCTTCAAACCTTGATTCTTCGTTTCGTTCCGAGTAAGACGAATCAATAGTAGCGTTCAAATTAACGAATATAACACCCCGTGAGGAGCAATCACATACATTACATGCACCACTTTTGTCACTTTTTGTCGTTTTTCCGTCCATGAGTAATTGTGCTGTGTTTCTTTGTGGAGTTCGTAATCGGTTTGAGGGTATCGGTTGAGTTAGTGATTACACAGATCTCTACCACCCGGCTTGCCGCCCACGTTAGTTCATGGGTTATCTGTCCCACTATCCAGGAGGTACGACCCGGACGTGTGAGTCTGATTGATAGGATAGGATTTATTGTACAATACTAAAGAAAATGACATGATGTGAAAGCGAAATGAAACGGAACATTTAGTTCTACTGATATGGACAATAGCTGAAGTATAACTTTTAAAGACTTTATTTCAGTTTTTTTCTTGTTCAAAATGAAATCTGGAACAAAAATATATCATTACTAATTGATTAAATACAAAATGCTGACGAGACTATCATTTATGAATGAACCAGTCAGATTTACAATAACAGATCTGGGATTTTGGCGCGAAATTCATTCATTCAATTGGTTAAATAGAATTTTGACATTTTAGCTAATACTAGTTCGTAATGAAAAACTGTAACTCTAAGTCCCAACCTTAATCATCACAATCCTCACTCTTCACACAGGTTTAAATTCTTCATTTGGCCTTAGTAAGTAGTTGGACATTCTCAAGGTTACTTTAGCATTGCTCAAAGGTTATCCATAAATTAGCATAGAGGATTTGTATAGACTTTTAAAGACTGAAGATTTTGATTTCGATCCATGTTGAGGTTATTGATTTCCCCTGCTCAGTACAATACACTATAAAGATAAAACAAAATTTTCAGTATGAAGGGGATGGTAGTTAAGGTGAGTTTAGATAAAGCACGTGTTATACATTTTGTGAGTGATCAATGTTTATTTATTTTAAGTTTTTGATTGAAATCACAAATCGAATGGTGTTAGACCATCATCAACAATCTGGAACCACCAGAAATCTGTTTCGGTCCAAGTATGGGACTTCGTCAGAAGCGCGCATCAACAATCCAGCTCGCGGGATTCAAACCCATGACCAATCAGTCTCACGTGTGAATGCTTATTCACTAGAACACTGAGTTGGCATTCAACGATGTTAATGTCGAACTTCCATTAATCCTAAGCGCTTCCGGGTTTACAACGCTAGTCTAACATCAATTGATTCGTGATCTCAATCAAAAACTTAACACTCTCCACAACCTCATATTGGTAATCTAATTAGTCTATCTTGGTATACAGATTTGCTTAGTTAAAAAAATGGTACTAAAATCAAACTTAAATATGGGCCTCAACACTTAGAATTTCAGGATGTCAAGATGAAAAACTTCTTAAGAAATAGGAAACACCAACTAGCTCCCATTCATAATAAAGGCTTCTAGAATTACAATATATACAGTACTTTCTTTTATGATCTGAACTTGTTAAATCATAAGTTTTACACAAATTTTAATATTTTCATTCTAACATCCTTTTTATAAATAAATAAATGTCCTTTTAATAATTTAATTCCTGAGTGAATTAAAGCTAGACCACCATGAAAAACCTTGAGGCACTGGATAGTCATTTCATCCTAGAATGAAACTCCTCAGCATTGTGCATCCACGATACCGCTCTCGGAATTCGAACCCAGGACCTATCAGTCTCGCGCGCGAATGCCTAACCAATAGACCACTAAGACATCATTTCGCTGAAGAAAATGGTGTACAGTGGTGCAATTTCGTGGATTAATTGTAGTTAGACATTAACATTGTTAAATACTGACTCAGTGGCCTAAAGTTTAAGCCATCATGCGTGACACCGAAGGTCCTGGATCTGAATCTCGCGCGGGGGGCCGGATCGTGGATACACACCACTGAGGAGTTTCATACTAGGATGAAATGGCTATCTAGTGCTTTCAGGTTTTTCATGGTGGTCTAGCTTCAATTGACTCATGATATATATATATATATATATATATATATATATATATGATGAATTTTGTCATTTATATACTTATGTACTATCACTTCGTTTTGAGATGATGATGATGATGATGATGATGATGATGATGATGATGATGATGATGATGATGATGATGATGATGATGATGATGATGATGATGATGATGATGATGATGATGATGATGATGATGATGATGATGATGATGATGATGATGATGATGATGATGATGATGATGATGATGATGATGATGATGATGATGATGATGATGATGATGATGATGATGATGATGATGATGATGATGATGATGATGATGATGATGATGATGATGATGATGATGATGATGATGATGATGATGATGATGATGATGATGATGATGATGATGATGATGATGATGATGATGATGATGATGATGATGATGATGATGATGATGATGATGATGATGATGATGATGATGATGATGATGATGATGATGATGATGATGATGATGATGATGATGATGATGATGATGATGATGATGATGATGATGATGATGATGATGATGATGATGATGATGATGATGATGATGATGATGATGATGATGATGATGATGATGATGATGATGATGATGATGATGATGATGATGATGATGATGATGATGATGATGATGATGATGATGATGATGATGATGATGATGATGATGATGATGATGATGATGATGATGATGATGATGATGATGATGATGATGATGATGATGATGATGATGATGATGATGATGATGATGATGATGATGATGATGATGATGATGATGATGATGATGATGATGATGATGATGATGATGATGATGATGATGATGATGATGATGATGATGATGATGATAGAGAAGATTTTTAGTTTCATTGAATGATTTTAGTAGAGTTTTTTTCTTTGAACTGGATGGTTTGATGATGGAACTTTCATCATTCTTCTAAACAACATCATGAACGTACACTTCAAGTCAATAAGTACTCATATCAATATCAAGGTCTATAAGACAAATTGTGAGTTATATATGGAGACATTCTAACACTTCAATTCTATCTGATGTTTATGTTGATGATGTCGTTCATTATTCTTCTGAACGACATCATCACAACCAAACCATCTAGTTCAGAGAACAAAAATCTATCAAAATCATCTAGTTGAATTACAAAATGGTTTGGTTTTCATCATCCCGATTTCACTTAGGTTAGTTAGCACACTATGCAGAAATAAATTAATAAACCTTCAATTTCATAAATAATTTGCTTAATTAGTTAGTTACTTACACCTGTTACTCCCAATGGAACATACGCCGCCAACCGACATTCTCCAACCCACTCTGTCCTAGGCCTTCTTTTCTAGTTCCATCCAATTCTTGTTCATTTTTCTCATGTCTATCTCCATTTCTCGGCGTAATGTGTTCTTTGGTATTCCTCTTCTCCTCCTTTGGCCTTGAGGATTCCATGTGAGGGCTTGCTTTGTGATACAGTTGGATGCTTTCTTCAATGTGCGTCCTATCGTCCTCCAGCGCCTCTTCCTGATTTATCCCTCTACTGGGATCTGGTTTGTTCTCTCCCACAGTAGGTTATTGCTGATAGTGCCTGGCCAACGGATCTGATTCAGTAACTTAAAAGTAAAATGTTTGACAATGCTGGTAAAGTTCTTTTTTAAAGATTGAATTTAATGTGATATCCTATTTACACGTACTATTGAGTACTTCTTAATTTAAATGGAAAATATCTTTTAAATGTTATCAGGTAATGATTATTTTCCAATAAGAAATTTTCACAGTTGAACTCATGAATAAACTTAAGCTAGATCACTATTAGAAATCAGGAAGTACTAGACGACCGTTTCGTCCTAGTACGAGACAGACTCTTCGTCAGTGCGCATCCACAATCCCGCACACAAGACTCAAACCCAAAACCTATCAGTCTTGCGCATGTAATGTCTAAATTCAATCAATCCATGTTCTTACTCAACTCCTGAGTCCCGCGTATGGAATTGTGGTTGCGCACTACTCAGGATTCCTATACTAGAATTAAACGATCTTTCAATACTTCCAAATTTCCAATAGTGGTCTAACTTAAATTGATAGATGAATTCAATTGTGAAAATACTACAATCTCCACAATCCCCCATACTGATAATAAACTTATATTTATAAAACAAATGTATCTATAAAAATCTCTTAAAGATTTGGATAAATCATTAAGTGAAACTTCTTTTATTCAATAATATAAGTAGTATTATACATTTTACGTATGTCGGATTTTGTTTTAATTGACTAACTAACTAACTAATTACATCATTAGCATAAGTACTTTTATTTAAACGTTTACAACTTAACGCTAATGTGAAACGATGCGGAACACTGCAGTGATTAGTCGTATATAGTTTCTTTATCATATAACGATAATATAACTTCATTACATAAAGAAAGAACTAAGAATGCTCTACACCAACTTATCTAATACGTTAAGAACATGAAAGGCTTAAGATAATTGTGATTGTACATAAATGACAAATAGTTACTATTGTAAAGAGAGAGAGAGAGATAGAGGGGGAGGGAGAACGAGAGAGGGAGTAGATTTTCATTACTGTTTATTACTTTGTACTAAGAACAATGTACTTTAACCGAACATAAATTATTGAATAGTACTATTTTCATTCATTATCTGTCCGATATAGATAGTAAGTAGATTGAATATAAACATTACTATGGTATTTTGTCCCTAAATTGTTAAGGTATATCTTAGTTTATATCAATGAATGAATAGTTATTTGTTTGTAAGAACATTAAGTTGACCAGATATCTGGACAAGTAATAGGGTTCGATCTGCACTAAGAAGGACCTGACATACATGACATTGATCATCTATCATCCAGTGATCAATCAATTATAAATACATCTCTATCCTACAGGAGGTGAGTCGCGTCCCAGATAGCTCAGTGGTAACGCCTCTGACTTTGAAGCTGGGTGACACGGGACAGAGTTTGTTAGGGAGCATCAGTTCCCTCAAGATTACAGGTACACCTTGTTGACGAGTACAAAGTAGCTTAAAACCTAGATTCAGGGTTTCCTGTTGACTACCTTCAATTCACCATCTTATCTTAACATAGTTCATGCAATGTCGAGTCACCTAGACTGGTTGCCATATTGCAACTTGATCGATAGGATTCTATCTGCACTAAGAAAGACCTGACATATATGACACCGATCACCTACCACCCAGTGATCAATCAATTGTAAAAAATATCACTATGACATTTTGTCCTTAAAATTCACTGTTAAATTATCAAGGCATATCTTAGTTTGTATCAATGAATGGTCATTTATTTGTCTGTGAGAACATCAAACTATTAGATAGAAACAATATAAAGATAATCAGGGAGAATTTTGGAAAATTTTCTCAATTATTGAATATTATCGAAATAGGACTATTCTATCAACTGCATCTCTGCGCTAATATGGCGTGGCAACTCGAACTGATATACGTACGTACAAAGTTCTACGTTGTTACTGACTGACTGACTGACTATCAGCTTATGAGGAAAATCACAGACGTCTACAAGGTCATGGATCAGGTTATAATAATAATAATAATAATAATAGTAATCAGTTAACAACAAGGTACATGGGACACATCAGTTGACAGGTATGATCAAATTGAGATGGTTGAGAAGATTTGTATCTCAGGTGGATGATTTTGATAAAGTTTTAACCAAACCATCCAGCTCAGAGAACAAAACTCTATCAAAATAGGATTAAAATGTTATAAATATTACAGAATATAATGTAGTAAACTGATAGGTTAGGTTGTGATTTTATAACACACATTCTCTACTGAAACAGTGAAACGATTGTTAATGTATAAGAACATTAGTAACGATAGTAAAACTGTAATGTACAATGTCAAAAACCGAGTGCTCTATGGACGTTGCGTTGTTACGAACGACTGATGGTTGCACAATTTCGTGGATTGGTTGAGGTTAAAGATTAGCATCATTAGATGCCGGCTCAGTGGTCCAGAGGTTAAGCGTTCGCGCACGAGATCGAAGCTTCTGGATTATAATCCTGCGAGCAGGATCGCAGTTACCTAGATGCTACAAACAAGAATCACCAAGTACTTAGTTAAAAATTGACGTTTGTAAACGAACACTTATGCATTTATCATACTATCTTACATTGTAAACTGTTCTAGACTTTATTTATTTTATTTCACGACCATCAGTTGTTCTTGATTGAGACCATGAACCGATTGATGTTAAACCACCATGAAAAACCTGGAAGCACTGTACGGCTGTTTCGTCCTAATGTGAGACTACTAAGAAGTGCACAACCACGACCCCTGCCTCGCGAGGTTCGAACAGTGGTGGATATGTCGCTCAATTTCGTCGATTATTTGAAGTTAGACATTAACACCGTTGAATGCCGACCACCTCAGTGGTCTAGAAGTTAAGCGCCTGACGCGAGAGACTGATAGGTCCTGAGTTCGAATCTCGCGCGGGAGGCGGGATCGTGGATGCGCACTGTTGAAGAGTCCTACAATTGAACGAAACGTCCATCCAGTGCTTTCAGGTTTACCATGGTGATGTTCTAGCTTCAATGGACTCAATTGATCTCAACTATTAAAAATTACTATCATATCCACATAAACCCCCTTGTGACATTCTTTAATTTTTTCTACTTTACAAACATAAATTCTAACTATGAATTGACTTATTTAACTGACAATCACTTTCATTTATTTTAGCAACAATCAAAATGTTATGCATGAGAACAAAAATTTATTAATTTCAACGATGTTTTTTCTTCTTTTTTTTGTTTTTTATTTTGTTTCATTCCTCACCGGTACTATTAACCGGTCTATTATTGATTTACTTGGGTGCTATTCATTTTCAACTGAGTTACAGGTGGGGGGGGGTGAATGTAAGTGAAATTACAAAACTGTAAAAATGTAAAGAAAACAGACAAACAAACAATCCTTTCCAGCTCCTTCGAGTTCTTATTCATCTTTTTCATATCTGCTTCCGTTCCTCGACGTAATGTGTTCTTTGGCTTTCCTCTTTTTCGTTTCCATTCAGGATTCCAAGTAAGGGCTCGTTTCGTGATACAGTTTGATGATTCGCGTAATATATGTTCTATCCATTTCCATTGTATTTTCCTAATTTAATCTTCAGCTAGAAGTTGGTTTGTTTTCGTTCAGAGTAGGCTGTTGCTGATTGTATCCGGCCAATGGATGTTGAGTATCTTACGTAGACAACTATTTATAAATACTTGTACCTTCTTGATGGTGGTTTATATATGAAAAACTATACATTAAATACTTCATTTGCACATCTTCTATCAGTTGTATCTTACAAGCTCCATTGTTTCTTCACTTCTGTCTTTATTATAATTACTATCTATTTATATTCCTATTCTCTTGAATTCAGTCTTCTGCTACAAGACATTAAACTTTTGATTGGTGTTACATACTACTTATATCTGTCAACATAAGTAGTATACTCCATCGAATGAAAAAATGTCAACTATTAATTTCTAGTATATTTATTTTATGATATTGTACTTACTATGAAAGATGAAAGTGTCAAGTTCATTCCAGTATAAATATACATACATATATGGTTCAGATATCAGGCCTTTTAAATAGAAGATAAGGCGAAACTATAAATTATGGACGAACTAATCAGATACAAGATAACAAGTCTCGGATTTTGGCGCGAAATTCACTCATCCATTTAGCTAAATAGCGTTTTTGTATTATAGCTGATGTCAGTTCGTGATGAAAACACTTACACCTATTTCATAACCTTAACTATCAACTGTAAATCATAATTCGAATTTGTCACAGAGGTTCATAACCCTCATTTACTTACTTACTTACGCCTGTTACTCCCAATGGAGCATAGGCCGCTGACCAGCATTCTCCAACCCACTCTGTCCTGGGCCTTCTTTTCTAGTTCCATCCAATTCTTGTTCATTTTTCTCATGTTTATTTCCATTTCTCGGCGTAATGTGTTCTTTGGTCTTCCTCTTTTCCTTTGACCTTCAGGATTCCATGTGAGGGCTTGTCTTGTGACGCAGTTGGGTGTTTTCCTCAATGTGTGTCCTATCCACCTCCAGCGCTTCTTCCTGATTTCTTCCTCCACTGGGATCTGGTTTGTTCTCTCCCACAGTAGGTTGTTGCTAATAGTGTCCGGCCAATGGATCTGAAGTATTTTGCGTAGACAATTGTTGATAAACACCTGTATTTTCTGGATGATGGCTTTTGTAGTTCTCCAGGTTTCTGCCCCATACAGTAGAACTGTCTTGACATTTGTATTAAAAATCCTGACCTTGGTGTTGGTTGCCAGTTGCTTTGAGTTCCAGATGTTCCTCAGTTGTAAATATGCTGCTCTTGCTTTGCCGATCCGCGCCTTCACATCTGCATCAGATCCACCCTGTTCATCAATGATGCTGCCCAAATATGTAAAGGTTTTTACATCTTCCAAATCTTCTCCGTCAATTGTGATTGGATTGGTGCATTCTGTGTTTTATCGGAGAATCCTGCTTTTCCCTTTGTGTATATTGAGACCTATTGCTGCTGAGGCTGCTGCCACACTGTTTGTCTTCTCCTGCATCTGTTGTTGCGTTTGGGATAGAAGGGCCAGATCGTCTGCGAAGTCTAGATCATCCAACTGCATCTTAGATGTCCATTGTATCCCGCGCTTCCCTTCAGACGTTGACGTCTTCATGATCCAGTCGATCACCAGGAGAAAGAGAAAGGGTGAGAGTAGGCAACCTTCCCTAACACCGGTCTTCACTTCGAACGACTTTGTCAACTGTCCTCCATGCACGATTTTGCAGTGTAATCCATCATATGAGTTCTGTATGATATTGACTATCTATAACCCTCATTTGGTCGTGGTTATTAAGTGGACACTGTTAAGGTCAGTCTAGCCTAGCTCAAAGGTCGTTCACAAATCGCGGTCTCACTGAAGATAATTATCAAGACAATAACAAATTCTTTTATCTTAAATCTTATGTTGAAAACTATAAGATTAGGTCATTTAAATTATGAATATCAATGGAATTGTTCAGGATCTTTTTACATAATCTGATACCATTCTAAACATTTCATTTACTGAAATCAAATCGTTGGTGTTTATTCTTGATGTTTAGTACATAATCCAATACATATTTAACTATTTTAATGAGTTAGTGTCTAATCAAATTATGGATGTTTATTATCTGAATTGGTGTAGTGAACGAGAACACACAATTGGGGACATTCAAATGTATTTCAACATGAACTTACAGAATCACTTAGTGGCATCTGAGAACGCTACAGTAAATACTTCACTTGAAAAATGTCAATCAATCGTCTCAGACTTCACTGTTCTTTCGTTTCCACAACAATTATTCTCTGTTCTCATTCTCTTTTCTTTGATCTTCTTAACCTTTTGCATTTAGGCATTTCACTTTTGATGGATGATATATACTGCTTTTATCTGTCGACATCAGTAGCACATACCAAAATAAGAGTAGTTTTTTGTTATAATCTCTTGTCTAATTTGACTGCACGAATATTAAAAATGGGATGATATTACTAAATATTGAATGAATATACTTCCAAGTCAAGTGTATTTTTAATGTATACAAACTGACTACTATATAAACATATAAGTAGTAACTGTACCTGTGTAAATAATTCACTCATGTACTCATATATTGTGTATAAATTCTCAAAACAATATAACTGCATGGATTTTTATCAAAGACTTAAACTTATTTAAGATAAATATTGAATAGCCTTTTTATCTACTAACAACATTAACTGATTATTGGACAGGAATTATGGTTGTGATTGACTTATAAATACCCACGTACGGTAAAGCATCTCATTCTTGGCAGAATATATTTGTAGGACTCATGTTTCCTTTTTTTACCATACATAATAATTATCGATGATATTAGATTTACCTCGTATGGCTTTGTGATCTGCGCTATCCGCTTGTAAACTGTAATTGCCGCTTCTCAATGCCTTCTTATTTCAAACACCGTTGAGGTTTATGTAATAACGGTTAACGAATCAAAGCCACTACAATATTTATTCGGTGAGAGTCGAAAATGATTATGTGAGATTGTGACTGTCATATATTTTATTCCCTTGATGATAATATATCTGACTATGATAGTGAATAGAGCTTTTTTACTCAGATATGTAGGGGTTGGAAGATACATTTTGATTACAAGTACCAAACGCTACTTTCTAACAACTTTCTATATGATTTCAAATAGGAATGATTACTCTAACAACACTTTGAACCAGGTCACAACAGTTTCTTTTACACTATGTCCTGAATACTATATAACAAATTATCCAGCAAGAAACATCTTGGAAGAATTCGGATCACATTCGAGTTCGTTGGGTTATGTACCGATCAAAGTAGATTAATTATTCTAATAAAATATTATTGATCATCAAATGAATGAAGAGCACATTGAATGGACTAATGACTTAATGAAAATGTAATGAATGAAATTCACATTAAATACATACAATAATCGACTGAATGAAAATACATTTTGTATTGGTTGCTTCAATCTTCCCATTAATGTTTAAGACTGAAATTGATGAGTTACCTTTTGGTATATGTGCATCTTGTGCAGATTGCTTTGATATTGTATTAATTCACAAGCATTCTAAGCAAAGATGGGTAGTGGCTAGCAGTGGAATCCAGTTTGACGCGCGTTTCATCCTATTTGGGACTCGTCAGCTGGATATATCTGCATCCCAGAGTTGATGTTCACTCCCAAATACAACGAAACCCGTGTCGAACTGGATTCCAATTGCTAGCCACTATATATCTTTACTTATAAAGCTTGTGACTTAAGGATATATCGAGGTAATCCTCACAGGATGCACATATGCCAACATGAGACTGATCAATTACAGTCCTAAGTAACAATGAGAGGATACAAGTAAAACAACATCAAGTCAATTTCAAATGTAATTTATTTTATTAGACAATAGATTAGTATACACATTAGAAATAATCTATTGATGAAACAACTTCAACTTCTCAAGTTATCCAAACTAGTAATATATTATCCTTCTATTATTGATCAGTAATTTTTAGTTAATTAACATTGTTATTTGGTAGATTAACTTCAAATACCCATAATCATGCATCCATCTAAATTGACTGAAATATAAGACTACTGTGGTGTTTGAATGAACTAATGATACCTTTGTATTTGTTGAATGCTTGATTTCAAATTCTAAATACAGTAACATTCGTTTGCGGTTATCTAGTACTTCTTGATCCGGTTACGTCATTTCTGGGATTCTTAGTTCATACTATAATTCAAATACTTCTAATTATCATAAGTACTTTAATGAGAATGATACGTTTGGGTTATTCAGTCTTTGGGATAGATTATCCATGAATTCATCTTAATAATAAAGATGAATTCTAGATAATAGAAAATAAAACTGTTAACATAAAATAATCATAAATCAGTGTTACTACTTATTAACGTTTGTTTTCATCAACAACAACAACAACAATAACAGAAAACCCAAGTCATTTACAAACCCTTTTCGGATAATGATTAACAGTGGAAATCATGATGTACATTTCATTCTATTTAAAAATTGTCAGCGAGATGTACTTGAATTATGATGTCGATGTGTGCATTGAAACTTGAATCCAGAAAAAATAGTAGTTAATTTAGTTACTATGGTGTTTATTATAAACATTATGTAATGAAGGATTCATAATTTTATTAGTTGGAATCATGAGTTAGTTGAAGCTAGACCACCACCATGGAAAACATGGAAGCACTGGACGGCTGTTTCGTTCTATTATGGGACTCCTCAGTAGTGCACATCCACGATCCCGCCTCCCGCGAGATTCGAACCCTATTGTGAGATATCAACTCACTGAAGACAGTGGTGTACGGTCGCACAACTTCGTGGATTGGTTGAAGTTAGACATTAACGCCGTTGGATGGCGGCCGTCTCAGTAGTCGAGTTGTTAGGCACTCGCGCGCGAGACTGATAGGTGATGGGTTTGAATCCCGCGAGACGAGGTCGTGGATGCGCACTGCTGAGGAATCCCACAATAGTACGAAGCAGTCGTTCAGTGATTCCTGGTTTGCCATGGTGGTGGTCGTATCTGCATCCCAGACTGGTTGATGTTCACTCTAGGACTCGAACCCAGTACCATTTGCTTCAAATGCCATCGGCGTTATCCACCTAGCACCTGAGTTGTAATAGTCACTTGCTTGTACAATGGGGTGAAGTTTAAATTTACTTGATATTGTTTGACTTGAATCTTCCCATTGTTGTTTAGGACTGCAACGGATTAGCCTATTATTGGCATATGTACATCCTGTTCGGATTGCCTCAATATAGCCTTCAATGGAAATACGTTTAAAACTAATACAAAATCTTTAACTTAGTTTCTTACATTAAATTGTACTTGTGGATCTACATTTCCCCTACCCTACTCAGTTTCTGACAAAGAAAACATAAAGTAAACTTTAACATTAAACCTGGTTTCGTTGACTTTAAGACTGTACATAGACTCTATTGTATCACTGTTTGTGACTTCTTCAGTGTGTTGTATGAACAAGAATTTCCATCTGTGCTGCCTTTCTAAAACTGTATTTTCTACCTTACAGAATCTCTTTATAATATAGAAAACACATACATAGAATACTTCATTTGTAAAATTTCATCATTTTGTAGTGTCGATTACTATGTTAAGCTTATATAGCTTATTCTCGCTTCGGGACAAGCCAATTTATTCATTCTTCTTCAGTCATATTTTGACCTTGTTAATTATTCGCTTATCAACCCTGACTGTTTTCATATAAGCATATGCATATTCACTTCTTACCGTACTAATCACATGTCTGTAGCCTATTTTTATCTGTCTATAAATATTGACTAACGTTTGATTAAATCGACTTGGCTCATACGCTTTCTCTACTACACATCGTTTCGCTCCGCTCTCTTCTCTTTGCTTCATTCTGTAGTGAACAAGAAAACGAGTGGATACAACCGATTGTATTTAAGCACAGAATTACAGAGCATCTCACCAAAATCTGAGAACTATATAGTAAATCGTTAATTTGCAAAATATCAATCCATAGTCTCAAACTTGACTGTTCCTTTTTGCAAATATCAGTCCATTGTCTCAGATGTCATTGTCCATGCATTCTCATACCAGTTGCATTCTGTTCCCGTTCTTTCCTTCTCGATCTTCTACTGAAATACATTCTATGCCTGACCACCGTTATATAGTACTTATGTAGATATAAGTAACCCGCACCACAGTTCCCTTGATTGTCTATCCAGATCAACGAGTGTACAAAATAGACGTATTCAAAGCATCCATTCTCATATTTGACTTAACTAATTTCGTTATCCACTAACCCTAGTTAAGTAGATGATTATGTACGGGAATTGGGGATATGTCTATTTCAATAATAATCAAACATATGATATAACTAGAATCACATATAAGGTCACTAAAATTTGTTCTTTACATTCTCTATGATTTTTCCAAATCACAATTCCTTTCTATAATACCGTTTGTATTTTCTTCAAGTTGACCTTTATTACCTTTTATTACCATGTATTCTTCTACTGATTGACAATGACATACTACTTATATCTATCGACATAAGTAGTATACAACATAATAGTAGTGATACTCGGATTACAAAATATCATTTTATTGGTGTATATATATATATATATATATATATATATATATATATATGTGCATGTACGTGTGTTTCCCGCTATTCAATTAACTGATTATGAACTCTTTGAAATACTAATACTAATACTGTTAAGTCTTGCTGATTGGACGCTATATTCGTTCCTAAGCTATTCTGATAACCCGCACGCTAGAACTATACAACGACCTGAACACAAGAAAGAAGACGCAAAGTATGAGAGAGACACTTTACTCCAAGGTTCGTTTTTCTACAGAAAACATGAGTATTTATAGATGTTAACGTTTGTTCAATCAACATCATATTTCGGCCAATCCGTCAACGACATATTATGCTACTGACTAATAGTAGCACGCCACGTTGAAATTCTAGAATGCTCCCTCATGCTCTGATTGGCCTCTGGAGGCTCCGTTGAAGTTCTCCGAAAGCCGACTCAACAAATACTACTACTAATAATAATAATGTCAGTATTGTTTATTCTGTAATATGAGTTATCAGTTCAAGGTGTCTCTATTTCCATTCTTTTAAGGAGTAAACAAACAAACAATATCCATAAATAAAAGTTTAATTGAACAGATATTTTCATTAGATGTTTATACTCAATGATAATTGTAAACAAACAAACAAAAACAAAAAAAAAGACTACCCTAATCAATTATCTAAGTTTATTCAGTCCCCCCTCCTTTCATGGGTAAACATTCGTTGTTGTTGTTGTTGTTGTTGTCGTCGTCGTCGTTTGTTCCTTCTTTTATTCACCATCATTTATGTACATAAATATATTTAATTTGAGAAAGTAAATAAATTTATTTATTTATTTATTATTAAAAATGTATGTTTACACTTGTATAGTAAATAAGTAATAATAATTAATTTACAATAGGATATATATATATATATAGAATAGGGACCGATAGGTCCTGGGTTCGAATCTCGCGAGACAGGATCGTCGATGCACATTGGTGAGAAGTACTACAATAAGATGAAATGGCTGTCCAGTGCTTTCAGGTTTTCCATGATGAACTAGCTTCAAACGACTCATGGTTTCAACTATTGAAATAGAATATTTAAAATATAATAATATATAATAATTGATTATTATCCGAAGGAGGTTTTTGTGAAGATTGTAGTAATTTAAATAATTGAATTCATGAGTCAATTAAAGTTAGACCATTATGGACAATATGGAAGTAATGGATGGCTGTTTTGTTCTAGTATGGGATTCATGAGTAGTGTGTATCCACGATCCCGCTCATGGGATCTGAAAATAATCTACATGTACTCACTAGTGACTGGTTTCAAGAGGTATTTTCTGGGGTTCTAGTGTGAAGCGGTGATCAGTGGAGTTCAATCAGGTCTGTTGTGAGATAGTAGCTCATTAAAGTCAATGGTGGACGGTGGTGCAATTTAGTGGTTTGGTTTTGTGCCAGCTGAGTGGTCTAGAGTCTAAACGCTCGAGTTCTAGACCGAAGGTGCTGGGTTCGAGTCCCGAAAACGGGGTTGAGGATGGTCGCTGCTTAAAAGTCCTATACTAGGACGAAAGAGCCGTCCAGTGTCTTCAGGTTTTTTATGGTGGTCTAGCTTTAATCGACTCCTCCAAACCCCTTACTGATTATATTTATCTTTAACTCGATACGATCCTTACTAGGGGTAATAAACCTATTCTGCTATCCCATTCCTCATCGGCTTGGTTAAACTTAAAATTTTCAAAGATCAGTGTTTTGCAGCTATCTTGACTTTTCACAATCTACTGGTACTGTGTATACAGAGGTATTTTTTAAAGGCGTAAAATGTTTTACAATTTCAATGATCCTATCAACAGAAGAGGTTGACATTACTCATAGGATTGTATGTTTAACCTGTGATCTTTATATACTTCCTTAAAAGGATTGAAATGTTTACCTTTTATTAAATATGTTATCTTTAAAGTAAGCAAACATGGACAGTGGCTAGCAGTGGAATCCAGGACACGCCTTTCATACTATTTAGGACTCGTCAGCTGGATGTATCTGCATCTCGGAGTTGATGCTCATTCGGGGACTCGAACCCAGTACCATTAGCTTCAAACGCCATCACGTTATCCACTCAGCTACTGAGTCCTTTAAAGTAACCCATCATTATTATACGAATATATCTTAACTAAATTTCCATAAGTTTCATCAACATTTATATAACTTTGTTGTCGTGTATTGTTTTTTTTCTTTCAATTGTTCATATAAGCATACATTATTGATTTTTTTAAATCAGTACTATTGATTTATCTACATTGATAATGAAAACCAGTTAGTAACTAAGTCAATCACAATCTTACAGAATACTAGTCGCTACTTCAATAGTTCTGAACATTAAGTGATACTGATTCACATCCTACAAATACTGTCATTTCCCTTATAATAGTTGTTATATCCGAGTGAATATTAAACCACAAGTAACTTCTGAGATCTATTAATGGACTAATATTATCTATATATTCTTATGGTATAACTATTCAATAATTAGACTATGTATATTTATATCCCCCTTATTATAAGCTTTATTTTGACCTATAATTTATTATTGTACGATTTACGGTTCTTAAGTTATGTTCAGTTTATTGATTACAGTCTACCACGTTCACAGCCACTTCTCGGCTTTATTGTGTACAAATGTTATTTCCTACTTTATGGTGCGCTGAGGTCTGTTTGATTGATATATAAGCCCAGTATGTGTGAAATAAATGATTCGATTCGCGTCGTATAGTGGAAGCTGGTATTGGTGTTCTGCACTCAAGTGGACGAGCTACGCGAACATAGGACCAATAAGGTGCTAGGCTGCTCATACCGGTCGAACGTCATTGGTTTGGCACAGTGCTAAGACTGTATAAGTCGTACTTTGATTGGTGGATAAGTCACGTGATAAAAAGCCGGACATAAACTCATAACAATAGTTCTGATAAAAACTTGTTAATTAACGTTCAAAGTTTTCTATCCATTAGATCATGTTGAATAAAGTACATTATAATGTTGATTTACTTACAATGATAGTAACATTAGGATTCACTTAATATCAGCAATTATACAGTTTAACCAACTTCCTATTATGTAATATTGATTCAAGCCTTTATTATTCTAATCACAACTCGTACAGTTGTCATCACACTACCAATTTATACTTTACACTTATTTATGTAATCTATTCTACTGTTATCATCATTGACTCACAAACTGCCTTGGTTGGTTTAATTCATTTCGTAAGTGCAATATATAAATACATTACCGTACATTAGAGTATAGTCTGATGAAGATCTAATCGAAAACACTAAGGTTCGCTTACATATGTTATTCTTTCAGGACTCAGTAGCTAAGTGGATAACGCGATGGTGTTTGAAGCGAATGGTACTGGGATCGAGTCCCAGAGTGAAAATCAACTCTGAGATGCAGGTACACCCAGCTGACGAGTCCCAAATAGGACGAAACACATGTCAAACTGGATTCCACTACTAGCCACTATCCATCATTGCTTACAAATAGCTTGTGAATTCAGGCAATATCGAGGCATACGCACAGTATGCACATATGCCAATAACAGACTGATCAATTGCAGTGTTAAACCTCAATGGGAAGATACAAACCAAATAATAATAAGTGAATGTATACTATCTTTTTATCGAAAGTCTAATTGATTAAAACCTAATCTGTATATTCTATTGCCAATATGTTTTGATAATTAAGTTCAAAATGAAATATTTATTTACGTTTTTTCTTTACTAATGTTTATATTAGTTTCCTGTTATTTTATAAACTTGTATATATATACAATGATTAATGATCAAAAGCAAGTTTTTCGGAGATTTTAGTCATTTTATAGTTAAATTCATGAGTTCATTAAACCTAGACCATCATGGGAAACCTAGAAGCACTGGACGACTGTTTTGTCCTATTGTGGGACTTCACCGTGACATTGAGCATCCACCATCCTATCTAGAGAGATTCTAACCCCGGACCTATCAGTCACACATGTGCTCACTAGTCACTGGCTTCAAGACGTATTTCCTGGAGTTCTAATGAGAAACAGTAATCAGTGGAGTTCAACCGGGTTTGTTGTGAGATAGTAACTCACTGGAAACAATGGTTTATGTGCCATTCAATTTCGTGAATTAGTTGAAGTTAGATATTAACACCGTTGGATATTGACTCAGTGGTCTAGTGGTTAGGCGCTCGCGTGCGAAACTGATGTGTCTTGTGTTCGAATCTCGCTAGATGGGATCGTGGATACTCAATGCCACCGAGAAGTTTCACAATAGGATGAAACGGTTATCCAGTGCTTCTAGGTTTTCTATGATGCTCTAGTCTCAATAGACTCATGAATTCAATTATCAACTTATTACAGTCTCCACAAAACCTCTTCCGATATAAAACTTTTTTTTGTTTTCTTTAATGAACTTAATGATTATGTAAATCTAGTTAGTTGTCTTATTAAATACATAGAAAAGAACAACAACAAGATATCCAATCTCATGAGATATGAAATTTTTGTTTATGTAATCATTATAACTAAGTTATTATGTTTATTTGACCTTCCCTATTCACCATCTATGCTAATCTATTTCTATGGCTAAATAATAACAGGAGGGCTTGTTCGTTTGTTTGTTTAATAGAAATAAACATTGAAATATGTAAATGATATTTATATTAGAAAGATTAACATTATCAAGAATTAGGAAGAAAACGAAACTCTTGGACAATAATTTCATTCTGAGATCCATTCATTCATTCAAGAGATCTTACTCATTGGGTGATATTCATCATATTATTATGAACTAATTAAATTCACTTGATATTTCACTGGTTGAAATCATGAGTCAATTGAAGTTAGATCACTATGGAAAACCTGGAAGTACTGGACGGCCGTTTCGTCCTAGTATGGGACTCCTCAGCAGTGCGCATCCACGATCCCGCACCCCGCGAGAATCGAACCCAAGACCTATCAGTCTCACGACAGGCGCTTAACCAACTAGACCACCGGGTCGGCATCCAACGGATGTTAATGTCTAACTTCAACCAATCCACGAAGTTGCACCACCTTGATATTGTTTGGCTTGTATCTTCTCATTGATGTTTAGGACTGTAATTGATTAGTTACTTGTTGGCATCTGTGTATCTTGTTCAGACTGTTTCAATATTGTTTTATGACACAAGCATTTTAAGCAAAGATGAATAGTGGTTAGCATTGGAATCCAGGATTCATATTTTGTCCCATTTGCTTATAATGGTTATAAATTAAGGCAATATCAAGGCGATCCACAGAGTATGCATAGATGCCAATAAGAGACTGATCAGTTGCAGTCCTAAATATCAATCGAAGATACAAGTAAACAATACCAAGGGGGTTTAAACTTCACCTAATCGCATCAGCAAGTGTCTATCAGGATTTAGTAGCTAGGTGGATAACGCGATGGCGTTTGAAGCTAATGGTATTGGGTTCGAGTCTCAAAGTGAATATCAACTCTGAGATACAGGTAGGTCTAACTGATGAGTCTCAAATAAGATGAAATACGTTTCCTGGATTCCATTATTAGCCACTATCCAACTTTGCTTATCATGAACTAATTGTTGTTAGAATTGAAGATCTCTAGATTCTTATTGACTAATCTTGAAGATTAGACACCTTTTGCAAAATGTGAACATTTTATGTTCATCTCTGACAGTTGTTCATAGGTACTCCTGAATAATTCATTACTACAATGAAATAATTATGTCTTGCTTGTAGGCTTTCAGTGATACGTTAAATGATATCATTTTATGATTACCCTTTACAGAACCTCACAAAATAGAACCACTAAAAGGTATTTTCTCTTTAAAATTGCTTATTCAAACTTGAATTCCATTCTCATTTACAAGAAACATCTTAATAACGTTTTATCATTAAATGATTGAACCGATTTGTACTTCAAGATGAAAAGAAGAATTTTACAAGTTTTGTTTTTCTCATTGAACAGAATGATCTTAAATGATCAATATCTGTTATAGCTTGTGGCTTTATGTCCTATTCATATATGACGTAATGATACCGCCAATTAGACAATAGCGATTTATCAACCGGATCAACGACGCATTAACCCATAAAATCAGTTTAGAATCCTCATCGGTCATTATCTTTTTGCCTAGCCCTCCCTATTGAGTCCAGAACATCAATCTCAGCCCCCTGCAATATGAATCGTGTATTTCAAACATACTGAGTTTATATACCAATCAAGCAGACCACATCGTACGATAAAACAGAAAACAACATTTGTACAAGATTTAGCCAAAAGTGGTTGTGAATGTAGGAGATAGCGATTGATAGACTGGGTATAACTCAAGAATAGTAAATGATATAATCATAGTTCATAGATCGAAATAAAGCCTATGATAAGAGGACTACGAATATGCATAGTTTAGTTACTTAATAACTATACAATAGAGATATACGTTTAGTATTGGTCCACAAATGGATCCCAATAGTTACTATTCATTATGTCTTATAGGGATATAACAATAGCATTACTATTTACATATTGATTTTGATTGTTTACTTCTCTGATCTCCTTTGTAATCTGATTTGCATACAAAACTAAGTATATGAATGATGATATTTTATTGTATACAAGACCCCTTATCCTCATACTTTTAATTAGATGAATATCTCGACATTAAAATCAGTCAGCTACAACGTAGGACCAGCCATATATATACATCAGTCTAGGTTGCCATACCCCATTAACACAACAAGATGAACACCGAATTCATAGAAGTAGTTAATTCAATGGTAGTAATATATAAAAGAAAGATTGCATATAAGGGCATAGTACAGGAAGAAAGAATCAGTTCGTAGAAAGAAAGAAATGAGGCGATTTTAATCTCTTAGTTTAAGGGAAGACAGAGAGTGTATACACCTACGCCATCGTGATCGATTCTGAGCCATGTCACCAAGAGTCTCCAACCATTGGTTACAATAGTCACGCGGACCCCAACCAAGTGGTCTGCATCTACCAACATGGCTCAGACTAGAATTTAGTGTCTTCAATCACTGATGCCACGTTTTGGTTTGACCGTCCGTAACTTTCTTCCAACCATATCCAACACCGGTTAGCATTGCACGTCGTGGTAATCGGTGTTCAGCACTCAAGACCACTGACATTAAACTAAGTAGTAAACATATATGGTTAATAGATTAGAAAACATGATAAACTTACGGATATGAAACTATATGAGTAATAAGATGAAATAAATAAATGACACTATTTAAGTGAACTACACATTATCCAACTACTTCCTATTTCGTTTCATAATGTTTTATTCTAAGATTAAATTAGAAATAGACATGATATTACTGAACTAAACCATATCAGTAGATGATGATTACATTTGAATTCAATTACACAAACTAGTTTTTGATAGAGTTTTGTTCTCTGAGCTGGATGGTTTGGTCAGCTCAGAGAATAAAACTCCATCAAAATCATCCACTTGAACTACAAATCTTCTCCACTACACAAACTAATAATAATAATCAATCATGTGAAATGTTGTCATAGTTACTATTTATTCATTATCTTAAGTTTAGTATCATTCAAAATGATTATTTTCCTTTTCAATTCCTTAGTTATAATCATCCTATTCTGATATTATTTTTAATCTTCTTTCATAATTGAATAGTTCTTCATTGTTTTGTTTTCTTCTCTTTTAAAGACATTTATATTCATGTAAGTTTCATGGAACTAGCTAGACACTTACAAGTAAGAGTGTTTAATAGTGAGGAAGAAGTAGAAATAGAAGAGAAAGGGGTGTAGAAGTGTTGCTATATATCTAATTAACAATAACAACAACTAACTTGTAGTTCATTTGTGTACTACTTTTATTTGTAATGGTTTATTGTTGATGTTTTATCTCATGGAAACAAACAAAAGATGCGTTTTTTTTTTCAGAATTGACATGAATTATTTATTATATGCGCATAGTAACAATAATCTTTAGACCATTTTAAGCTTATAATAGATGTTACATACTACTCAATTGTTCCATTTACATACCATACTAATCAAGTTTAGAAGAAAAAACAATCTATTAAGATATATTTAAAGAATAATAGAAGATATTAGATGTAGATTGAAACAGAGAATAATTAGTGAAGCCTGTACGATGTTGTCGACGAGCTCATCACTTTAATGAACCTGAGATCTAACTCCAATAAGATGGTATGAATGTCATTGAGATATATATTGATAAGTTTTGTTAATTTGAACGCTTTATTCGGTTCCCAAGCTATTCTGGTAACCCACAAGCTAGAACTATGCAGCGACATGAACTCGAGAAAAAAGGCGCAAAATAAGCGAAAAACACTTTATTCCAAAGATTCATTCTTTTACAGAAAAACACGGGTATTTATAGATGTTAACATTTATTAAATCAACATCATATTTTAACAAATTCACTAAAAGACATATTATGCTACTGACCAATAGTAGCACGCCACGTTGATATTCTAGACAGTTCCATCATGCTCTGATTGGCTAGGACTCTTCGGCTCCTTTAGAACCTCTGGAGGCTCCATCGCAGTTCTCGGAAAGCTCACTCAACATATATGTCGCCTATCTTCGTATAATCTTCATCGACTTCAACCGTGTTGGTGAATAACAGAATTAAAATAAAGTCAAATACGAGAATGAAAGTTTTGAATACATATGTTTTGTACAATCATTGATTTGGACAGGAAATCAGAGCGATGAAGCGAATAGAGGAAAGCGAGAAGCGAAATGACGTGCAGTGAAGAAGGCGTGTGTGCCAACCTGATTTAATCAAATGTTAATCACTATTTATAGTCACACAAAATAAGCTACAGACATGTGATGAATAGGATAAGATGTGTACACTCAAATACGCTCATATAAAAACAATCAAGGTTGATAAGTGAATAATTAAAAGGTAAAAAGGGGACTCAAGGAGAGTGGATAAATTGGCCCATCTGGAAGCTAAAATAAGTTATATGGGCTTAACATAGTAACCGACACTATAAGCAAATTCTGGTAAATTGATCAATGTTTCCAAACATGTTTACAATAGATTGATTACTGCGTGGTGATCAATGTCATATATATCAGGTCCTTCATTGTGCAGATCGAATCCTATCGATCAAGATGAAATGTGGCCACTAATCTAGGTGCATGCACTGTCCGTGTGACCATCGTAACCAATGGTTTGAAACTCTAGGTAACATGACTCAAAATCGATCACAGTCGCGTAGGTGTATACACTCTCTGTCTTTCCTCAAACCATGAGGTTGAAATCGCTCCATATCTTTCTTTCTACCAACTAAATCTTTCTTCCTGTGCTATATCTTTATACATAATCTTTCTTTTATATATTACTACCATTGAATCAACTATTTCTATGAATTCGGTGTTCATCTTGTTGTGCTAATGAGGTATGGCAACTTCGACCAATGCACATGTGTGCCTGGTCTCACGTTGTAGCTGACTGACTGCGTGCGCTATGTTGAGATAATATGGTGGTTGGAGGTAGTCAACAGGAAACCGTGGACCTAGGTTTCATGTTATTTGGCACTCGCCAGTAATCATGTGTTATTGTTCTTCATATACTACTAAACTTCAATTAGACAAATTTCATGGATTCAATGGTTATTTTCTTTGACTAAACTAAATAGACTGAAAGAATTGATCAGAATTTATTGAATATTTATAATAGCTGAAAGAATTATTGAAACACTACATTATTTTTATCTGACGTTTTTGTATTGAAGACTTAGGCTACTCATAAGTAGTGAATAACCAAATAATTTCTTTTTTTTTTCGGTGATTGTCATGCTGGGTTCATACGCGATTTGTTGCTTCAGGATACTGGAGCATATATGCACCATCAGTTAGGAATCAGGATTTTCCAACTTCCGTAGGTGGATCCGTTATATCCATCAACTCTTCTAAAGCTCTGAACATTCGCTTTATGCCCTCCTAATCTTATAAACAGCAGCCTCGCCACGAGAAGACAGTAAGACTTCCCTGACAGTAGCCATATACATGTGACCATTTTTCAATGATATAATATCAACTATACAGCAAACCAATACAAACTCAGAGCTGAATCAAGGCTGCTAGTGCTAATTAATGAATCATTGACTTAGCACAAAGACAAAGTTATATAAGTTGGTGTTCTAATTAGACGAAGTGGACTTCGCAGATGACCTAGCCCTCCTATCCCATACACACGAACAAATGCAGATGAAGACAACTAGTACAGCATTAGCCCCTGCATTAGTAGGCCTCAACATAAACAAACGAGAAAGTAAGATCCTCAAATACAACACAGAGAACATCAACCCAATCACACTTGATGGAGAAACTTTGGAAGATATGGAATCCTTCCCGTACCTGAGAAGCATCATCGATGAACAAGGAGGATCAGACGCAAGGGCCGTATTCCTACAATTGAAGAACATATGGCACTATCAACAACAACTTTCAACCAATATCACAATCACAATCTTTAATACGGACGTCAAGACAGTTCTACTGTGTGGATCTGAAACTTGGAGAACTACAACTATCATCAAGAAGATACAAGTAATTATAAATAGTTGTCTACGCAAGATACTCAACATCGATTGGCCGGATACCATCAGCAACAGCCTACTCTGAACGAAAACAAGCCAGCTTCCAGCTGAAGAGGAAATTAGGAAAAGACGATGGAAATGGATAGGACATAGATTACGCGAATCATCAAACCACATCACGAGGCAAGCCCTAACTTGGAATCCTGAATGGAAACAAGAAAGAGGAAGGTTAAAGAACACATTACGTCGAGAAATAGAATCAGATATGAAAAGAATGAATAAGAACTGGAAAAAGCTGGAAAGGATTGCCCAGGATAGGGTTGGGTGGAGAGTACTAGTGGACGGCCTACACTCCTCCACGAGGAGCAACAGGCGTAAGTAAGTCCAATTGACGAGTTTCTTACATGATATTTGGTGAACCATACAAAAAACATACTCTAATTCTCATCTTATTAAATTTCACTTTTTTGAAAATTGATCATCTACAAAATAAATTTTTAAAAACATACGTTCAGCGGTTGAGATCATGAGTCAATTAAAGCTGGACCACCACGGAAAACCTAGGAACACTGGACGGCCGTTTCGTCCTATTGTGGGACTCTGCCTCGCGGGATTCAAACCCAGGACCTATCAGTCTCGTATTCGTACTCTTAATCATTAGACCACTGAGCCGGCATCCAACGGTATTGATGTCTGACCTCAACTAATGCACGAGATGTAATGACACATCCAACATTGTCTTCAGTGAGTTACTATCTCACGACGGACCCGATTGAACTCCACTAATCACTGTTTCTCACTAGAGCTCCAGGATATACATCTTGAGACTGATAGGTCCTGAATTCGGATCTCACGAGACGGGATCGTGGATGCATACTGCTGAGGAGTGCTATAATAGGACGAAAAGGCCATCCAGTGCTTCTAGGTCTTCTATGATAGTCCAGCTTCAATTGACTCATGATTTCAACTATTGAAATTAATACAATCTCCACGATCCACCTTCTGATACTAAAAAAATATTTCGTTATTTATCTTTTTCTTTCTTCTTTTATTTTTATAATTTAGGTTCTTCACCTTCATTAACCTGTGCATTAAGTACAAATGGACATCCAATGAATGATAAAGATTTATTATCATTTTTATTCAGTACAGTTTTAACTTATATGGTACCATGTATTTTATTAGTCTTTATTAATTTAATACTACTTATTAAATTAATTAGTATTAAATCAAAACGACGTATATTATGTAAAACAATGAATAAAAATATACAATTCGTTAATTGGTATAATACTACTACTACTACTAATAATAATAATAATAATGATCGAATCAATTTATCATCAAGTGAATTGATTTCAATGAATCCAATCACATCACCACCACCACAACCACCACCAGCAACAACAAGGACATTATCATCAGTTGTCATAGCAACAAATGAACAAGAAAATTCATTAACATCTACAATAACAACTATATTACAACGTCGTCGTCATACAATCACAGAAGATCGTAAAGAAATTGGTCGTATTGTTGCATTATTATTATTATCATTTTTTTATTTATGTTTTACATTTCCAGTTAGTATTAGTTTAACAATAAGAGCTAATTTAAATTATAAACATTCAAATTGTTTACATTTATTATATGCACATTTATCACGTTTATTAACATCTATTAAAGATATTAATTATGCATTAAATGGTTATACATATGCTGTATTCTTTCAATTTTATCGTACTAAATTATTGAAAATTTTAACATGTAAATGTACTACTACTACTACTTCTAATCATACTACTCATACTCATACTAATACTACTACTACTACTACTACTACTACTAATACTAATACTACTAGGAACATTCATAAACATTCTTATCGTTATCGTCAAAGCAAAACAGAGAATTCAAAATACACTGATGAATAATATACAACATAGATGATATGGACCATGATGAGAGGGGGGTGTGTGAGAGAGAGAGAGAGAGGGGGGAGAGAACGTCAAAAAAAAAGAGAAAAAAATAGATACATTTTTCACATTCCTTTATGTTACATTATAAAAAGAATTTCATTCGTTTCCTTACAAAATTCCACATCATTATTTTGATTATTCCATAATGAAGTAAACAACAACAACAATCATAATAACAAAAGAGACAATACATACTCCTGTTTTTCTTCTTCTTTGTCTTCAGTTTCTAGGCACAATGACATCATTCATCACATGAATTTCATATTTATTATAAAGAGAAGAAAAGAAGAAAGAAGAAGAAGAAGTTACTTATTCAATGCATTTCATATGTATCTCATATTTTTTTCTTGATGTTATGATTATTATTTTGTTTGTTTATCTTGTCTTTCTTTTCTACATTACTGCATAGAACTTCGTCCCATCCTACTTTATGGCAGTGAAACATGGCCGGTAAGAGTAGAGGATATTCGTAGGTTACTAGTATTTGATCATAGGTGTCTTCGAAATATTGCTCGTATATCCTGGGACTATCGAGTAAGTAAATCCAGTTGTTAAGAAACGGGTACTAGGTAAGGATGGCAAATCAATTGATGAAGTAGTGAAACTTCATCAGTTGAGATGGCTGGGACACGTGTTACGTATGCCCAACGACCGACTGCCTCGACGTGCTATGTTCAGTGGTATAGGAGTAGGTTGGAAGAAAGCTAGAGGCGGCCAAACCAAAACATGGCACAAGTCCATGAAGTCACTGACAAGTGGTCTGAGTCATGTTGGTAGGTGTAGACTACCTGGTTGGGGACCGCGAGATAATAGCAACCGATGGTTAGAGACACTGAATGACATGGCTCAAAATCGTTTGCAATGGCGCAGATGCATCCACTCTCTGTGTTCTCCCAAGTTCTAATCTTCTGAATTCTTTATTTCCCTTTCTTTTTTGTTTTTCCAAATTTATTTCACTGTATTATACTCTTTAAATAACATCTCCAAACACTAATCTTCCCGATTACTGCTTATACTCTTATTACCTCTACCACTACGGGATTTGAATTGACAACTGCATCTCTGTGCTAATGTGGTATAGTAAATCGAACTGATGTACGTACGTACGAAGTTCTACGTTGTTATTAGCTGACTGACAAATTAATGACTGATTATTGAATATGAGCTAATGACATGTTTGTCTATTCATTAGTTCTGATAAAATTTTATCACTTAAACTGCAATTGGACGATTGAATTAATTCAATCAATATCACATAAACTATACATTGATGTTAGATGAATGAAGATAATTGATAGGGAACCCTGAACTTATGTAGCAAGTTAGTAGGGTTATCTTTAATCATGAGGGTATTGATGATTTCTGAGGGATTTTAACTCATACCACCTAGCCTCATAGTTTGAAACTTTGTCACTGACTTATTCGAGTCATAAATGATCTCCTGTAGGATTTAGATGTGTAAACTGGTTGACGATTCAGTAATAATCCTTATGAATGCAGAGATACCAACTAGTATGAAATCTTGATTAAGGACATCTTACTGACTACTTCTATACACCCAACATCAAGACATAGTTTAAGGTTTTATTTATAATTGGAATTAATAAGCATATTTATAACAATTCATTTGCATTTACAGTTTGGTCATTATCACAGCTGAAACAAACTCTGGGCTCGTTGTCGGAGTCACTGTTTGAACGAACAGTGAATGAGGCATGAACATAAATTCTCCACTTTATTTCGCTTATTCTACTTAGGCTAACTCCGTTTGAACGACGGTGGCAACAAAAAGTCAAGTACAAATTGAGTTGGACGAATTTATTTCAACCATTCGTTTATTTAGACAGATGTTAAGATGAGAGATGGGGAAGGTCACCCTAACTCAGTTAAATAAAAACGTGATTCAATATTTACAGACATGAAAGATACAAGCAAGCATAAAGATATATCGCACAATTATGCTCCCATGATCAATGCCACACATATGAATGACAAAATGACTGAGAAAATTAGAACATTAGTCTACCCAAAAGTAAGGATAGGTCTTGTAGGCGTGTAAAAATGTTAGTTGCTACAAAGCATCACTTATATTGATAAACATTTGTCATGCAGTTATCACGAATCGGCTGAAACTGCCTTTGGATGCTAACTCAGTAGCCTAAAAGTAATGCACTTTTCGCCAAAGCTACATGCATTGGGTTTCAGTCTTAAAGAAGTCTTGGGTATGTACAGCAGAAAAATATTATACTAGGACAAGACAGCTGCCCAGTTTTCTTTTATTTTTTAATGATCATTCAGATGGGATCAATCAGTAATGTAATCTTCAAACTGAAGAATCTCTACAAATCTCTCATAATAATACGTGAATATTACATTAGGCGCTAGTATTCCATAACATACAGAATTTATTAGTTGAGTAGGTATCATTTTAATGTGCGTTCTATGATAGAAAAGGAATGTTGAACACTGTGGGAACTCAGTGATACGTGGTAACATATGACAGCAAAATGCTCAATAACTGTTCATACAAGATAAACTAAAAGGTAATGCTAAACTATAAGGATTTCGATTATGATGAAGGTATATAGTAAAACAGTATGACTTCTACCGATAATGAAACAGACCATCACATAGGATTGTTCCCGATTGATTAAGCTGTGAATAAACTGAAACAGAACATGTATTCCTATTTTAATGATGACATTATCAGCAGATATTTAGGCCTAGGTTTAGGAATAAGATTTAGGGCCATGACATAAAACTAGTATTACAGTTTAGATTTGGAAATTATGGGTCCAGGATTTAAAGGATGGTATTAAAATACACGCTTATTCTAACTAAAAGCGTAAATCCTAAACTCTACTATATTAATAAAAATTGAACGGCGAATTTATCATTATTAAGAAGTAAACAAAAAATACCAACTGATAGTAAAATTAACAAACTTACACTTTACTTATTTAATGGATGAGTTCGGTTGTGGTTCTCTAACGGAGACCGTTTCAGTAAAGTCGCAACGTAGAACCTGGCATATGAGTGCATCAGCTTAAGTACACACACTCCCTTAGCACAGATTAAACAAATCCCAAAGAAGTAGAGGTTGCAACAGTATTAAATAAGACCATGCATCGAAGGTACGATTCGAGAAAAAATGTGAACTGGTGGAATAAAAACATTCATTGGGGAGGGGGAGTTAGGAGCTTGAAAACTAAGTGGAGACAAAGAGTAGATGCACCTGCATCATTGCGACCTATTTTAAGCTATGTCCTTCAAAGTCTCTAACGACTGGTTACAATGATCACATGGACTCCAACCAGATAGTTTGCATCTATCTACAGGGCTTAGTCTAACATTCGGTGTCACTATGAACTGTTGAAATGTCATGGTTTGGTCGCCTCTGGCTTCCTCCAAACCTACTCCTACAACAGACAACATCGCCCGTCGAGGTAAGCAATGGTTGAGCATTCGTAACACACGTCCTAACCACCCCATTAGATGGGGGTTTACTATCTCATCACTCGATTTGCCATCCTTATCTAGTACCTCATTACTATCCCAGGCATCGCTTGTTAGAAGGTCCCAAAATACACGAGCAGTGCTTCCAAGACACCTATGGTCGAATACTAGTAGCCCATGAATATCTTCTATTCTTAATGGCCACGTTTCACAATCATAAATTATGACGGAGAGAACCGATGAGCAATAAACTCTCTTTTTAGTTGACAAACGTACATCTGACCTAGGCTATAAGTGATGCAAGTTGGCAGACTTCAATTGAGCCTCCTGAATCCGTGCTGAGATTATGTCAGACACCAACCCTTCGGGATAGTCAGACTTCTAAGATGAGTGAATTGATTGACACACTCAACTATTCCACTCCCTACCGTTAATTCAAGCGTTGATGCAGACCAGTCCTGAAACAAAATTTTGCACTTAGAGAGAAAGAAACACATTCCAAGCACACTGGCATTATTGCTTAAAGTGGTCAGAAGACCTTATTTTGTCGTCTTTGCCAAACAGGACTAGATCATCTGAATATTCTAGGTCAACAAGCGGTTTTCCTGGTAAGAGATCAAACACTGAGAATGCAAACGATGGTGTCATCTCTAAACTATATCTATAACAAAGTTAAATAGAAATGGAGAAAGCGGACAACCTTGACGTAACGAATTCAGATCACGGTTCCCCATAAGCTCTGGCTCGTCAATTAGTGTACGAGTAGAGAGCCTCTACAAGGTGAATGTACTTTTTTGATTTGGTTTATAATGCCAGACAGTCGCAGAACCCCACAACCAACGGAGTCAAATGCCATTTTAAGGTCAGGGAATACAACTATAGCCGGATGTCAAAAAGTCTATATTCCAGAGTCTGCCGAGGGGTGAATATTTGATCTATAAATCCAGGTTAATTTCTGAAATAACCTTTGTTTTCTCGGATTTGCTAGTTAGATGTCGAAGCGTTAATGAACCTAATATTTTAGAATACCATAATGGTTACTGATTTCTCTGTAATTGTCATAAGGGCAATGTTGTCCCTTTTTATAGACTAGGATGACCAAAGGTTGAGACCAGTCAGGTGCGATTCAGTTCAACTCCCAGATTTTTGCAAAGATCTCAGTAAATCTAACTGATAAGGCGAGACCACCATTCTTAAAAATCTCAAAAGTTATTCCTTCGTGCTCTGTTGTTCTTCGTCACTTTATGTTAGTAATAGAACCGAAAATATGAGCACTATCGATCCAGTTCCTGTTTATATGATTATCAAGAAAAGTTTTTTATGTGGTAGACTACAACGGTATTAAAAGTCTTGATAGGTTAGATATAACTGATACTATTATTTGCTGTACTGTGAGAAATGTAAACGCTTAATCGAACTATGTTTCGAATTGTTCAAAAGTGCAATAAGTCATAGATGAAATCCCCAATTTCCTCTACTTTACTGAAGTAAAATTTGGTAAGATATATACAACTCACACCATTGAAACGATGTGCAAAAATAAATGAATTGATTATTCACTAAACAAACCAGTTTTTTACTCATTTAGTTGGTATGCAGGATGATAGAGTAAGAGTTGATTCCTTTAGTACGAACTGGAATCAGCTTCATAATCACCAGTAGTACACATTTATCTCACAGAAAATTGAATTCAGCTTTGGTGAAGCATATAATTCAATCCACCACGTCACAATCAAATAGTTCATACGTTTTCAACCTTGATAAGACCATAATGTAATCGTAATTTGCCAAAACCTATTATTCTACTTTTGAACGACCAGAAGAACTCAAAACATTTCCTAATTGCCTTAAGAAGCTATCGAACATTTACTAGTACAGAATACTTACTTTATGTCATTTCATTTCCATTAACCTTCCCCAACAAGGTTATAAACAAAGACGGACAGTGACATTGAGTTTTGGTATATTTATGAAGTCAGTTAACATTATGTAAATGTGTATAATATGAACTTTCTAAAACATATATACATAAATAATACCATCGATATTTTTTGACATCGTGACAGAAACAACACCTAAGTACTTACTAGTATAACTAACCTTTAGATGAATTCAATGAATTCTAGTAAGACATAATTAGTAGAGTTCAAATTGCGAGTCAAGAGTGAGATAATTACCCATATGGTGATTTTATTGATCAACAGTATGTTATGAATTGATTAGATTTTGACGATTGAATTTCAATTAGGTGTTCTAGATGTATTTTATTCGCTGTAAAGTCGAATAATTAGGTCTCATTAAAAGGTTACTTCTGGCTATAGAATAATACTGTGGAAAATATAATATTACAAAAATCAGTAACTAGACACCATCAAACCCTTTCACAATGCCAAAGACGGTATAGTAGCACATCTGCATTAATTGGCTTGTTTAAACTAAAAGTCAAGTCAAACTTTAACATAATCTGACGGTTTTATTGTAGTTCAACAACATTTAAGACGCAACGGTGACCAACCACCAGAAAACTTATGTGCTCTTCAATACTTTCAAATAACCCCATAAACTTGAAAGTGCCACTACTGTTACCAAATAAACTGTACAGGAAATAAGGATCGAATGATTCAGATTATCTTTACAAGCGACTGAAAAGATAGATAAATGTTTGTGAACAAAAATCTGAAGTGGAGAAGTAAATGAAGCAAAACTCATCGATTTGTTTAACAATTTACAGACTACATGCACCCAGTTTTTTCCTCAAAGTTAAATAAAACATAAATTATATTTCTGGTTGCTGTTTTTCTTGGGCCATAGAGCGTATAACTTGGTCGTCATGATACTGATCTGTGAATTCTTTCTTGATATTTTCTATATTCGATTCAAGATTTGGACTAGTAAAAAAATCTGAAGATGTAGCTTAAGATGTAACTTACCAACAAAATGTTCTCTAGCATCTTCAGGCTGTTTTGTTAAAATATCTCTACAATACATCGTACAATAAAAGAATGCTTTTACCTCAGAAATGCAGTTATCATGTATTTTATTTCTGGATGTTTTCGTAAATAATGCTCATTATTTAACCGAGTTTGGGCCTGTTAAGAAATATAGGACTAATTGACTCTAACTTTGAGCTTATTTGTTGCTCCCTGTTGAGCATTACTGAGGGCTCCTAAATCTCCTTCTGTAGGAAGATCATATGGCTCCATCCCGGCTGGTGGGTCATGGTTAGGACGGTAAGATCCTGGATCGAACATGACCTTGAAGACCAAATAGGCCGGTGTTAAACTGCCTTACACACCATGACAATGGACAAACCTGGAATCGAATTCAGTTTCAGTTTCGGTTTTCGGAAGACAGTCGGTGGGATTAGTTATATTAGTCTTAGAGCTGCTGATCACTCATCTAGTCCAAAATTTCTTTTGAAAGAGTCTACAGATGTAGCATTGCAAATCAGCCGCGTTATGGTCACTTCGCCGAGCGTTCAAATCTTTTGACGAGAAAACGTTTCGAATTTTATACCCTATATATGTGAGACCACATTAAGAGTACTGCATCCAAGCAGCTAGCCCGTGTCTGGTAATGGATATTAACTCCCTTGAGCGTGTACAGCATGTGGGAACGAAATTAGTGAAGGGTCTTTCCAAACTACCTTACGATGAGCGTTTAAAACCCCTAAACTTTTTCCCCTTGTCGTGTCGTGAGACACGAGGTGACCTTATACTAGCATTTAGTATCTTTAATTACGATTTGGGCCTTACCTTCTTGCTTCCTCCAGCACTAATAATCTCCGAGGTCATAGCAAGAAGGTTCATAAACCACGATCTAATAAACTTAAAGTGGGGTCCTGTTTTTCTCATCGAGTAGTCAATGATTGGAACGCCCTGCCCGAACAAGTGGTATCAGCCATATCAGTGAAGCTGGGCCTTCACTGGAAAGTAATGTGTTAGGACTAATACAGGTTCACCAACCTACTATCCTTATTACTGAAGACTGAAGACTGAAGCTTCAACAATATCGTGAAGTGAGGATTTCCTCCTGTTGGTGATTTGATGTGAAAGTCAACAGTCAGATGCCAAGTAGTTTTTCCTGAACTCGTAAACCTTTTTAGATCATGCTCGTAAATTCCGTTTCTTGAAAGACAATCGAAATGAGGGCATATCAGATTCGAATTCATTACTGAGTAGTTTTAAATCAGTGTTCAAGTTACCGATTCTTTCATGTGACAGGGGAAGTAAATTTGGTTTAATCAGTTTGTCACAATACAGACGTTTTGCGATTCTGAGAACCACCTTAGCTGTGGTTCTCTGAACCCTTTCCAACAGCTCATTGTCTCTTTTTAGGCAGGGTCTAGGCGCTTGTATGGAATACTCCAATTTAGGATGAATACTGTATTAGAACAACACATGTAAGCAAACAATTGTTTTCAGTTAGATTGTCATCAGGCCTTACTGTAATATACATGAATATTTACACGAAGATTTCAAACCAATCAAGGCAATTTGGGTCAATAATCACAATACTGTATGAAAAGTCAAAAAAGTTTCAGTATCGGCAGAGCTAAATTCTCTACGTACTAGCCATAGGGTTCTAGAACCTTTGAAAGCTATCTTACGGCCGTGTGGGGCAGTTTTTAAGTTTTGGTCAACGATGACTCCTAGGTCAATGCGTGTTTGGATAACAGGTAGTTCATTGTTATTTACCGTGTATGTGTCTTTACCCTGGTAGTCAATATGCATCATAATACACTTGAAAGCATTTATCGGCAACTGCCAGCCCAGATTCAGCGCTTCACTATATATCAATAGCCTTCCAAATATTTATTCTGGCCTCTTCATTTCTGACTTCTGACTTGACTGTGTTGGTATACTTCGATAATAAAGGTGTTACGTGTAAAGATGTTGTCAAACCCCGGTTACTTGTGAAATCTCTCATCTTATGTCAGTTAAAGAAAGTCAAATACAAGAATGAGTCAGGAGAAAATTTCCCAAATCTCAAAAACACGTTTCATACAACTAACTGGGGAGTGTTTACAGATGATTGACTGAAACATGTCGTAGATATTATCAATTATCATTTTAAATTCAGTTTTGATGCTTGTTGTCCAACTAAACCATTTTCGCATGTTTTAATTGACTCACATTTCCACTTCTGAAACGATTATTGAGGATGAAGGAAATAATGTACAAATAGGAAAACTCCATTGAAGTTCGAAGGCTAAACCTGGAAATCAGACTCCTGAAATGAATGTGTACTCAGAAACACCAGTCTTACAAAAACTCTTCAAGTATGTGGGAACTATTTAAATGACATCAGAACCGATAACCGGTCGAATGTTTGTGAATTAAATAAGTCTTTTATATCTCAGTCATCAAATGACATGCTTCCTATATCCATATGTTTGAAGGATAGTTGTGTTCCGATTTCCATTGAAACTGATGTCCGAAAATGTTTCTAGTCAATTAACTCGTCCTAGTGTTTGGGATCTGATGAAATTTCAAACCTCTTTCTGAGAAGCATGTTGATATTCCGTGTTATCCGTTCATGAGCATCATTAACCAACCAACTAATCTCATGATGGAAATATGGAAAAAGATATCTTGGAAATTATCTTGCGATGAAAATGCGAAATTCAGAACAGTGTCAATAACTTCACCTTTCCTCTAACGATGAAAAAATTAATGCTACTCCTACTCTAACCTGCAACATAAGTGCAGATGGATCTATATCACTTTGGTTACAAACGCAAACGAAGTACCTCAAATACTGCTGTTGTGCTGTACCATAATACAGTGTTCAGCTTGGAAAAGAGTGAAAATTTTGTTCGATGCACTTTGCTGGATCACACTTTAATTCATAACTCCATCCCAAGACAACTTTGATCAGCACCAACACCGACGGCTGGGTGTGTTCTAACCGCTCTGAAGTAGAACAGCACACTTCACTTGGAAAAAAGTGTATGAGATTTCTATTAATCCAAGATGGTGCGCTATAAGAGGCTTTTCTTTCCACTTTCGTTTCCTCATTTTCTCTACATGATCTGACATCTACAACATACAGATGATCTAACTGTATATATGCTGGTTTCTACCTCCTTACACGTTGTAGAAATCAGTGAGATATTGTTTCTCATTGAAAAATGGTTTATCGTTAATGGTGTCACATTGGTACATTCTAAATGTCAACATGTCAACTTTGGCCTAAAATATGAATAGTACTTAAACACTATGTTGGAATCCTACAAACTTTACACTATTGAGGTCTTGTGATAAAAATGGTGTCTAACATTGTTTACAGCAGTGTAATTTTTTCTCCGATCTCTTATGGTCTCATGTTTTACTGGTATCGAATAGAGTTTTCCGTCTGACATACTATGTAAAGAAGCCACATGTTTTCACCATTACTCGACATTTACTTTTATGATTTGTAAATTCTTGCATATTATCTATTTTTCTTTAATGTCCCTCGTCACTCTTTCTTGGATTTTTGAAGAAAGACTGCCGTATTTGAGAGAGTGATGAAGGCAGTTAGTAAAGTGTGTAACGAGTCTTTCGAGGTGATTATAAATATGGTTGAAAACATTACTATTTTACTAAAAGACATTTCACTTAGTTCTAGATAGTTTGTTTACTTGGTTCATATGTATAAGTATGCGGCTATTATTTTCTTAATTCTTCGCTTTTGTTTATTTAAGAGAAACATAGAGAAATGTTTTTGCCTAGAATTCTATATTGTGGTATTGAATAACGACATTGGTAATAATTATAAACGATCAGCTTCTTGCAAATAATCTTCTCTAGAACTTTACTAGCCACATGAGCTAGGCTTATGAGTCGATAGATCTGTAGTGGCATTGGACCATAACCACACAATCTTCAAAGCTGAACACAACACTACTCGGAAAATAGATATTCAATATTTAACACGGAGAAATACCTAACAATGGAGAAGGCGCGAACAATGAATTGAATGGACTGGGTTTGATCGGATGGCATGGCTCGTCCATGCAGGCGTGGTCCATCTCAATGTTACTTTATATCTTCTATTCATATTAAATATATTGTTCTTTCTCTAGCCTAACCTTGTTCTACATCATGTATTGGTAATTGATACGATACAGTGAGTTGGTGTAGTCGATGGTGTGACTTACACGTAAGATCTTATAGATTAGGCAGTTATATCATGACAAATCTACAAATTTAGGATTAGGTCTATTATTAGAGCAGTACTAATATCATAGTAGACCATAATTCTACAGATCTACGGTCTAAGTTTGGAGCCTGTTTTGAGGGCAAGATTTACTGTGACGCTCTTCCTACCTTGAATTACAGAGGTTAAAATATGTGCTTAAATGGCTTGCAATGAAATTTGTTATTTGTCTTAGCGACCTGTATAATGCATTTTGTTTGGTCCTATAGATTAACATATATAAAGCTTGTGCAACAGACCAATGACACCAACTTTTTTATGAGGAGAAAGGTTGATTCAGCGAAGAGTTTTCCTTTCAGCGAATTCATCTTCAAACTTCTACCCGCAACTGATTTATTTCTGTTTCTGTGATCTTACTCGTTACATTTAATCTCAATATAAACATTTTACCTCATCAGGCTGAGCCATCATTTCTCAATAATGATTTCCCGATCTATATTTTGATAAATATTTAAGCCACTGACAATCAAACGATTATTATTTTCTCTGTTTAAAAAATAGTTTAATACCTTTGTTTATTATACCTCACTGTCACCATGTGTAACAGAATATTGCTATCATTATTATTGTAATTATTATCATCATCTTGAAAAGATAGGTATACATACTCGCGACTATATGTAGTGACCGATTTTTGTCAAGAGAAGGCGATTGGTTTAATGGAAACAATTATTATTATAACCAATTGAACCAGTGATTGTTTTGCTGTGCTGGTTTGTTTAACTGTAGTGAAGACACCCATTACTCCCCCATTATTCTTCCGTTGACTGTGACTTTGTACGCTCTCACGTTCTCCCATTGATTCCCCTTGTATTTGCTTTGGCACGATCTCGGGATTCTTTCGATACCACGAGATCGCCAACGAATACATCTCGACTACAACCATCAACTGCCTTCTGATATTTGGCTTACGGGGGATCTTATCGGTTAACTGGCACATAGTCTTCCTGTAGTGGTGATCATAGTCAACCGCGACTCGACGCCACACTACATGTACAGCTTTGAAAATGAATCTGCCGAAAAGAGAACTCTTCGATGAACTAGTCGTTTTTATTTTTTATAATGGTTACATGTGCTGATTAGAAGTATTTGGACTATTATACGGAATAAGAGCCCCAGAAGTAGCGTAGTCTAAGGAGACAGAAAGAGGTAAGCACAAATGAATGAATTGTATGTGGAGTTCAAAATCAGGCAGATATCAAGTACGAAGAAATCATTGGTTCACACAAACACCACATCACAGTGTCCATAATATGGACGAAACGAATCTATGTAAATCGAAGTAAAAAGCATCGCTAGAGTTTAAACCTTACTGAGGTAATTTGGGAGTACTTACTTATTCACGACTGTTACTCCTGATTGAGGAGCATAGGCTGCTTATCCGGATTCAACACCTGTAGCGTGGGGTTGAGTTGAGGTTAACTATGAACACCGCTACCAAGAAACACGTGCCAAATAAATCAGAAGGCGAAGGTTGAACGTAACCAAAGAAACCCATAAAATCCCCGAGAAGCTAAATATCAGAAGACAATTAATGGACCAAGTCAAGATATATATTTGCTGGCGATCTCGTGGTATCGAAAGGATACTGAGATCATGCCAGGATACATGCTTGGTTACAGAACGTAACCGAATTCGCGCGAAGTTGCAATCAAAGTGTAAGTAAAAGAATGGAAGCACAAAATAGCTGTCATTAGCACAGTCAAACAAAAGCACATTAAAACAAGCACTGGTACAGTTGGTTATAATAATAATTGTTTTTATTAAACCAGTCGTGTTCTCGTGATAAATGTGAGTCACTACACACCCAACACTGTCCTGGACAATCCTTTCCAGTTCTTTACAGTTGATATTCATTCTTCTCATATCTGCTCCTAATTCCTGACTCAATGTGTTATCTGGCCTTCCTATTTTTTGCCTGCCTTGAGGAATCTAAGTTAGCGCTTGACTTGTGAAGCAGTTTGATGATTTTCTCAATGTGTGTTTTATCCACTTTCAGCATCTTACCTAGTTTCCACCTCAGCTGAAAACTAATTTGTTTTCTCCCATAGTAGACTGTTGTTGATAGTATTCGCACCACGGACATTGAGTATCTTACGTAGACAACTATTTGTAAATATTTGTACATTTTTGGTGGTAGTTGTTCTCGAAGTTTCAACTCCGTACAGCAGAACTGTCCTGACGTTTGCATGGAAGATTGTGACTTTGATATTGGTCGACAGTTGTTTTGACTTCTATATGTTCTTGCTTTGCCAATCTTGGCCTTTACGTCTGCATCGGACCCTCCTTGTTCATCGATGATGCTACCCAGATATGTGAATGCTTCCACCTCTTCCAGAGTTTCTCTATCAAGCGTAAATGAATAGTTCTCAAATTGAGAATACATGAGCTTTATCAGAACAAGCTTTCACAGCCGATGTTGTGCTAATATCTCCATAAAATGCCGGGATGATACCCTATCTTCCTTGTTCTCTGGTTTATGTACAAAAATAAACGCTTTGTGTCTTCTACAGACTACCAAGCAAGCTTTGCTTTTTATGATATTATAGAGTACCGGAGGGTTGAAAAACAAACATTTTGGGCTTCCAAACTCTGAGGTTTTGTCTCATCAATAGTCAGCAACACACATTAATCCCACATTCCTTTTCTCATAAGAATAAGAGAGTGAACTTCCTTAGTAAACCACGATGGGTAATTCTACGGAATTCTTAGCATAGTCCATGGAATGTGAGGTGCAATGGATGTTATGTACAAATTTCTGAATAATCCTCAGTTCTTTTTAATGAATGATTCTGATTCCATCATTCAATATGCCTAAGATTTTGGACACACAATTTGTGGCTCCATCTGTGCCATTTGACGGAAAATCTTCTAAACAAAACCTATATTCCTTATCACATAGGATTAGCAGCTAAATAATCAAAGTTTTTAAATCACCTGTAGCGTTGAATAAATCCCTGAAATCGATAGCTCCATAAGTCTTTGACATTTGATGCTGACCGTATCAGTTCTAATGGACTCACTTAGCTGAAGGTGCTCGGTCACGAACTCGCACCAGATCACAAGTGGTTACTCCGTGCTTCACATCTGCCACGACCGCTAGCAAGCTTAGTTCGGTCAATTCCTAACATATCAAATATATTTTAGGACCTCTTCGTGTCTGACTGTTGATTTGAGTGGGTTGGCACATTTTGATTATAAAGCCTGTTACTGATTAAAGCGTTATCAAACTCCAAATAGTAAATTTAGTTCTTACATATCTTTGTTCTTCTTGTCTTCCAAAACTGGGTTTACGAAGACACTTCGGAAAAGTTCACAACCCCAGAACAAATTACTCGTCAGTTGATTATCGACTTTCATCGGTATAACTCGTTAAATCAACATGTGGTTGGAACTCCATCTCTCGAAAAGCCCAAATAAAACTTGGATTAACTGAGCGACCAATAGTAGTAGAACTAGTAAGAGCCACCTAGACTCCTATTACTTTCAATGTGTAACTGAAAACCATTTTCCGAGTACCATGGAAAAAGTGTACAAGAAAACCGTATTTTCATTTACACAACATTTTATTGTCGCTTATCATAACTGCTAAAATTACGTGAAATAATATTAAAAAATTGGTAATAATGTTAAAAATTACACACAAATTATGTATAAATCAAGCAGCCATATAGAGTTACGTTCCTATTTGAAACATCAAGGTCGTATGCGTATTGTGGTGAGGATCCTTAAAACTATTACGGAAGCTCTGGTTTAGAGTGATATTTATATTCTCAAGTTCAAGTAAGCCTCCTCAAATTTGTAAACAGTCATAATGTTGTTTGTGTTTTTGTTGCTGGAATTGCTTCTTGCTTGCGAATATTCAAGTATGTTTCACTTCAATGTGGCACAAGTTTATGAATGAAATGCATCATCTTCAGGGCTTATTGTGAAAAGCCACACAGTGTAAGTCACCTGAATAACAGGCCCAAAGCAAATATGGGATATAAATATGGCAAAACCTGCCAACGGACAACGCGTTAAGTGTCGAAGTCAATTGATTACGCTTGTATTATAAATAGTTTTCTGGTTACTATTCACCGATATCTCACGCTAGGTTTAATGGTATGCTAATAACTCAGTTTTAGTCTCGAATTTAAACTAAGTGGTGTTAACACTGTCCTATGTAATCTTACCCAATCTCCCGCCACAGTAAACTTTGGGGAAGTTTTGGGGAAATGGCACAAAACATCAAAATTTCCCCAGACCTGAGGAAATCCCCCAATATTTTCCCGAAATTCCCCTTTAACCTTGGTCAAGGTCATTTGACTTTGGGAGTTTCCCCAAACTTGGGAGCTCGGGTAACTTTCCAAGAGTATAAGAACAATGTAAATATTTATAGGGAGGATTTCTTATTGTCTTCTTAATTGCTCAGTTCTGTTTGTATTCATCTTTCATTGCCCTTAATATAATTTAATTCAATGTGACACGTTGATTTCTCTTTGTGTAAAATTTTTCTTGGTCATTGGTACCGTGTAGTCCTGTGAAATGACTGGAGTTGGCCTGATCAGTTCTTGGTCTGAGGTGGGTTATCTTATGGTAAACGATTAATTTGTTGCTGTTTTAGGTAGATAACTTCCAGAAAAGCAATAATGTTACTCAGTTGTTCGATGAGGATCCGGAGATGTTCGGTATTTTGCGAGTACTCATGTTGCTTTTACGTAATAAATTGTTTTTAGATGGATCAAGCCTTTTCCCTCATTTTTGTAGTCTTTGGAAAAATTCCCAAACAGCTTTATCGGAGATCCCTATTCAGTATGGTAATGCATGCCACAAGATTGCTCGTAGATTACCCAGTATGTTTACCAAAATGTCTCATCGTAAAGGGTAAAATAATCAAGTTTATATAATCACCTTTCTACAAGATTGCCTAATGTCCGTAATATTACAGAAATGATTAATCTTGAAGGGAACACATGGAATCTTATTTCAAGTATTTACTTGGACCGTTTTGAGTCAGAATCTAGGACCGGGACGGTTGAAGGAAATGATTTATCTGTACGGATTTTATGTTTATGTGTTTCGTGTTTTCTTATGTATAGTCTAGTTTGTCAAATCATTCCTTTAGGGCTCTAAGAATTGTCGAGAGGTATTTAAATCTGCATGAAGTTATCTGATCTTTTTGGTCAGTTTAAGTATAATTGTACTTACCGGTTACGGATGATGTGGTTTAGGACTGTTTATTAATGACAGTAACTGTTTAACTGTTCATAGTGTTTCCGCTTGACTGCGTGGCACTTACCACTCAGTCGTTAGGTCACATATACAAAACACCCATTTCCGTTTTATTTGGTAGTGACTGTTGTTTGACAAATATGACTTAGGGCGTGATAGATGAATTGGTTACTGTCTTCTCAACTAAAATTATGCAGATGATGTAGTCCTGTTTGGCAAAGACGACAAAATAAGGTCTTCTGACCACTTTAAGCAATAATGCCAGTGTGCTTGGAATGTGTTTCTTTCTCTCTAAGTGCAAAATTTTGTTTCAGGACTGGTCTGCATCAACGCTTGAATTAACGGTAGGGAGTGGAATAGTTGAGTGTGTCAATCAATTCACTCATCTTAGAAGTCTGACTATCCCGAAGGGTTGGTGTCTGACATAATCTCAGCACGGATTCAGGAGGCTCAATTGAAGTCTGCCAACTTGCATCACTTATAGCCTAGGTCAGATGTACGTTTGTCAACTAAAAAGAGAGTTTATTGCTCATCGGTTCTCTCCGTCATAATTTATGATTGTGAAACGTGGCCATTAAGAATAGAAGATATTCATGGGCTACTAGTATTCGACCATAGGTGTCTTGGAAGCACTGCTCGTGTATTTTGGGACCTTCTAACAAGCGATGCCTGGGATAGTAATGAGGTACTAGATAAGGATGGCAAATCGAGTGATGAGATAGTAAACCCCCATCTAATGGGGTGGTTAGGACGTGTGTTACGAATGCTCAACCATTGCTTACCTCGACGGGCGATGTTGTCTGTTGTAGGAGTAGGTTTGGAGGAAGCCAGAGGCGACCAAACCATGACATTTCAACAGTTCATAGTGACACCGAATGTTAGACTAAGCCCTGTAGATAGATGCAAACTATCTGGTTGGAGTCCATGTGATCATTGTAACCAGTCGTTAGAGACTTTGAAGGACATAGCTTAAAATAGGTCGCAATGATGCAGGTGCATCTACTCTTTGTCTCCACTTAGTTTTCAAGCTCCTAACTCCCCCTCCCCAATGAATGTTTTTATTCCACCAGTTCACATTTTTTCTCGAATCGTACCTTCGATGCATGGTCTTATTTAATACTGTTGCAACCTCTACTTCTTTGGGATTTGTTTAATCTGTGCTAAGGGAGTGTGTGTACTTAAGCTGATGCACTCATATGCCAGGTTCTACATTATATATAACCGACGTCTTTTAAAGATTTATTTCTTTTCAACTAGGTTCTTGCAAAAACATGTGTGAAACACCTCATAAATTACGCTAACATAGTGGAAAAGAAATTTGATTTATCGATTGTTTTCATTGTGTTTATAGTTTTATAATCTTTGTCTTGAAAAGAGATTAGATTTATTGAGATCATAGAGCGATCTAAATTGAGCAACCAATGAAATTTGGGGACACTAGACGACTATTTCGTCGTAGTCTGGGTTTCTACATGAGTGTTCATCAATGACTTCGTGGTCAGGAATCGAGCGTAGGACCTTTAGTCTAGCACGCGAACGCTTAACCTCTAGACCACTGAGCTGGCATCCAGTAGTGTTACGAGTCTACCTTTAGTCGGTCCATGATTTAGTCTATACATTGTTTGTGTTTCATAACCAGACTAATTATCTATAGTTTTCATAAAGCAGTTTAGTGTTGTTTTATTCCTTTTAACCTGTTTTTTCTATTTTGAATTGCATATACCATCTGTTAGAATTTTAATCACTCCGAACGGGAAATAATTCGATTACTATACGAAAGAGATAATGAACTTCGTGAAGCTCAGGTTAGTAATTTATTTAAATTATTCTGTAATGTATTGGTTAACTTCGTGTTTATGACGTTCATACACCTTTTTTTTTGGATTCTGAACCAATCTTAGATTTTAGTGGGAAGAAAACGAGTATTAATCTAGTGGTAAATACCTCAAGGTCTTGCTGACTAGAATCATTTTTTTTTATATACACAAGTGTAGGCAAGAGCGTTTTCATTATTTTCTTATTGCGATAAGTCTTTATCGTTCACATAAGTGTTTGGTCTGCACGGTCAAGTTCGTCATTAATATCGCAATATTCGTTGTACATCCTATAATTAGAAAAAATCAGTTGGGCCATGAAAGCATCTCTGGTTGTTCTGATGCCAAAATCCTTAGAAATATCGGTAATGGATAATGAAAAACAATCGTTTCCACCTGTATTTGTTTCTAATTGAGATTTAACCCTCTAGGGTTTATAGCACATAAGTTATCCACAATAAAGATCCAATTGATACGTTTTTGACTCATGTTAAATAGTTTGTTCACTGTCAAAATGCATTAATCTTGATACATTTTCTGGCAAACTCAAGAGTTAATTTGTCTTGCTTAAGAAGTACAGCCAATCTGTCCTTTTAAAGCATTAATCTATTTACTACATGTCCAGTACCATAGAAGATTTTCCGGATAAGATATTTCAGCAAGATCATTCTAATTTTCATTTACATTTCAGAAATACAAGAAAATATACATATCATAAAGACTGAAAATTTGCAAGAATGATTACTAGTTGCGTTTCTTCAACTATGAAAGCTTCCGGTTCTGCTTATAACCTTTTTCATTTCAAAATATGTTTCCTGAATTAGATGCTGTAACGATTTAACATTTGTGTTTAGAAGTATTGGCTCTGATATACTTCTGTCTTGTTCCATATCAACGAATGAACTAACATTAGGGAGTGAATTAGTCCAGTGCATCGATTATTTGACTTGTCTCAGAAGTCTCATCACCCTTGATAGGTTGATATCTGACGAAATCTAGGTGCAGGTTTAGAAAGCTCGCTAAGCTTTTGCCGAATTACATCACTCGTGATGTAAAGAATATCCACATCTGCCAACTGAAGGGTAGCTACTATGCAGCAGTATGCTCTATATTGCTCTATGGCTGTAAAGCATGGTTCATAGAAGTAAAAGACATGCATAGGCCGCAGGTTTATTGTCATACGTGTTTTAAAATCATTATTCGCGTAGCGTGAAAAAATCGAGTAGACAATGTTAATGTTAAGAATATAGTTTATGAAGTTGTGAGTCTTTATAGACTGATATGGTTGGAACATGGATCACATATGCATAACCACTGCCTGCCTAATTGCATGTTGTTATCTGGTGTAATAGAAGAAAACTAGGAATGATCAAACCAAAATATGGCATCAGTTCATGAAGTCATTCATTATCGATCTTAGCTATGTAGATATATGCAGACTACCTGATCTTAGCAATACATTCATTTATCAGTCAGATGTGTTGGCCGACTAAGGTTACATCCAGTCATAATGTTGGAGATACATTTATTCTTTTCCCCTAGATCTTGAGTTCCAGTTTCTTTATGCATGCCCTCTCATTTTTTTTCTTTTCGAACCATGTTCTCAATGTTTAGTCTTTTTCAATATTATTACCGTTACATTATTTCTATTCACTTACTACTCATGTTAATTTTGACTCATCATGTTAAAACACTTTTGTGGCAGGCTTTACTTTGTATCTGATTAGGTTTTCCGGTTGATAAAAAAGATGAAGTTTTGAATGTCATGGATGCTTTTTACTTGATAAAATTACATTTCCCGGTTGTTTACGAGATTTAAAATGGCCATTTTCATGATGATGTCAAAATGGTACACCATTAACAGGACTAAAATCTCTCGAGTGTCTACGCAACATGACTTTGCCTTTTCCCTAAGTCTAGGAAATATTGAGGAACACTGTAGAAAAATACATAATATGCAAGAATTTACAAATTGAAAAGTGAAAGTTAAGTGTTGTCAAAAAAATGTAGCCTCTTCCCATGACTGTTTAATCGGAAAATTTTATTTGGTATTCGTGAAATTTGCGAAAACCGAAAGAGGTCGAAAGAAAAACTTACATAAAGATAAATGGCTTCTGGAGTAGTTTTTACAACAGAATTGTCAGTAAAAAGAGTTATAAAACGTCCCTTTCAATATGTTTAGTTGCTTTTCGTGTTTTAGGGCTAAAGTTAACAGTTTAGTATTTAAAAAGTTTAACTGTAAGACTGGCCAATGTATGTTACGAACTTATTCATTTCCAAGTAATCATCAGAGGAAGAAACCGGCATGCATACGGTAAGATCATCAGCATAGCTATACGGGAACAATGTTCAACTATGAGAGGGCCCCATACTTGTATTCCATTGGGAAGCTCAAATATAATGTGAAACTTAGAAATTGTTATACAGTGCACTTAGGTGAACACTTATTAATATTATGAGCTAACAACTCAACATTAAAAATATCTATCTAGTCAATACTGATGATAAAGCTTACTTTCACCAGAAAATGTGCTTGTTTAAATGAAGTTCATCTATAATACATTTGTTGTAGTGTGTTTATGAGCCACAGACCTGTTGATTAAAATGGTTATCTGAAGTGATATTCATTTGTTTCAAATTTCCGCATCATGTTTTTTTTCATTATATTTGTCAATCTCTTATTGTTGTTTCATTAAGTCATATAACTTTAATTTTCATTTTCATTATAGATATTAATTGATTGGTTAGAACAAATAGTTCGTCAGCAGATCGAAGAAGTTGCTGAGAAATACGAATGTTTATTCAATCAGACAACTGCTTGGTAATTAATTTTTTTATACCTTTATTCTAATTCATGCAACTCACATTGTACCTGTTTATATACTTGGCTTTTCGGGGTGAGTGATACCATACTCAGCTGTTTGTACCAATTTAGGTGACGGAAGGATTCGGATGTACGAGTTGTTAATTTAAAGTTGACTGTTGTAACCACTAGTCTATTGTATTTTATTTGTATGCATGTTTTAAACATCGATATTTCGTTTTGTTGTTAATGTAGTCTTTCAAATGTAGTGGTTTAGTGTCATTGGAGTAATGGTATTTTGGCTTAATCTTCCTTCAACTATCCACTTTGAGTGTAGTATGAATATTAGAATTTCTCCGTTACTAACTGCCATCCTTTACCTAACATCTTATCCAAGAACTATGCTGATATCATGCAGCCATTTATTGACACATTTTTTTGTAATGCTCGGTGTTTGGGAGTTGATGCTGATGTACGCTTTCTATGTACGACATCGGTTACTTGAGAGAAAAGATGAAGATTAAGAAAGGAAGCTTATTTGGTTAAATCGAATCGTATGTACATGTATATACTCATTTATATATATCCTTTGGAAGATTAAGTATTTCAATGGTTTATGTATCATCTCTTAAAAATAAAAGCCATCTCTTGGTCAACCATGTGCGTTGATCGTTTGGCGATTTCCAATTGACCCACTGTTCCAGACTTCTCGATTAATGTTATATCAACCAAACAGGTGAAAATTTAAATGGTCCTAATACTTCAGTTTCTGTCTGTTGGTAGAAATATCAATTATAAACTAACATCCTTGTTTTTCTGTAAGCAATGGGAAAAAACATCTAAAACTCACATAGTAATCTGCAATAAAGGGTCAGTAATAGAATAGTAATGATTACAGTTTAGAAAATCAATATTATGAGATTAATTAAACTGGAAAACGAATTCTAACCAATTGACTCCACTATAATTTGTTCTTTATAGAACCTAAACTCTTGTAAGCTCTAATGGCTATTACTGGAAAATTTCAAAGTGGGAAGAACTAGTTTATCTTTCACGATGTCGTTTACATATGAAGCTTTTGTCACAGAGACTTGTCAGTTGAATTGTTTGCTGTGACTACTAGGAACACTTATTCAGTTATTCTTCATCTAATTATTTTAATCTATAACCTGTGTACTAACTATTATAGAGTCTATTGATTTGAGTCTCATCGCAAATATAAATTCCTTTATGCATTTTTCATACTCACCTTTTGAAGCATAAATTAATACAGTGACAGGTTATTTATTTATTTAAACACATAAACATTGGTACAATGAAGCACCAAATAGATATGCGCCACATAAATCATTCAATTTGTGTGGGGGCCGTGATACTGCTTGGGTGCCCAGACCGAGGGCCACACCCAGAGTCTTTGACCAAGAGATCTAATCGACAGGGCAGTGAAGCAGCGTTAGGAGATGCAGTTCCATGGTAGTCGGTGGCCAACAATATGTTCATACGCCATTTGTTACTTCAGGATATTAGAGCCCATGTGCACGATTGGTTTGGAGTCAGGGTTTTCCAACTAACTCCCCTAGGTGGGCTCTCCATGTCCACCAACTCGGTTAAAGCGCCGAACATTTGCTTTTCGTCCTCTTAATTTCGTAGACAACACCCTCACCATGAGAAGGCAATGAGTAGGACTTTCTTGGCAATGGTTGAATGCACGTGGCTGTATAAAAGTATTTGGAGAGGGAGAGCTAACTCTCCTCACTCGGCCATACCAGGGCATTTTGGGGCTACAAATTCACTTTGACCAAGAATAACTTGACATATTCAGACGTATTATTTTGATTGTACGAAAGATATTCTATATTCTTTTGTACTATTTAAATTTGTGTTAATTTTATTTCGGTTATTTATTGACTCTGAAGAAGTGGCTTACATTAAGTCACAAAACGTCGTCAGAAATACAATTTTCCTACTTATTGGGATATAACAAGAAGATATTTTTATTATTAAAGTCCTTTATAATTAATATCTCGAAATCACGCCAAATATTGCCTTTTAATAAGTTACTAAAATGTAATGTAACTACAGGTTTGCATATTCGACTCCAATTCACATCTTTGTGTTCAGGCTAGTGATACTTTGTGTATTACTAAACTTATTTGGACAAATCCAAAATTGAACACTGATATTAGTATTGTGGAATCACTAAATGGCAATTATTTTTGCTCTATTTAGATTGAATATTTGATGAATAAATTTCAGAAGGGGTTTTGTGGATATTATAGCAATTTTAGTAGTTGAGATCATGAGTCAGTTGATGCTAGACCACCATGAAAAATCTGGAAGCACTGGACGGCCGTCTCGTCCTACTGTGGAACTCCTCGGCAGTGCGCATCCACGATCCCACCTATCGGGACTCGAACCCAGGACCTACTATTCTGGTGCGTGGGTGCTTAACCATTAGACCGCTGAGCCGGTAGCCAAACGGTGTTAATGTTTAACCTCAACTAATCCAGAGATCTTTTCATACTTAAGGAGTGATACAACTTGATTAATTTCTTATTTATGCTCTTATTTCACAGGGAGAATACGGCACATTTATTGAGTTATCTTTCACAAGCGGAGCTTACTAAACATCGTTTGGTAAAAGAATTGGTATGTGATTTTGTTTTAAAAGTAGTGTAGGAGTTTTCTAGAATTTTAATATTATTAGTATTACCATGTAAATAAATGTTGGCCTCTACTTCAATCATATTACCATATTCCCATTTTTCAATGTTTAAGCTTCATGAAGTTGAAGTGTGAAAGTTAAGAGCTCAGTTAACTGGTCAATATTGCGAATATTCATTACGTTATGATGCAGATTAACTGAAATTAAGAATATAGACTCAGTAGTAGTGATAGTTTAAAAGTTTTTTTTCATCATGTAAGTTGTCAATCCCAAACTCAATCTTATACGTTTGTGATTATGGTTGTTCCCGTGGCAAGCCCTAACTTGGAATCCTGAAGGGAAGCGAAAAAGAGGAAGGCCATAGAACACATAACGTCGGGAAATAGAAGCAGATATGAAAAAGATGAATAACAACTGGAAAGGGCTGGAAAGGATTGCCCAGGACAGGGTTGGATGGCGAATGCTGGTGAGCGGCCTATGCTCCTTCACGAGGAGTAACAGGCGTAAATAAGTAACGTTGAAGTCTTCCACTAAAAACAAAAAGAAATTAGTGAAACTAATATCAGTCCAACTCCAAGTGAAGCAAATCTTCACAAGCTTATTTAATTAAATCAAATTGACATTGTTTAGCTTTCTTTATTTGTAGACAAGTTCACTTTAAATCTTCCCTACAAATTTATTCCCATTATGTGTATTAGCATCCGGATGCTGTAACCCTAACAGGTAATGAATTGGATCAGAAAGATCAAATTGATAATGATCGATTTATAAATTATTTATTCCTATGTCTTCGTGGTGGAGATCTTCATCGTGTAAGTGGATTACAAATTTTTTTTTTTCATTTCTTCACATTATTACTATTATTTCTACTTCAATTTGTGTAGGCTAAAAAGTTTTTTCCCTAAATACCTTTGAAGAATTGTTCATGTATAGTAAGTAGTGTTGTTTTTATTTAGGGTATTCTATAAAAAATGCATGATGAATTGATGGAACTGTGAGTGTTTATTGAATGAGGCAGCTGAAATATGTGTTACATATGGTCATGCGCACCAGCTCAAGTTTCTACATCACATCAACATTAAGATGTCTGAATAGTTTAATTATTAGGAATATTAGTGGTAGTAAGGAAGATCAAGCATAGAAGAAAATCTGAATTGATGAAATAAAAATTCAAATAATCAAGCAACTTGGTATTTCTGGAAAGACGAATGGTGAATACACCTGCCCCAGTGCGAACGATGTTAAGTCATGTCATTTAGAGTTTATAATCATTGGTTACGGTAATTATGTGGAAGTCAACCAAATTATCTGCATCTACGTTCACGGCCCAATCCGACAGTTAGTGACTTCATGGAATGGTGTCAAGTTTTTGTTTGACCACTCCTGGCTTTCTTTCAGCCTACTCATACACAAGCTGTCATCGGACATCGAGGTGGTGGTTGGGAGTGCGTGATGTGTCCCAACCACCTCAGTCGATTAAGATTCATTACTTCACCAATCGACTTGGAGTTCTTACCTAGTACTCTAGGTCTGTGGTCATTATTGCTCACTAGGTGGTCCCAACCTATGCTTGAAATATTTCGAAGGTGTCCGTATACAAATAACGATATATTCATGACAAGATTTTCTACAAAATGAGTAGTATACTGATCAGTCGATGACGCAAAATGATACGATATAGTCAAGTGTAACAACTATTTAATGATCATTCCTATTTCCTTCGAAATACCTCATATTTATAGCAATGCATGTCCGATTTCTGCATATATTGTTCGAAATGTTTTTGAAAGCTATCAAGAGTTAGGTTCTTCAATTGGTTTGTCGTTTCACGCTTTGTTATGATCGTAATCACTGACAATCTTCACAAATTTATTCTATCAGTAATCATGCAGATATTAAAGTGACAATTTTATGCACAAGAGGTTTCCCGAGTATAGTATTTTCAACAACACGGAAAACCAACTGTTGTTCTTTTAGTCTTCTTAACCTCACTCCCACTCTGGAACTCTTGGTTCATAATTTAATGCATTCCGTTTTCACTGGGTTATCTCAATAAACAGCTTTCAATACTTCGTGAACTTACTGAGTTTTTCTGAAGTTCTACAGACTTCTATAAGCTCAGTTTGTATACTTTAGATTGGAATTACAAAAAATATTCTCTTCCATTGAATAAATTCATTTGACTTCATTTATTATTGTTTTTAAGGCTCAACTTCTTTGTACACAACGTGGTGAATTTTGGCGTGCTATTTCACTTGAAGGTTGGCGACCATTTCATTATTCTGGTTTTGTGGAAAGTGAATCAACTCAATTTCAAACATTAAAAGATACAGATGAAAATTTTACTCATTCAAAACCATTACAAATGAAATTCAGTATCGAAGGGAATCCAACGAGAATTTTATACAAATCTGTATGTTGGTGGAATTCAGAGAATGTAAGTTCTTATTTGAATATTGACATTATTCATATCAACTGCTATGGCTCAATTTCTTGGATTGGTTGGAGTTAGACATTAACACCGTTGGATACCGACTCAGTGGTCTAGAGGTTAAGTGCTTGCGCGTGAGACTGATAGGTTCTGGGTTCGAATCTCGCAAGGCGGGATTATGGATGCGCACTACTGAGGAGTCCCGTACTAGGACGAAACGGCCTTCGAGTGCTTCCAGATTTTCCATGTTGGTCTAGCTTGAATTGAGACATGAATTCAACCATTAAGGACGATTTATTTTTCACTTTATATCTTATAAATGTTATTTGATGCTAAAACCAGCTTTATTTCGAAGAAAGTTTTCTTTGTCTCATATTGAAAGTTTTATTGATTTTATTTTCCACTATTATTTACATATAGATAAAATTACGTTCATTTGAACGAGCTATTCATGCTACATTATCAGGAAATTTAAATGTTCTATCACAAATTTTACCAACTTCATGGACAGATCAAACATGGGCACATTGTCGTGCTTTAGTTGAAGCTCGTGTAGATTCTAGTCTACGTAGCCTATTGAATACTGGCCCTAGGGCTGATACACTGGTAAGTTGAAAAAAATTTTCTGTTTATGTTTTAAGAGTATCTGTGCTAAAAATGTGTCATTAGAAAAAAATAATAATTCTGGTAATGTTATATGACACTTCTGTATATCATAAACAATATCTGTTTATAAAAACCAGGTTGATTATTTCATCTTGTATTAATGTATCTTGATTCGACGTGGTGGTCGGATTCGCCTATCGTGATGAACCAATCGAGCTATACTGGCGGAACAATTGTTCCTCAAGGTCCTACCATGCTAGACATGTCGGTTGAAAAACGGTAAAACTAAAAGCAGCAAACCCAAGGTCTGAGGGCGAAGTCGTACTGCTGACTGTACAGAGGTGTGACGGCAGCAAGATGTTTCCTTCAGACAACCAGCATATCAGCGATGCTGGCTTTCCACAAGGAGGGGTGGGGCTAGAAAAGGTCTACCCTAAAAATGGACACCTCGCCTTATCCTATGGATATCCGTCTCCGGCGGTTAGGTCTAAAATTATTATGAAATAATTCTTAGATACTTCGTCCTGACTGCTTCAACGACAGGATAGATAGATTGTTCAGTAAGGCTCGTTTCGACCACGCAATATCATGAATCAAAATATGGAGTGGGAAAATGTCTATCTCACTGACTGGTGACTTGAAATATTGACTTCTTTTTTATAACCGCTTCTTGACACTTTACGTCTTCTCTAATACTCTTTAACCAATGCATTTCACTCAACTTAACGCAAATCACTACAAGAATTGTTTTGAGATACGATGTGTTTAAACGAAGCTGAACAAAAGAGATGTACAGTAATAAAAATACATTTTTACGTAGAATTTCAATGAAAACTCCCAGTATTCTATTGACTTTTCCATCAGTCAATCAGTCAGCTACAACGTAGGACCAGGCACATATATGCATCAGTCCAAGTTGCCATACCTCATTAACGCAACAAGATGGACACCGGATTCATAAAAGTAGTTAATTCAAAGGTGGTAATATATAAAAGAAAGATTGCAATAAGGATATAGTACGGGAAGAAAAAATTAGTTCATAGAAAGAAAGATATGAAGCGATTTTAATCTCTTAGTTTAAGGGAAGATAGAGAGTGTATACACCTACGCCATTTTGATCGATTCTGAGCCATGTCACTAAGAGTCTACAACCATTGGTTACGATAGTCACGCGGACCCCAACCAAGTAGTCTGCATCTACCAACATGGCTCAGACTAGAAGTTAGTGACTTCAAGCATTGATGTCACGTTTTGGTTTGGCCGCCCCTAACTTTCTTCCAACCATCTCCAACACCGGTTAGCATTGCACGTCGTGGTAATCGGTGTTCGGGCATACATAACATGTGGCCCAACCATCTCAGTCGATGAAGATTCACAACCTCACCAACTGATTTACTATTATTCCCTAATACTCTGCGTCTAACCTCACTATTACTTACCCGGTGATCCCAGCAGACGCCAGCAATATTTCTGAGGCATCTGTGGACAAATACTAGTAGCTTACGAGTGTCTTCTACTCTTAATGGCCATGTTTCGCTGCCGTAAAGTAGAACAGAATGGACTGCCGCGCAGTATACTCGTCCTTTTATTGATAGACGGATATCTCGCCTTCGCCATAGGTGACGTAAGTTGGCAAAAGCCAAACGAGCTTTTCGAATCCGTGCTGAGATTTCGTCAGACACCAACACATTAGGGCTGATCAGACTTCCAAGATAAGTGAAGTTGTCAACGCGTTCGACTACTTCACTCCCTATCCTTAGTTCAGGTATTGACGCAGACCAGTCCTGAAGCAACAACTTGCATTTAGAGGGAGAGAAGCGCATTCCAAACATTCTGGCATTGTTGCTTAGTGCTACCAAAAGACTCTGCATTTTGTCAGCGTCTTCACCAAACAGGACTATGTCATCTGCGTATTCTAAGTCGATAAGTGGACCTCCTGGAAGGAGATCAATACCCGAGAATTCAGCGTTGATTAGTTAAAAACAGATCAATCAGTCTGCATTATGCATAGAATTGCTGGGATTCTATCTTCCTAATATGTACAATCTTACCTAATAGGAAAATTCTTTCATTGTTTTGAATAATTTATTCTAATTTAATTCTTAAAATATTAATTTATTAGGCTGTTACCGGGAAAACATCTAAATATTGGCCTCTGGATGGAGGTTTAAGCTTGCCTGAATCAGCTTGGACACCGGGTGATTGGACATTATCCGATGTATTTACACGTGTCGATGCACGTTTAGGTTGGTCTGCTACTGGATGTTTAGAAAAATGTAATAATCTACGCATGAGATCAGTATTGTGTTCTGCAATGGATGATTTCTTAATGGATGATACTTCATATTTGTACACGAATGATGATATTGGTGGTAGTGGTGCCGGTGGGAATGACATGGAATCACCTTCTGTATATGCTATTATTTATTGCATTTTCTATGCTGTACAACAGACTATCATGTTAAAGAATTATGATTGTAAGTTTTATTGAACAAAACATTTGATCTTTAAGCGTAATTTTTTTATGTTTTAAAATGCAAGAGAAAGGTAAATTCATATCATTTACTAATTGGCCACTGTTTATATTATTATTTATTTTAACACATAAATATTGGTACAAGGAGGCACGAAATACATATGCGCCACACAAATCTCATTTGATATGTGTGAGGGCTGTGATACTTCCCGGGTGCCCAGACAGAAGCAGGTGGTTTACTTAGGGGGCCACACCTCGAGCCTTTGACCTAAAGGTCTGATCCACAAGGCAGTGGAGCATCGTGAGGCGATGCAGTCCCATGGTAGCCGGTGACCAACAATATGTTCATACGCCATTTGTTCCCTCAGGATACTGGAGCCCACGTGAACCATTGGTTTGGGATCCGATTAAGGTGCCGGACATTCGCTTTTCGTCCTCTCATTTTCGTAAACAATACCCCTGGTGTGAGAAGGCATTGAGTAGGACTTCCCTGGCAGAGGCTATATATGCGTGTGAAAGCATTTCGAGAGGGAGAGCGGACTCTCCCCACTCCCGACCATACCAGGGCATTTGGGGGCTGTTTATAAGCTGTAATAGAATACTTAAACAATTTCATTTTAATACTGATGATGAAAGCATATACAGTTTAGATACTTGATTTTTCATAAGTTTCATGTTGAATTCTTTAACTAGATACCGTTTTTTTTTTGTATTTGTGTGTAGTTAGTTAGATTAGTGTTCCTTGTCCAATTAACATGTATTACAGTTTGTTGGATATGAACGCTTTCCTAATCGTTTAACTGCATTGATCGAAAGAATGTTGTTTATTATTGAGTTACAACCACTGTCTCAAATTCGGTATCTTTCAAAAAAGGTATATTATGCAAACATTTTAGATGAAGTTTTGTCATAACAGCGCTCATCTTAAGATTTCTACAGGTCATCTGAGTAATACTTGTGACCAAAGTGGGTTTGTACACAATTTTGAACTTTGTGTGCATTATTTGTTTAAAATCTAGACTTTCTAACTCCTCTTGGTAAGCTATCCCTATCTACCGTCTTGATTTAAATGGTAGACGTTTGCTTTTACCTTCTCACTTTTTAGGGAAACATCCTACCATATAATGGTAGTGAGTTGTAAGACTTCCCTGAAAGAATGTATAATATACTCAATAATTTTTAGAGCTTTCCGGGTAAGAAAAAACGAGCAGACTCCTCACAATACATGTCATTGGTCACTACTCATTTGGTTATTATTTAGAAAATGCCTGTTGCTTATTGATGAATTTTCTTTATTGTCAGTGTCTAGCGCAGTTGTTGACTTCAATACATTCTATTTTCAATTTTTACAGCTTTTCTCCTAACTTTAGCCAATCTTATGCCGAAACTTGTGTGTTATGGTTTAGGCGATGGTATTGTACCAGATGTAACTCCATTACAACCGCCAAATTTGAATAGAGTTGGGAATATTGATCAAGTAGTTTGTCACACACTTCGATTTCTGACTCATTTTGTCCTGTTTTTAAAATCAGCAGATTCTGATATTCCGGTAATTAATATTTTCTTTTTTAGAAATTTTTTCTCTGGTTTATTGACAATTTTTTGTTAGAACTTTGAGATTGTTTCTTTCGTACAAACGGCTAGTTTGGTAGCTCACTATATAATGATTTGTTTTTCACCAGTTTGAAGCAAACAAACGGTTGAGTCCTTGTCATCACATCATGACAACAATGAAGTCACGGTACCTTAATCTATTTAATAACAACCTTTTTTATCGTTAGACGCAGTTGGTCGTCATGTAACAATCGTGGTTATGTCGTAATATTGGTTTACTGTTATGATTTATACAAACCAGTATCATGTTTGTTCCCACTTGCACAATTTTTAAGAGGTACTGATACCATAAACGCGGAAAGTTTTTCTGTAGATTGCTGTTATTTATGACCTCACTTTGATGGGACCTTCTAACCTAACGGGATGTCAATGGATTAGCACAGGTTGCGCCCTGGTACTTAGTACTTAACTGACGCTATACAGACCAGACACCAATGCTACAAAGTTTCCGGACAGTTTCACGAGTAACAAATTTTTCGAATTGACAGATGGAGAGTAAATTTGGATTACTTCGGTAGATTCTTGAATACGGGTCTTTGGTAACAAGACTTTCCAGACTACATAGTCAGAATTGTCTGTTGTATGATCTACATGAATTTGTGAACATTGAAAACGTCAAGTTTAAACGGTACCTGTGGTTTTAGAAATGATGTATCATATTGTGCATTGTATGACAGCACTCAATAAATCAACACTTCAATGGTTTGAGGCCACTTTGAGGAGTATTGAATTTGAATTACTTCTTAGTTAGTTACTGTGTAAGCTGAAGTCTAAAATCAATATAAGTGGAAGTATGCTACACAGTTGAAATAAACCAGAATAGCAAGTTGATGCTCTATAAAATAAATTCATTTATGACCGAATAATTGTAATTATCGTTTTTTGAATAGAAAAGCGGAGTAAACCATTTCATTCATTAGTATTCGTAACCTTATTTATGTGTGGTGTGCAATATTGTTCAGAGGCGAAGAGTGAAGAGGGTGGTTTTTGTAGTAGATTACTGTCTATAAGCTTTTGGCCTAATAGTGTAATTCTTACGCTATTCGTTTCATCAGGATCCTAGAGTCCATGAATATTGTCATTTTGGAATGCGGATTTCCCGAATTCCCTAGAAGAACTCGGTTTAAACATCATATGACTGGTATAACTTAAAAATGACATGGCAATTTTTCATACTGACTAGGAAAAGTCCATTTACGTCACGTTATGTCTACCTGTTTGTATATAACTGTTTATTTTTTCAATGACGTTCGTTAAATAGAATCAGTAGCCTATGGTCACTAGAAATTTTATGGTATTACTCATCTTCGGTAAATCTCAACGTCGTATTGTGTTCCTGAATAAGGCGTCTAATCTCCATAGTCTTGACTAGTTACATGGAATGCTGTTACTCAACTCACTAATATAATATTTTCTGGCGAACCACGAGCTGGTTAGGAGTAAAAACGTCATCAACTTAAATAAGGATTTATGTAAAATTATTAGTTTGCTAATCAATTTACCGGCTACCCAATTTCTGAAACTGTTTACAATATTGTACGCTCTAACTAAGGCTATCGTTTAACTGATCTAGGGTTTCAACTTCAAATCGGTTGTGTCCAATCCTTTAACAAGCCATATTTCACAAATCTAAGTTTGGTCAATAAGGTTGTTTGATTAACTGATACAATAGATCCCAAACTTTCATAACTTATTATACCAACTATGAAGCGGTTTCTTAGTTTATTTATTTTATTTAAACACCTAAAAACTGATACGATGAGGCACCGAATATACACGCGCCACGTAAATCATTCGACTTGTGTGAGGACTGGGATATTGCCAGGACGTCCAAACCGAAGCGGGTGGTTTTCTTAGGGGGCCACACCCGGAGCGTTTGACCTAATGGTCTGACCCACAAGGCAGTGAAGCAACATCAGGAGACGCAGTTCCATGGTATCCCGTGACCAACAGTTAGTTCATACTCTATTTGTTCCTTCAAGATATTGGGGCCCATGTGCACGATTGGTTTGGGATCAGGGTTTTCCAACTAACTCCCCTAGGTGGGCTCTCCGTGTCCACCAGCTCGGTTAAAGCGCCGAACATTTGCTTTTCGTCCTCTCAATTTCGTAAACAACAGGTCGGCCGCGAAAATTCAGTGAGTAGGACTTCCGTTGCAGTGGTTGTATGTACGCGACCATGTGAGAGTATTTGGAGAGAGTGAGAGCTGATTCTCCCCACTCTCGGCCGTACCAAGGCATTTACAAACCTACCAGGGCATTTTGAGGGGGTTCTTAGTAGTTAGAGTTGTTCCACTTATTCACTCCCGTAACTTTGATATGTGAAGTCGGATGGTATCATTTGTATAGCTTGAAACTATTCATATTAGAATTACTACTAAGTTCTTAAATTATTTGGTACATAAACTCAAGTATATATTCTTTGTTTTGTTAATTACACTTTACACAATACAATTCATTTGATTACTTGTTCACTATTCCATTTTTATCTCTGTTTTCTCTATTTTTTTTAAAAAAATTATAGGATGAACCATATTCAGAAATTATTAAAGCTTATTTATGCTTTTTAATTGTGAATAAAGAAACAGATTTAGTTGCCTATTATGTTTCTGTATTACCCACTGAATCAGTACAAATTCAATGGTATTCATGGTTTTTAACAGGTATTCAACTAAAACATATTAGAATAATTTTACCTAGTATCTCATTGTTGATATGTTCAAATATGTTTGGGTGTTCAGACTCAAAATAGCCTTGTGGTTAGATGATGATAGCATGATGTTTAAAATGATAAGCAATGGATTTGTATCTCAATGCAATAATTAATTCTAGGATACAAATACATTTAGGTGACAAGTCTTGAATAGACGAAAATGTATTTCCTGGACTTAATTCCTTGTTAGAATCGAAATTTATTGAAAACTTATGATTCAATGACAAAATCTGAAGTTTGTGCTGATGATGTCGTTCAGAAGAACGATGAAAGCTCCACGACCAAACCATCCAGCTCAGAGAACAAAACTCCACCAAAAAGATTAAGGCAATCCTATCTTGATGTACATAATTCAATAGAGATGATCAATTGCAGTATTGTATAAATACAAATCCTTCCTATGATCTTTCGTCGCACTCTCATCAACAGTCTCCTGCATTGAATTAAATTTAGAACGATTATATTTTAGACCACTAGGTTGAAATTCAATAGTTCAATTTGTAAAACTGAACGGTTTGATATCATCTATAAGTCACTGTTTCATTTTAGACTTCATAAACTTCAATGATCTTTGATACTGTAAATTACTGGGTTGTTGAGAAATTCATCTCTCTGATTTTAAAACATGTCTTTCAAAAATATTTCAGTCAGTCAGTCAGTAACAACGTAGAACTTCGTACGTACGGACATCAGTTCGAGTTGCCACACCACATTAGCACAGAGATGCAGTTGTCGATTCAAATCCCGTAGTGGTAGAGGTAATAAGAGTATAAGCAGTAATCGGGAAGATTAGGGTTTGAAGATGTTATTCAATGAGTATAATCCAGTGAAATAAATTTGGAAAGAGAAAAAGAAAAGGGACATAAAGAATACAAAAGATTAGAATTCAGGAGAACACAATGAGTGGATGCACTTGCGCCATTGTAAACGATTTTGAGCCATATCATTCAGTGTCTCTAACCATCGGTTGCTATCGTCTCGCTGATCCCAACCAGGTAGTCTACATCTACCAACATGGCTCAGTCCACTTGTCAGTGACTTCATGGACTTGTGTCATGTTCAAAAACATTTATTATTATTAAACAGACAGTCTATAGTTGCGAAAATAGTTCAAACCGACTGTTGCTGTCCTCATGATTTAATGTCACATCTTGGTTTGACTAACCTTGACTTTCTTTTAACCAAGTTCTACTTTACCCAATATTAACTGTCAAGATAGACGATAGTGAATAAAATACATATATATCCCAATCATTTCAACTGATCAAGATTCTAAACCTTATCGATGTCGTTCATTTAGATAATTTCATCATTCATTTTAAGTCTTTAACAATTTTCATCTGATAGAATCAATTCCCTACTTTTTCCATTCACATTTCATTTATAGAAATCAATCATCCAACTGAACGTGAACATTGTTTATCATTAGCTGTTGATTATGGTTTTAATTTATCTAAATTAACAAGATCCATAGTAAGATTATCCAAACAACGAATTGATTTATCATCAATCAATCAATATTCTTCTAATACAATGGATCATAATTCAATATTATCCAAACAAAATAATTATATAAAACCATCATTCAATGAAATGGAATATTTCACCAAATTATTACATACTACTACTACTAATAATAACAGTAATAATAAACATGAAATTGGTAAATTAACTGATATAGATAAACAACGTATTATTGCAATGGATTGGTTATTTTATAATCCAGATCAACGTGGTGAAGCTTTATGCTTAGCTAATAGTTTATTAAGAGTTTTTATTGCAATGCATTCATTTAAAGCAGCACAACAGGTATGTGGTTATAATTTTTGTTTAAATAAAAGGGTAATTGAATAGTTTGTTTAAAAGAATGTTATCAAAAGGGGCTTTGTGCAGATTTTAGTAATTTTATATTTGAGATCATGAGTCAATTGAGGATAGACTATTATGGAAAACCTTGGAAGCACTGGACGGTCGTTTCATCCTATTGTGGAACTCCTCAGCAGTGCTCATCTACGATTCCATCCTGCGAGATTCGAATCCAGAACCTATTGGTCTCGCGCGCGAACGCTTAATCTCTAGACCAATGAACCGGTATCTAACGGTGTGAATGTCTAACTTCAACTAATTCACAAAATTGAGCCACCATTCACTATTGTCTTCAGTTGCCAAATAGGACAGCAGGCTTCCTTAGCTAAAACTTTAGAATCTCGCGCCATCGATGTGTGCTGCGTCTCCGAAACACGCATACAGGATCCAAGTAGCATCATTCATTTGACCTCACCATGCCAAAATAAAGAACCGACTCGATTTACGCTTCGTGTATCTGGAAGCCCTGATTCTGCTTCCCGTGGCCTCGCCGGCGTAGGTATAGCATTGAGTCCTAGGGCAGAACTAGCTCTCTTAGAGTGGATCCCAGTAGACAGTCGTTTGTGCGCTGTCCGACTGAACGGAACAGTAATAATCCGGAAAGATAGGGACACTCGTCGTTGCCTCTTCGTCGTCTCTGCCTATTCTCCCACTGACTGCAGCTCAGATGATGTAAAAGATGAGTTTTACAGAAAGCTTTCGGACCTTATCCGAAAAGCTAGGCGCTCTGATGTAGTAATAGTAGCTGGTGACTTTAATGCTCAAGTAGGTAAACTAAGCGATAGGGAAAGACACCTAGGTGGATCTTATGGTGTCGTGGCTCAAAGAACAGATAATGGCGACCGTCTGTTGCAGCTATGCTCAGATAACCGCCTGTTCCTTGCAAACACTAACTTTAAGCATAAGGAAAAACATCTTTTAACATGGCGACCCCCGAATTCGTCCCAACGTTGGACCCAAATGGATCACATTGCTATCAGCCACCGATGGAGGGGCTCGATAGAAGACTGTCACTCATTCTGGAGCACATGCTTAGATTCAGATCATGCTCTAGTACGAGCGCGCATCTGTCTGCGTCTTACTGGACGTAGGAAAGACGCTGCAAGGGAACCTCTTAGGGTCCTACTTAATGATAGTCAAGCTAAGAGTATATTTCAGGAACAACTAGGAAAACAGTTAGGCAGCCATGTATGTGATGCCCACCCCAAGGCAGCATGGAAGTATATCCGAAAAGCTGTAGAAACAGCAGTGATATCTGCTAGTACGGTAACCCGTAAGGTTAGGGAGCAACACTGGATCTCAGCAGCATCTATCGCACTGATAGATGCTCGGAAACTCATTTCACCTGGCTCTGAACATAATGAAGAGCGGAGTCAGCTTAAGCGCAAGCTGACAAGAAGTCTACGCAATGATCGTGAACAGTGGTGGGTAGCGAAAGCAAGAGAGATGGAAAAGGCAGCGGCAATAGGTAATAGCAGACAATTGTTCAGACTCGTTAAGGAAACCGGAATTAGGAACCCGACCGTTAGCGAAACAATCTCAGAGAAAGATGGACATATTATTCATTCTCAATCCAGGAAATTGGATCGATGGGCAGAACACTTTAAGGATCAGTTCAACTGGCCTTCAGCCACATTTCGGTTTCCCACGATCTCTAGTCAACCTGAATGGCAAGTTAATGTAGGTCCTCCGTCCCTTTACAAAGTTGAAAAAGCCATAGGAAATCTGAAACGAGGGAGAGCAGCAGGCCCTGACAGGTTTACTCCTGAGATTTTTAAGGATGGTGGTCCAGTATTAGCAGTGAGATTAACTGAGGTCTTAGGTAGAATTTGGGAACTGGACGTAATCCCATCTGACTGGTCTCAATCACTGATTGTGCCAGTCTATAAGAAAGGACAAAAGTCCTCTTGTGATAATCACAGAGGAATCAGTTTGATTAATATAGTGTCTAAAATATTAGCTTCAATAATACTTCGACGCCTAATCAAAGCTCGTGAAGAGCAGATTAGAGAAAACCAGGCCGGTTTTCGACCTGGACGTGGTTGTATAGATCAGATATTCACACTACGTCAGGTTCTAGAACACAGACACACATTCAGACGCCCCACAATGGTAGTATTTCTCGACCTTAAGGCGGCATTCGACTCTGTTGATCGTGAGGTTCTATGGCAGTGTTTGTCACTGAAAGGAGTACCAAAGAAGTACATTAACCTTATAAAGGCTCTCTACTCGAACACAACAGGTAGAGTGAGAGCTTATAGCGAACTGTCATCAGAATTGATTACCTCAAGTGGTGTTCGTCAGGACTGTCCACTCTCCCCATTCTTGTTCAACTTTGTGGTCGACGTACTTTTAGAGATAACACTCTCCTCATCTAAATTTCCAGGGGTTGAACTTCTACCGGGAGGTTCACTTCTTGACTTAGAATATGCAGATGACATAGTTTTCTTTGGTGAAGACGCTGACAAAATGCAGAGTCTTCTGACCACTCCAAGCAACAATGCAAGCATGTTCGGGATGCGATTCTCTCCCTCGAAATGCAAAATGTTGCTTCAGGATTGGGTTACATCGATACCCGAACTAGTGATAGAGAGTGAAGTAATTGAGCGTGTCGATCGCTTCACTTATCTTGGAAGTCTCATCAGCCCTTGTAGTTTGGTGTGTGACGAAATCTCAGCACGGATACAGAAGGCTCGACTAGCTTTTGCCAACTTGCGTCATTTATGGCGTAGGCGAGATATCCGTCTATCAACCAAAGGACGTGTTTACTGCGCAGCAGTTGGTTCCTTCCTACTTTATGGCAGTGAAACATGGCCGGTAAGAGTAGAGGATATTCGTAGGTTACTAGTATTTGATCATAGGTGTCTTCGAAACATTGCTCGTATATCATGGGACCATCGAGTAAGTAACACAGTTGTTAGGAAACGGGTACTAGGTAAGGATGGCAAATCAATTGATGACGCAGTGAAACTACATCAGTTGAGATGGCTTGGACACGTGTTACGTATGCCCAACGACCGACTGCCTCGACGTGCTATGTTCAGTGGTATAGGAGTAGGTTGGAAGAAAGCTAGGGGCAGCCAAACCAAAACATGGCACAAGTCCATGAAGTCACTGACAAGTGGTCTGAGTCATGTTGGTAGGTGTAGACTACCTGGTTGGGGACCGCGAGATGATAGCAACCGATGGTTAGAGACCCTGAATGACATGGCTCAAAATCGTTTGCAATGGCGCAGGTGCATCCACTCTTTGTATTCTCCCAAATTCTAATCTTCTGAATTCTTCATGTCCCTCTTTTCCTCTTTCCAAATTTATTTCACTGGATTATACTCATTGAATAACATCTTCAAACCCTAATCTTCCCGATTACTGCTTATACTCTTATTACCTCTACCACTACGGGATTTGAATCGACAACTGCATCTCTGTGCTAATGTGGTGTGGCAACTCGAACTGATGTCCGTACGTACGAAGTTCTACGTTGTTACTGACTGACTGATTGTCTTCAGTAAGTTACTATCTCACAATAGACCCTGTTGAACTCGGGATGCGATTCTTCCCCTCGAAATGCAAAATGTTGCTTCAGGATTGGGTTACATCGATACCCGAACTAGTGATAGAGAGTGAAGTAATTGAGCGTGTCGATCGCTTCACTTATCTTGGAAGTCTCATCAGCCCTTGTAGTTTGGTGTGTGACGAAATCTCAGCACGGATACAGAAGGCTCGACTAGCTTTTGCCAACTTGCGTCATTTATGGCGTAGGCGAGATATCCGTCTATCAACCAAAGGACGTGTTTACTGCGCAGCAGTTGGTTCCTTCCTACTTTATGGCAGTGAAACATGGCCGGTAAGAGTAGAGGATATTCGTAGGTTACTAGTATTTGATCATAGGTGTCTTCGAAACATTGCTCGTATATCATGGGACCATCGAGTAAGTAACACAGTTGTTAGGAAACGGGTACTAGGTAAGGATGGCAAATCAATTGATGACGCAGTGAAACTACATCAGTTGAGATGGCTTGGACACGTGTTACGTATGCCCAACGACCGACTGCCTCGACGTGCTATGTTCAGTGGTATAGGAGTAGGTTGGAAGAAAGCTAGGGGCAGCCAAACCAAAACATGGCACAAGTCCATGAAGTCACTGACAAGTGGTCTGAGTCATGTTGGTAGGTGTAGACTACCTGGTTGGGGACCGCGAGATGATAGCAACCGATGGTTAGAGACCCTGAATGACATGGCTCAAAATCGTTTGCAATGGCGCAGGTGCATCCACTCTTTGTATTCTCCCAAATTCTAATCTTCTGAATTCTTCATGTCCCTCTTTTCCTCTTTCCAAATTTATTTCACTGGATTATACTCATTGAATAACATCTTCAAACCCTAATCTTCCCGATTACTGCTTATACTCTTATTACCTCTACCACTACGGGATTTGAATCGACAACTGCATCTCTGTGCTAATGTGGTGTGGCAACTCGAACTGATGTCCGTACGTACGAAGTTCTACGTTGTTACTGACTGACTGATTGTCTTCAGTAAGTTACTATCTCACAATAGACCCTGTTGAACTCGGGATGCGATTCTTCCCCTCGAAATGCAAAATGTTGCTTCAGGATTGGGTTACATCGATACCCGAACTAGTGATAGAGAGTGAAGTAATTGAGCGTGTCGATCGCTTCACTTATCTTGGAAGTCTCATCAGCCCTTGTAGTTTGGTGTGTGACGAAATCTCAGCACGGATACAGAAGGCTCGACTAGCTTTTGCCAACTTGCGTCATTTATGGCGTAGGCGAGATATCCGTCTATCAACCAAAGGACGTGTTTACTGCGCAGCAGTTGGTTCCTTCCTACTTTATGGCAGTGAAACATGGCCGGTAAGAGTAGAGGATATTCGTAGGTTACTAGTATTTGATCATAGGTGTCTTCGAAACATTGCTCGTATATCATGGGACCATCGAGTAAGTAACACAGTTGTTAGGAAACGGGTACTAGGTAAGGATGGCAAATCAATTGATGACGCAGTGAAACTACATCAGTTGAGATGGCTTGGACACGTGTTACGTATGCCCAACGACTGACTGCCTCGACGTGCTATGTTCAGTGGTATAGGAGTAGGTTGGAAGAAAGCTAGGGGCAGCCAAACCAAAACATGGCACAAGTCCATGAAGTCACTGACAAGTGGTCTGAGTCATGTTGGTAGGTGTAGACTACCTGGTTGGGGACCGCGAGATGATAGCAACCGATGGTTAGAGACCCTGAATGACATGGCTCAAAATCGTTTGCAATGGCGCAGGTGCATCCACTCTCTGTGTTCTCCCAAATTCTAATCTTCTGAATTCTTCATGTCCCTCTTTTCCTCTTTCCAAATTTATTTCACTGGATTATACTCATTGAATAACATCTTCAAACCCTAATCTTCCCGATTACTGCTTATACTCTTATTACCTCTACCACTACGGGATTTGAATCGACAACTGCATCTCTGTGCTAATGTGGTGTGGCAACTCGAACTGATGTCCGTACGTACGAAGTTCTACGTTGTTACTGACTGACTGATTGTCTTCAGTAAGTTACTATCTCACAATAGACCCTGTTGAACTCGGGATGCGATTCTTCCCCTCGAAATGCAAAATGTTGCTTCAGGATTGGGTTACATCGATACCCGAACTAGTGATAGAGAGTGAAGTAATTGAGCGTGTCGATCGCTTCACTTATCTTGGAAGTCTCATCAGCCCTTGTGGTTTGGTGTGTGACGAAATCTCAGCACGGATACAGAAGGCTCGACTAGCTTTTGCCAACTTGCGTCATTTATGGCGTAGGCGAGATATCCGTCTATCAACCAAAGGACGTGTTTACTGCGCAGCAGTTGGTTCCTTCCTACTTTATGGCAGTGAAACATGGCCGGTAAGAGTAGAGGATATTCGTAGGTTACTAGTATTTGATCATAGGTGTCTTCGAAACATTGCTCGTATATCATGGGACCATCGAGTAAGTAACACAGTTGTTAGGAAACGGGTACTAGGTAAGGATGGCAAATCAATTGATGACGCAGTGAAACTACATCAGTTGAGATGGCTTGGACACGTGTTACGTATGCCCAACGACTGACTGCCTCGACGTGCTATGTTCAGTGGTATAGGAGTAGGTTGGAAGAAAGCTAGGGGCAGCCAAACCAAAACATGGCACAAGTCCATGAAGTCACTGACAAGTGGTCTGAGTCATGTTGGTAGGTGTAGACTACCTGGTTGGGGACCGCGAGATGATAGCAACCGATGGTTAGAGACCCTGAATGACATGGCTCAAAATCGTTTGCAATGGCGCAGGTGCATCCACTCTCTGTGTTCTCCCAAATTCTAATCTTCTGAATTCTTCATGTCCCTCTTTTCCTCTTTCCAAATTTATTTCACTGGATTATACTCATTGAATAACATCTTCAAACCCTAATCTTCCCGATTACTGCTTATACTCTTATTACCTCTACCACTACGGGATTTGAATCGACAACTGCATCTCTGTGCTAATGTGGTGTGGCAACTCGAACTGATGTCCGTACGTACGAAGTTCTACGTTGTTACTGACTGACTGATTGTCTTCAGTAAGTTACTATCTCACAATAGACCCTGTTGAACTCGGGATGCGATTCTTCCCCTCGAAATGCAAAATGTTGCTTCAGGATTGGGTTACATCGATACCCGAACTAGTGATAGAGAGTGAAGTAATTGAGCGTGTCGATCGCTTCACTTATCTTGGAAGTCTCATCAGCCCTTGTGGTTTGGTGTGTGACGAAATCTCAGCACGGATACAGAAGGCTCGACTAGCTTTTGCCAACTTGCGTCATTTATGGCGTTGGCAAGGTTCATTACTTTTATGGATGGTGGCTAGCAGTGGAATATATGGGACGCACGTTTCGTCCTACCTGGTGCTCATCAGCTTGATATATCTGTATACCAGAGTTGATATTCACTCTGAGTTTCGAACACCAAAGGAAAGATTCAAACAAACATTGCAACAATCAAATGATACATTACTTTTGGAGTATATTATTGTAGTATTGGCTTTATTTATTTATATCTCATATATATCTCTTGAAAATCATTTACCATATTGTATCGATATAGAGAGTACATTTTTGTTGTTATCTAGAGTTAAAACAGAGAGGATATACTCATTAATTTTGTTTCTTTGTCTGTACTTATCTTAAGGTTCTATCAAAATTACCAGTTGGTACATTAGAACATGCTAAAATAATTTGTGAGAAATTGGGTTCACCTGATTGGCTTGTGAATACAATACGTGAACATGAATGTCTTACTTTATATTTAGAAAGTCGGGTTAGTTTTATGGAAATATTATTTACATTTTTACGCTCCACTTATCTTCTTTTAATTCATTTAATATACGTACATTTTAATAAATGTGACAAAGAGGGGGGGGGTAAACAAAAGTAGTTGGATGTACAGTTCAAATAACAATACAACCGAGAGAGAACTCTTTAAGTTAAGAGAATTCCTTTCATTTCTGTAAAGAATTTTAAAGGAAACTACATCAGAATCACTATTGGTTTTTATTCTGAGCCATGTCTGATATCGTCTCAAACCACTGAGTTTCACAATCTCTAGGACCGTAATCAGATTAGTCATGAGTGACAGACAGATGACAGTCCTATATAGTTTTCTTCTATGGTGTCGTGTCATAAACTGATAACCTTTCAGCATCCGGTAAATGCTGTTTTTTTGTATTGAAATTTCTGGGATGATAATCCTAACACATATCCAGACCATCTAAGCTGAATGATCCACCTAACGAGGTGGAAGACCGCAAGGAACGTCAACTCTTGAAGCGCCATAAGTCACCAGGGCCAGGTGGTTTACTTTTGGCCTGTTTTTAAAGATGGTTGTGACCTTCTGGTTAAGGAACTGATCGAGTTGTCTACAAACGTCTGACAATCAGAGAGTGTACCAACATCATGAAATGAGTCGATAGTTGTCTATATCTTTAAAACGATTCACATCACCTGTGCAATAATTATCTGCTACCAATTGCATCCGAGTTATTGGCTTCCGTCTTACTCTGCAAATTGTTCAATACCCGCGAAAGATTGAGTCTCGAGGGACAGGTTGAATGTCGTTCTGACCAAGGATGTGTTGTTCATATCTCCGCCCCCCGCTAATTGTTAGAACACTGTCATACTTATTTTAGGCCAACAGTCGTAGTGTTTCTTGACATCAGAGCCGCCTTCGATTTGTTCAACTAGAATGTTCCTTGGGATTGTCTGTTGAAGAAGGGTGTACTTGAGAAGTTTGTCAATATCTTAAAAGTCCTACATATAGACACCTCCGACAGAGTGAGGGAATACTACCACCTCTCTCAATCGTTCCATTCAGACAGTGAGATTAGTCGGCGTTTTCTAATCTCGCCATACCTCCCCAACTTTACTATCGATGGCGTTCTGGAAACAGCTCTGACGGAGGTAGGTAATGGTGGTGTGAATCTGTTGTTTGGAGAAAGATTTTTCAACCTTGAGTATGCGGAAGATATTGTCATACTGTATGATGATATCCAAGTCATGTAATGTGCACTTGGTCAGTTGGCAATTAGCGTCCGAGCCGTCTTTGGCACCTTCGTGATATTAGTCTGGATGTAGATGGTCAGATCTGTAATACGTAGATGAAAACAGTTTTGCTCTGCACTTGTGAGACCTGGCCCCTCCGAGTTAAGAATTTTGGACGACTCATTGTGTTTGATTATCGTTGTTTCCGGTTGGTTGCTGGCGTCCAGTGGTAACATCATTTTAGTAATGCAGAGGTTTGGCATCATGTATTCGGGCAGAACGACAATAATCCAATTAATGTCACTATATTGAGACATTGACTTCGGTGGCGTGGACATGTCCAATGTGGCGCATATACATTTAAGGTATCTTCTTGTATCAATGTTTATGTGTTCAAATAATAAATAATAACTACATGATTTCCGAATACAATTTATTTGTTCATTTGTTATTCACCTTTTTACTACTTTGTTTACTAATTAAGGATGCATTTGCTGACTGGTATCAACAAGTACATACTAATCGACCTGTACAACCGTCTTCGTTAACAAATAACAATAATTTTATGCATACAACATATGGTCCTCGTGGCTTAGCACAACGTCTTGCCATTGAAGAATCAAAAAAAGAGTATTTAGCTCGTCTTGAACGTTGGCGACATGATACACGATTAGATACAGAGGTTGGTTGTGAATTGATTGTCTGTTTTTATTTGTATTTATGTTTGTAAAGTATCGTTATGATTTTGTCTGTCCATGGGTAATTGGGTAGATTCATCTAAAGTATGATTAAGTTACTTATAAAAAATGTTTATTTCTTCACATTTCTATATTATTTATTGTATGAAACATGAATATAAATGAATGAGTGAAAATCAAGCTAAAATAGTGTAGGGGGCTGGTTACTATGTCAAGCCTACATAGGTTATTCTAACCTTTGGACAAACCAATCTATCTATTCTTCTCAATCCATATTTTTACTTTGTCACTTATTCTTTTATTAACCCTGACTGTTTTTTATATGGTCGTATGTATGCTAATTATTTACCCTATCCATCAATTGTCTGTAACTTGTTTTTTGTTGGCTCACTCGCCTTCTCCATTGCATATCATTATGTTTTGCTTCGCTTTCCGATCAACAATTGTACGAGATATATGTATTCGAAAATTCATTCTCCTGTTTGAATTATTCCGTGATTCACTAACGCGAGTTAAGTCGATGATTATATAATACAAGGATTGGCGACATGTATATTTCGATAACAAGCAACAAACGATCAACATGGAGTCAGATCTCGTGCCACTAAAATAGTGCATTGAATGTAGTCATCAGTTCATTTAACATTATAATATTGCTTTGGTTAATAATAACAGTTATTACATTCAATAACTTCCTTCTCAATAATGAAATGAGTTTAGATAAAGATAAGATTTGAAAAACGTCCCGTTATGTAAGCATGGACTCTAACAGAAATTTATACAGTTAAATAAGTAAACATGAGTTAGTAGTGGATATCATAGTAATTTCAATGGTTGAGATCATGAGTCATTTGAAGCCAGATCACCATGGAAAACCTGCGCACTGCTGAGGAGTCCCACAATAGGACGAAACGGTCGTTCAGTGCTTCCAAGTTTTCCATGGCGGTCTAGCTTCAAGTGACTTATGATCTTAACCATTGAATTTGATAATTATTAGTTGTGAATTTTCGGTTATCCGTTTTTGCGACTGTGAGTCATTGCCTATTTTTGTGACGACCTAATCGAGATATATTAGTTGAGGAAAGTGTTTCAAAAAATCTTATATCACATAGGTTGGTTAAAGAGTAGTAATATAGTGAAAAATGTTCTAGGGCAAAATTATACTTTTAGCTTCACTCTAATGTAAAACAGTATTAAGCTGTTTTCATCCCTGGGAGATGCTGCTTAAAAAGTAGCCTTATTTCACCAACTTCCGATATTAACGGTAAGCTTCAAAATATCAACCGAATGGTTCCAATTAATTGTTAGGCGTTGGTGCAGAAAACCTGGAGCGGATACACATCTCTAAGGAGTTCCGTAATGAAACGAAACAGCTATCCGGTTCTTCCTAGTTTCTAAATAGTACCTCAGCTTTGATCAATCTATGGTGAATAAATATAACCTACAAATCAAACTGATCTTTACAAAACCCCTTCAACTAAATTATTTCTATATTCTTTTTAGTTTTAAATAAAATTTTATTTATTTGTTTCATATTTTAAAACACTAAACACAAATGATATAGACAGCAGCTGAAAAACTTTTGGCCTTATTAACATATCCTCATCCCGGTTGGTTGGTTGATATAGAACAGCGACAACAACAACAACAGCAATTGAATATGGATCCAAATGATCGATTAACATTGACAACAGAAATTCATCATGATAAATTAATTGATCGTAAATTCGAAGATGATAAAGGAGGAGAAATACATGAAAACAATTGTGAAACATTAACTATGAATAAAAATGATTTATTTGATGAACTTGATGAAAATCCTGCTTCACGTCAATTACAAATGAATGTACTACGAGAGACATGTATTACAGAGACAGTGTTTCTTATTGTTCGTTTATATCAAACTGCTGGATTACATCAAAAGTGTATTGAATTATCTAATTTAATTGTAGATAATGAATATGGTTTATTCAAGGTAGGTAGGATTTCTTTTGAAGTGGAGTAAAATATTCAAGCGTTTTTTGTTCCTTTTTTAAGGTTGTGATTCGTTATAAATGATGAACGGCAAACTAGAATTTCAATTGTCTTCTTTAATTACTTATGCTTGTTACTCCTTGTGGAGGAGCATAAGTCGTTCACCAGGATTATCCATCGAACTCTATCCTGGACAATCCTTTCCAGCATTTTCCAGTCTCTATTCATTGATTGATGACTGCTTCCAATTCCCGACGTAATATGTTCCCTGATCTCCCTCTTTTCCTTTTACGTCCAGGATTCCAAGTTAGAGTTTACCGCTGCTGTAAGTTATAGGATTACTGCCGGTCCCAAACCCGGGGTGAAGGAGGAGGATTAGGCATGGGGTCAACAACCCTATCCCATAGAAAACAACCTTTCTATAAAAACACTAACAAATAGTCTTCCTGCCGCTATGAATTCGTGATGCGAACTAATTCTTTTTTTTAAAAAAAGAATCAATTTACTGGACATCAATATCTTTTTGTTTGAAACTACTTTCATTTTTATTAAACATCGGTGAAATAACTGAGGGGAAGTGGTCAAATTGATAATGCTACTCACTGGATGGATTCATTTATTTGAGCTTCATAGATTTTTGAATATTTTTTTCTTCAATAACTAGTGGAGTATATAAATCTGTCTATCATTTGTTAACAATAAACTACATGATACAAATATGTTTTGGTCGAAGTTACCACATCATCATATCAGTAAAACTATAGAAAATTAATAAGGTAATTGTTTTGTCGGGTGGTGTCCGAAATCTAATACTGATACATGATATGCTACGCGCCAATCCCTACCTCCAACTGACTACTTGGGCGAGAACACAAGAGTAGGCGAGTAAGTAAATCTGGCTTAAGAAATTAGTTCATTTCTTAGCCAATGTAATACACTTGTCCTTCAGGTTATTTCAGATGGTCATCAAGTGACCCTCTTATTTGATTTCTTTTTATTAACTTACCATATCAGTGATATAAATTACAGTGTGGTACTCTAAATCTCGAAGATACAGTACGAAATCAAATGAATGAGATTCATGCATGAATAGTTAAAAAAAATGTTACTTAATTCAGCCCCCCAAATGCCCTGGTATGGCCGAGAGTGGGGTGGGCATGCCCTCATTCTCGAAATGCTCTCACATGGCCACGCGTACACAGCCTCTGCCAGGGAAGTCCTACTCACTGCCTTCTCGTGGCGGGGGTGTCGTTGACGAAAATGAGAGGACGAAAAGCGAATGTCCGGCGCTTTAACCGGATCCCAAACCAAATCAATGGTGCACATGGGCTCCAGTATCCTGAGGGAACAAATGGTGTATGAACCAGTTTTTGGTCACCGGCTACCATGGGACTGCATCTCCTCACGATGCTCCACTGCCTTGTGGATCAGACCTTTAGGTCGAAGGCTCGGGGTGTGGCTCCCTAAGTAAACCATCTGCTTCGGTTTGGGCACCCGGGAAGTATCACAGCACTCACATATATCAAATGAAATTTGTGTGGTGCATATATATTTGGTCCCTTCTTGTACCAATATTTATGTGTTCAAATAAATAAATAAATACTTAATTCAAGATCTTTCACGAAGACAGGAATATGGCCTTATAAAAAAACCTCAGATAAAATACTTACTTCTACTCATTGTGTAATAGGATATATTTTTTTTGTATTAGGGCATATTATTTCAGTTATGATCTTTTTATTCAAGATACTTTTAATCTATTATGGTTTATTCTTTCTCTCCGTCTTTCTTTATATATCTAGTTGTTCTCTGGACCCCAGCTTCAAAATCTTCTTCATCACATTTCTGAATCAATTCAATATTTAATTGACAATGAACAAGATCCATTGGGTTATATTATACATTAGTCATATGAATATGACTTACATATGTTGTATATGCCTCTCTGTCTAATCTCTAATCTATCCATGAAACAAAGTCTGCTGAACAAAAATTGTTTCTTTCTTGTCTATACAAATTGATAGAAATGTTTTTGTATCCCTATTTTATGTTTTTCTATGTATAAAAGTCGTATAAAGATTTTTCTTTGTATGTGTAAACTGTTAATTCTTATTGAAGAAATAAATAATTTGTTTACTATATGGATCTACTCTTTTCACTTTCATCCTCCCTCCCCCCACTTATAATACTGAAATATTTTCCATTATGTTTTCTATGTTTGTTTCAGTGTAGTTTAACCGAGGTAACCAATGCTGGTTGGTAAGTTATTTTCATAACTATTAGGTTATGAAATTATTCTGATATTTTTATATAACAATTTGTTGGTGAATACTAAATAGATAGATATATAAAGAATTAAAGGTTATAAGCAATTATAAACAAGTCCTAAGCCATATTATCCAATGTCTCCGGTAATTGGTTAAATTTATCTCCCAGATCTCAGCTAGTTAATCTTTAATTGCAAGTACGTTTCAGACAAACAGTTGATTAATTTAGTTCCTGCGTAATCCTCACATTAACATCAATCCTTTGTCAAATGTCATAGATCCAATTCAAACCTTTACCCATGAGACTATGTTCAGTTAGATTGTTACAATAAGACGATTACGTTTTATCATCGTAACGCAATGATTATTATCATACTATATTATAACATGGGTCAAACTGATCCAGTCACTGATTAGTATATGTTCATCTACAATCTATCATGAATCATAGAAATTTTTTTGTTTTATTCCTTGTCTACAGGAGTTTGTCACAAAAGACGTTGACAGAATATTTAAAGAAAACAGAGCATGAAACTTATGATGAGTTGATTACTCTTTTGTTGAATGTAAGTTTTAAAAACAACATTATTTAACAGAAAATACATTTTAATCAATAGTTCACCAATATATACTTAATTATGCTAGTTACCCCCCCCGCCGGCATGGAGCATAGGTCACCGATCAAGCAAATGCAAACATAGTGATATTTAGTACTTACCTTAGTCATATTCCATTCCCGTATTAAATTGTTAACAATTCCACCGAGTACCACAATATGCTTTTTAGATAATAATAAAAACCCCATCACTAATGGAATTGAACCAATTAGACGAAATTTTGTTCCAGGTGGAATATCCATACTGAAATTGAAACATTAATTAATGAATGATAAATTTTCTTAAGAAAAAAAACATGGGATAATATTAAATGAGATTAAGAACTACTACTCACAAATACTTAAAGTAGTAGTAGTAGAAACCAAAATTTAAAAAAAAATAATAATATTAAATGGTGTGCCAAGAGTTCAACAGTGTGATAACAACAAAAGTAAACCAACAACATTAGGGTAGTTCCTTTCTACAACAAAAAACGACTTAAAATAGACCAATCAATCAGTCAATCAACTGATCAAGACGAATTCAAGCGATCTCCATCGAATGCTTTCTACAATCAACTAACCAAGAACATATTTGAAAGATTTACCATAAAACAAATTAGACTCAGAATACACATATATCATATCACAAATCATCATGATATTTGTCTGTATATTTAAATCAATAACCAAGGGATAGTGATACGTAATTAGCTTAAAGCTACGATTTTGGGTAGGTAAATACTATAATAATATTATAACAGTAAGACACAATTCTAACCTGTAACCTTTGGTCTGACAACGTAGAATAATAGATAACAACAACATTAGACATTTTACTGAAAATATGTCATTAAAACTCATGTTATGGTAGTTGGCAAAAAACCAGTTGACTTGAATATCAAAAGACTGAGTTATCCAACAGCTTAGCAAAAAACTCGTTATGAATCGTTTGATAAACAAGAAGACGTTTAACACAAACACACACACACACTATGCATCCAGTTCTTATCATTTCCAACCATGTTTTCCTGTCAAAACAACTAAACACCCGACACTACATTCATTTAGAATGCTGTAGAAGATGCATTTTTTAAAATTTGTTTCCACACTTTTAATAAGCTATTTATTTGATGACAACTCAGACGACACGTTGAATATAACTTTGCGTAGTTGATGGATGGTAGTCTGGTCACCAAGTCTCAGTGGTAATGCCTAGGTACTGTGAAGTTGTGTGACGCTGGTCCGAAATTCACAGGGAGTATTAATTTCCACAAGATGAAATGTACGCCTCCGATCTGGTGAGCTTCTGACGTAATTGTTTGATTTTGGGTCGTCCTTTTTTTGTTAATGATTGTGTGTAAAAATGCAAGTGGTTTTTTTTATCGATGCATACTACTCACTGTTTCCTTATTTTTTATTGCTTTTTGTTTCTTTCTTTTTTATGTAATGATGCTTTAAATTCTTGGTCAAACCTAAAGTCGGATATTCGTGAATACGGTTCACCATGGCTAGGAGATTTGAAAAAGGCTAGTCATGTAAGAGAAGTTGTGGTTGTTTATGATCGTTGTTATTTCGTAGTCGAATTTTCTTAAAAAATGATTGTTTCTCTCTATAATTTCTGTTTAATAACACTGAAGTATTTTCAGGACCAAGTGTAGAAGTTTTTTTTAAAGATAGACTTGATGGAATATGGCTAACAGTGGAATCCAGGACGTACGTTTCGTGCTATTTTTCACTCGTCAGTTTGATGTACCTGGATGTTCACTCCGGGTCTCGGACAGAGTACCGTTTTCTTCAGACGCCATCATGTTATTCACTTAGCCGCCGTGTCTAGATATCCACTCACTTGTGCAATTTGAAATGGCGTATATTTTCCCGTTCATATTTTTGACCAATATTCGATCAGTCTTGGTTAGTATATAGGCATCCTGTGCGGATCGCGTCGATGCAGTCATTATGACGCAAGTTGACAATATATGTCTAAACTGTAAACCAATATTGATTTGGGTTCGAAATACATAGAAAGCATCAGTTCTTTAAAAATTTAAAATACGCCTTGCTAGCGTGTGACAACTGGCATGAAACCGGGCTCTAGTATCTCTGGCCGCTTACCTCTAATTACATAACACTAAGGCATAACGCTCATGGATGTTCCACCATTTAGACTAAGGTATAGAAAAATCACCACATTTATTTATTCGTTTACTTTTCTTTTGTTTTAAATGTACGGAGCATTCTATTGTATGAAAATTAATACTTATTTGACACATTTGTGTTTATGTACGCTTATGTTTGAACTACTCCTCAGAGGTGATGGCTAGTAATTATTACATAGTTGCCCGAATCTAATTACCTGCAGCAAAGTTTGAATGTACCATTTATTAATTGATAGTGAACTATATTAATAGTGATATAATGAGATGAATAGTGTTGAAGTTGAACTTTTAAGACTATCATACGAAGGATTATTGTTTATATTTTTACTGTATTATTAGTAGACGTTTGTATCGTTGTCTTATATATTCTATTTCTAAGCTTTCGTTTGATTCATAAATCGTTGTCATACTGTAGTGAATGAGAACACAAGTGGGGACAATCGAGTGTATTTGAACACAAAAATTATAGAACATCTGAGTACCATACAGTAAATACTTCAATTACAAAATGTCTATCAGTTGTATCAAACACGACTGTTCCTTTTGCAAATATCAGTCAGTCGTCTCGGACTTCATTGTTCCTTTATTTCTACAGCAATTATTCACTGTTGTCGTTCTCTTTCCTTAACATTCTACTGCTAGGTATTTCACTTTCGATTGATGATCTTTCCGCTTACTGTTTATACAGGATTTGAATCGACAACTGCATCTCTGTGCTAATGTGGTATGGCAACTCGAACTGATGTATGTACGTACGAAGTTCTACCTTGTTACTGACTGACTGGCTACTTATATCTATCAACATCTGTAGCACATACACCAATACGTCTTATTATTCCTGTTTTATCTCTATATAATGGTTTTTCTATTACTCTGGTTTTGCATCACTCATGATTAAGTTATGTACACATTTTAATTCCTTAATTGTATTGCTGTGTGATCAGATATTTGAAGTTTATTTATTGTGTGAAATTCGAATATTGACTGAATTGAGCACAATTAAGAACTGATCTGTTTTCTACTTTCGTCTTCTGATTTGAAAGATCTCAAGAGCCGATCAGTGTTAAGGTTGTAATTGTTGTTTGTTGATCGAGGCGTCAACCGTATGTAGAAGCCAACCGGTCTTACTTACAGTATAGGTTAACTAATCGATAAATGAACTAAAGAGGTCATACAACTGCTTTCTTGTCAGTCAGTCAGCTACAACGTAACGCCAGGCATATATATGCATCAGTCCAAGTTGCCATACCTCACAAGGACAACAAGATGAACACCGGATTCATAAAAGTAGTTAATTCAGAGGTGATAATATATAAAGGAAAGATTGAATATAAGGATATAGTGCAGGAAGAAAGAATTAGTTGACAGCAAGAAAGATATGAAACGATTTTAGTCTCACAGTTTAAGGGAAGACAAAGAGTGTATACACCATCGACGCCATTGTGATCGATTCTGAGCCATGTCACACACAGTCTACAACCATTGGTTACGATAATCCAGTGGACGAGTACGTTATTTCTAGTAGTAGGTCTATGATGAAGTTAAACAAGAGTGGAGAAAGTGGACAGCCTTGACGGACATCACTTGAGGTTGCAAAAGCAGATGACAGTTCGCCATAAGCTCTGAATCGACTGGTAGTGTTCGAGTAAAGAGCCTTCACAAGATTTATGTACTTCTGAGGTACGTTTTTCAATGACAGACACTGCCACAGAATCTCGCGGTCTACCGAGTCAAATGCTGCTTTTAAGTCAAGAAAGACCATCATTGTCGGACGCCGATAAGTATGCCTGTGTTCTAAAATCTGACGAATGGTGAAAATGTGGTCGGTTCAGCCACGACAAGGTCTGAAATGAGCCTGCTTTCTGGTCATTATGGTCCATTCACATAGGATCCAATACAACACACCCAAGCGAAAAATCTGTTTTCTTTCGAACACAATATTTCTGGTTTAACTGCAGTTTCACAATAAAAACAGCGAGAAGATTTTGGTGGAGTTATCATCAACATCAGGATAGAAAGGGAGCATACATCCGTGTAAACATGTTTTCACTTCATTTTTAATTGTTTACATCTATTTCAGACATATCAGAAGTAAAATGTTTGTCATTAATAACATTGAATGATCGTCACTGTATATCACAAATTGTTTGAAGTCGAAATTTTACTACTGGATACCAACTTAGTGATGCTGATGCTTAAGCGTTCGTCAGGAGGTCTGAGGACACTGGGGTCGACTTCTGGTGGAATCATGATTGTATGCACCGTTAAGGAGTCATGTGATAGGAAGAAACATTTATCTATCACCCCCTGATTTACACTAGTACCCTAACTAAGATCAATCTGTAATGAATACAACTGAAATATCTTTCTAAAAGTCGTCTTTCTAAATATTTTTCTATTTTCCATTCTTTTATATTGAAACAGCTTGAAGCGAATGGTCGAATTGTTCAGCTTACTGGATTACGTAATATTAGTATACCACAGGCTACCGAAGATCTCATGTTAAATAATTCATCTGATCACCGTGGACCATGTTTATTACGATTTACTTTCACTGATGGTCGTAATCAAATATTGGGTTTAGATATGCAGAATAAATCAGATTTGAAGTAAGCACCCAACTGATATATACACACATATATTGTATTATCTTTACGATCTGTACTGGTTGTATATTTTTCGTGATAGTCTGGATTCTTCAACAAGGCGTACTTATAATCATGTGGAAATTAATACTCCCTGTGAATTTCGGACCAGCGTCACACAACTTCACAGTACCTAGGCATTACCACTGAGACTTGGTGACCAGACTACCATCCATCAACTACGCAAAGTTATATTCAACGTGTCGTCTGAGTTGTCATCAAATAAATAGCTTATTAAAAGTGTGGAAACAAATTTTAAAAAATGCATCTTCTACAGCATTCTAAATGAATGTAGTGTCGGGTGTTTAGTTGTTTTGACAGGAAAACATGGTTGGAAATGATAAGAACTGGATGCATAGTGTGTGTGTGTGTTTGTGTTAAACGTCTTCTTGTTTATCAAACGATTCATAACGAGTTTTTTGCTAAGCTGTTGGATAACTCAGTCTTTTGATATTCAAGTCAACTGGTTTTTTGCCAACTACCATAACATGAGTTTTAATGACATATTTTCAGTAAAATGTCTAATGTTGTTGTTATCTATTATTCTACGTTGTCAGATCAAAGGTTACAGGTTAGAATTGTGTCTTACTGTTATAATATTATTATAGTATTTACCTACCCAAAATCGTAGCTTTAAGCTAATTACGTATCACTATCCCTTGGTTATTGATTTAAATATACAGACAAATATCATGATGATTTGTGATATGATATATGTGTATTCTGAGTCTAATTTGTTTTATGGTAAATCTTTCAAATATGTTCTTGGTTAGTTGATTGTAGAAAGCATTCGATGGAGACCGCTTGAATGCGTCTTGATCAGTTGATTGACTGATTGATTGGTCTATTTTAAGTCGTTTTTTGTTGTAGAAAGGAACTACCCTAATGTTGTTGGTTTACTTTTGTTGTTATCACACTGTTGAACTCTTGGTACACCACTTAGTATTAGTATTATTATTATTATTATTATTATTATTATTTTTAAAGAGTGCAAGAACAAAGATTGGTGCAGAATAATAAATGATTTCATTTTATTTCGTTAGGTTCTCATCAGCTGCTTACAACCTAAAATATTTGAGAATCAGCGTTATTACAGATATTGACATATTTATACATCAGAGGGTGATGAAGGATGAATGTATGTAACATGATGTGGCAAAGATTTCGTTAGAGTTAATGAGGTCATAAAATTTTTGTAACGAATATATAGAGTTTGGGAGGGAAGGCTCTAGAACATTGAGATAGTGATTAGAAATCATGGAATTAAAACACATTAGACGATTATGCAATGAAATAACTGGAAATAGATTAATGTTAATAAAGAGAGATACGAATTGAAATTGGTCAGTTATGAATGATGTAATTAAAAAATTCAGAAAGAGTTGGAATGACGTAATAAATAAAAAGGGGGAGTAATGTTAACAGGGCAAAGAAAGATTTATTACTGTTTCTTTTTGTATACAAAGATCTGGTTTTAAACGTTTGATTGCTATTGCTTCGGCGAATTTCAAAAGGTTTGGATGTGATTGTTTGTTGATCACCTTGAAAGACTTCAGTATATCGACTTCGTGTCCTGTGTCAAGGAGATGTCTTGCGACAGCGCTGCTAAATGCTTTCATTCCATTTAATCTTAAACTTTTCGGAATATGTTCTTTGAATCGGACGTAGGCTCTCTTTTCTGTTCTACCAATGTAACTGCTTTGGCAGATACATGTAAATTTGTATACACAGTTGGTGGTAACATGAAAGGGATACCTGTCGACCTTTGATTGTGTCAAAGAATATGTCGTTTTGGACAGGACAATCATTTTAGCTGCAGGATATATTTTTGTCAATGCAGTTTTTAGTCTCATATTGATTGACCCTGTGACATTATCGCCTTTGAATTTGAGTTGAATAAAAACAAGTTTTTTATTTACTATAGTTTTTTTGGGTATTTTATCTTCACGTTTTCCATATTTCTCAATGAATTTCAATGGGTATCCGTTATTTCTTAAACACTTTTTAACATTCATAATTTCCTCTTCTATTGTATCGGCAGTACATATTCTTTCTGTTCTGTGAAACAGTGTTTTGACAAGTGCCTTTTTATAATTGATTGGACAAAAGCTGTTGAAATTGAGATAAATACCATTCCATGTGTCTTTCTTATAAACTGAGCGTTGAACTGTGCCATCCTTTCTTCGTTTTATCGCTATATCGAGAAAATGGAACATGTTTTCTTTTTCATGTTCCATAGTGAAATGAATATTTGGATGAGCTTCATTGAAAAACCTTAACAGATTTGTCGCATGTTGTTGATTATTACATAAGATGAATGTATCATCAACATACCTCGAATAATACATCATCTCATCAATCGCTCCTTTGAGCTGGGTTCTTTCGAGGTTAGCCATGAAAATGTCTGCTAGGACGGGGCCTAACGGACTTCCCATTGCTACACCATCGGTTTGTCGGTATATAGTATTGTTGAATTGGAACTGAACATCTTTTGTACACAAGAGTAATAGTCGTTTGAATTCTATTGCTGGTAGAGGTAGGATATCAGGATGTTGACAAATTATGTCTATGGTTTCAAGAAGTGGTATTTTTGTAAACAATAATGTCACATCACAAATTTTAGTTTCTACTACTACTACTTTAAGTATTTGTGATTAGTGTAGTGAACAGAACACGGGTGGGGACAAACGAATGTATTTAGCACAAAATTACAGAGTTACTTTGTAAAATAGAAAAACACTAGTAAATCGTTAGTTTGCAAAATATCAATCCGTCATATCATACCGGACTGTTCCTGTTGCAATCATCAATCCATTATCTCACATTTCATTGTTCATGCGTTTTTTTCAAGTTGCACTGTATTCCCGCTCTTCCTTTCTTGATCTTCCCCCCATCTTCTGCTGCCAGACATTACGTTCTTTAACTCGCGTCATATACTACTTATATCAATATAATTAGCACACACCACAGTAGTAGTTCTTAGTCGCATTTCATAACATCCTATGTTTTTTTTCTTTTAAAAATTATCAGTCATTAATTAATGTTTCAATTTCAGTATGGATATTCCACCTGGAACAAAATTTCGTCTAATTGGTTCAATCCCATTAGTGATGGGGTTTTTATTATTATTATCTAAAAAGCATATTGTGGTACTCGGTGGAATTGTTAACAATTTAATACGGGAATGGAATATGACTAAGGTAAGTACTAAATATCACTACGTTTGCATTTGCTTGTTTGCTTTTCATTTGATTTCTGTTTGTCTGAAGAGCTTTTAACAGTTAACTGTAGAAACAGTGAACAACGTGTGTATTGTGTTCACATGTTTTGTAGTCTAATGGTGATTGTTTTTGATTAATTTCAGTATTTTGATAGATTGTTGTTTTCTGAGCTGATCTAATGCACATTACTGGATCCACAATTACTAACACGTCATAGATGAGGAAAAGTGTTAGCTACAAAATACTCACAACAGAACATTTTGAAACTTTGACAACAGTCATCGTAAAATAACAAACCATCCATCTCAGACAACATAACTCCTTCGAAGTCATCCATAATGTCATAAATTCCAGTATATTTATGATTGAGGTGGATGTATACTTAACATCCGTTACTACTAATTAGTTAATTTGGAATTTATGACTCAGTTTAATTTTATCTATGCTCAAATTCATAATTTGATAAATTACTTTTACCCTTTTTAGTTTCTTAAAGGAACAGATAATCGTCTGATCGGTAGTGGTGCTCCGATGTTTGTACCGTTCGGTAGTCGTGAAGCTTCTTGCCTTATTCAGACAGAAGGGAAATTTCTTAATCAATTACGATCAGATCGAGAGCGTAATCAAAGTAAGTGTGTGTGTGTGTTAGAGAAAGTATAATAAATTAAGTTTTATTTGTTACTTATACTATGTGCACATAAATTCCAACGTTGTATGAATACAATGACGTTGCGTCCCGTTGTATTTTTCAGTTCACATTTATGTGTGAATACACATGTCTCTGAGGTTGTGAACAATGAATAAATGATCTACATAGTTAGTGATTTGATATATTATTTGAAGGAGGCGCTTTAAACTAACAGAATTCTTAACTTAACTAAGTTTTAAGAGTTAAATTATTTCATATTCTTCCCTATATTTAAGCAATTTACATGATTGATACTTTTTAATAATTACGCAATGTTAAGTCATGCAGTTTCTGGGGTACATCAGTCATATCTCCTTCAGAGAATACTCCTTATTGTTGGCAATCTACTGTGTTTCAAAACATCACAAATATCGTGATAAAATCCCGTAGATATCTGATTTTCTTAAAATAGCAGTTCATTCACAATCATTGGATACAGGAATCGGCCTGTTAGAAAGCACAAAATACTAAACAATTCATCGTTGTCATCAACACAAGACAACATTTATGATAATTCATGGTTTTGTAGCATTCCTACAGTCTTTTCAATCGTCACTAAACTACTGATCCACTATTAAAGTGGGTTATTTTCTTCATTACGTTAGCTCAATGAACATCTGTCAATATTTTGTGAACTTCCGGAAGTTTCTACAGGAGTGAGAGGAAATCCTCGGAGTTATATTATGAAACCGTGTGAAAAGTTTACCCACGAAAGACAATAGAAGATGGTTGCGCAATATTGTGGATTGACTGGAGTTATACATATTGGATACTGGCTTAACCGCCTAAAGATTATGTGTTCATGCGTGAGACTAAAGGTCTTCAGTTTGATTGTTGATTGCGGAGTTGCGAACCCTCACTGGTGAGGAGCCCTAAGTCAAAATAAATTAGCGATCTATTGCTTCCATGTTCCGGTGGTTCTCTAACGTAGATAAGTTCGTGAAAGCAATAAAAACTGTAGTAATACTTTAGTTCAGGTATTTGTTTGACAGATCATTTTGAAACATGCATAACACATGTTTCTTAGTGTTTGTAATTTACAGCGACATTATTATTTTGCGTTTAAAAAGACAGGTTTCAATAATAATTCAAGTATACACGTTAATTATTTTCATATTGTTTATTTATTTAAACACGTAAACATTGGTACAACGAGGCACCAAATAGATATGCGCCACATAAATCATTCGATTCGTGTTAGGGCTGGAATACTGTCTGAGTGTTCAGACCAAAGCAGGTGGTTTTCTTAGAGGGCCACACCCGGAGCGTTTGACTTAAAAGTCTACTTCACAAGTTAGTAGAGCGACGTCAGGAGATGCAGTCCCATGATAGTCGGTGACCAACGACTAGTCCATATTCCATTTTTTCCGTCATGATCCTGGAGCCCATGTGCACAATTGGTTTGGAATCAGGGTTTTCCCAACTAACTCCTAAGTGGACTCTCCGTGTCCACCAGCCCGATTAGAGCGCCGAACATTCACTTTTCGTTCTCTCATTTTCGTAAACAACAGATCAGCCGCTAGGATTCAATGAGTAGGACTTCCCTGTCAGTAGCTGTATGCACGTGGCCACGTGAGAGCATTTGGAGGGGGGAGAGCTGACTCTCCCCTCCCTGGGCCATACTAGGGCATTTTGAGGCAATTATTTTCATAACTTTCTTTTATGTAAGCATGAATATGTATATATATGTACACATTTACATTTCAAGTGAAATTCGATTCATTTCAAATGATTACAACTAATCGTAATGAAGATCAAGTAGAAAGTGAATTACAAACATTATTCAATGAACATCGTAAAGAAGTATTAGCTGAATTGAAATCATCAACAACTTTATGTACACCTTTATCATCTCATAATCATATTAGTGATAATGATGTCACTAGCGATATCAATAATACAAATGATCATCAAAGAATATTTTCTAGCAATAAACCACGACGATTTCGACCAGGTTTATCAAGGTAAATATTCTTTAGAAACTGTTTAGTCGATATCTATTACTCCATAATGATCATCTTTAATCGGTTATTAGTGATTGAACTCATTTATTTCGGAAATTATTAAAAAGTCACTAGTTATAAATACTTATCAGAACTTTGAAAATGTGTTTTGAAGATTAGTACAATCAATCATCAATGAAATGACAGTATTACTTAGTTGATTACACTGTGACGATGATTGTTACAATTATTGAGAATCAAAGTTTAATCACTAATATAGTTATGAACTAGTACTGATGAGAAGTTCCAAAATAAGACAAAACAATTAGTGTTTAGTGCTTTAAATCAACTTTCATTTGCTATAGAAAAGTGGCTTGAAATTAATCTCTGTCGTACAGCTGTTTATATTTGAACACATAAATATTGGTACAAAGGGGCACAGAATAGATATGAATCACCCAAGTCAGTTGATTTGTGTGTGAGCTGTCCAGACCGAAGCACATAGTTTTCTTAGGCGGTTAAACCAGGAGCTTTCAACCTGAAGGTCTGATCCACAAAGTAGTGGAGCAACGTCACCCATGGTAGTTGGTGACCAACAATAGGTTCATACGACATTTGTTTCTTTAGAATCTTGAAGCCAATGTGCACGATTGATTTGGAATCAGGGTTTTCCAGCTAACTCTCCTAAGTGGATTCTCCGTGTCCACCAACCCGGTTTAAGCGCCGGACATTCACTTTTCGTTCTCTCGATTTCGTAAACAACAGGTCGGCCGCGAGAATTCAGTGGTTAGGACTTCCTTGTCAGTAGCTGTATACGCGTGGCCATGTGAGAGCATTTGGAGAGGGAGAGCGGACTCTCCCCACTCTCGGCCGTACCAGGGCATTTGAGGGCGTAACATTGAGATATATGATATATAATATAAAGCAATAGACATTGATGATGGAATGAATTAAAACTACGAAGATTATAAACAATAACTATTTATATTGTAAATAAACAAGTGAGAGACTATTTATAGATGGAATTGGAAAACCAATGAAGTAAGGTTGTGTAACTATATATAGTCTGGAAACTGGTAAGATGGAGTGTGTGATAGTATTTAACAACAGAATATTCACATATGTTTCAGACTAGTTGAATTTAGTTATAAAAGAGATGGAGTGGTAAGGTGGTAATTGTGTACAATACAAAATTGGAGAGTTACGTAATAATTGCGTAAGGTTTGAAGAGATTCAGTCAGCTACAACGTAGGACCAGGCACATATATGCATCGATCCAAGTTGCCATACCTCATTAGCACAACAAGATGGACACCAAATTCATAGAATCAGTTAATTCAATGGTGATAAGATATAGAAGAAAGATTATATATAAAGATATAGTACAGGAAGAAAGAATTAGTTCGTAGAAAGAAAGATATGAAGCGATTTTAATCTCTTAGTTTAAGGGAAGATAGAGAGTGTATACACCGACGCCACTGTGATCAATTCTGAGCCATGTCACCAAGAGTCTCCAACCATTGGTTTGAAGAGATCACATAAGTTTAGAGAATTGAATGTATGAAAAAATAACTGCGACCAATAAAAGGATAATTTTGGCTTAAATGAAATAAGAATTAATGTAGTAAACATTGAATAACACAATAAAATAACAATTATACTACTAATAGTATAAATAATTACAGGAAATTTTGTGAATTTGTCAAAGTGATGATAAATTGATTACTGTTTCGCTCTAAGGCGAGATATCCGTCTGTCAATTAAGGGACGAGTATACTGCACGACAGTTAGTTCTGTTCAATTTACGGCTACGAAATATGGCCATTACGAGTAGAAGATACTCATGAGCTACTAGTATTTGATCACAGATACCTTAGAAATATTGCTCGCATCTGATGGGATTACCGAGGGGTAAGTAATAGTAAGGTTAGATGCAGGATATCAGATAATGATGGTAAATCAGTTGATAAGGTTGTGAATCTTCACCGACTGAGATGGTTGGGCCACGTGTTACGTACGTCTGAACACCGATTGCCACAATGCTCAATGCTGAGTAGTATTGAGAGTGGTTGGAAAAAAGTTAGAGGGTGGCCAAATCAAAACGTGGCATCAGTGCTTGAGGACACTAACTTGTGGTCTTAACCATGTTGGTGAATGCAGATTACTCGGTTGGGGTCCGCATGATTGTCTTTACCAATGGTTGTAGACTCTTGGTGACATGGCTCAGAATCGATCGCAATGGCGTAGGTGGTGTATACACTCTTTGTCTTCCCTTAATCTGTGAGACTAAAATTGTTTCATATCTTTCTTCCTGTCAACTAATTCTCTCTTCCTGTACTATGTTCTTATGTGCAATGTTTCTTTTATATATTACCACCACTGAATTAACTACTTCTATGAATTTGGTGTTCATCTTGTTGTGCTGATGAGGTATGGCAACTTGGATCGATGCATATATGTGCCTGGTCTTAGGTTGTAGTTGATTGACTTTCTCATTCCAAATACAGAATGGTTTTTGCCAAAAAGACGATGAATAAAAGTGTGGCGTCAGTTATTATATTAAGCCCATATATCTTATTCTAGCTTTCGGACAGCCCATTCTATTCTTTCTACCTGAGTCACATTTTGACCTTGTTATTTATTCGCTTATCAATCTTGACGGGTTTTATATGAGCGCGTAGGTGTGTGTAGACTTCTTATCTCATTACTCATCACATGTCTGTAACCTATTTCTGTGTGACTATAAATATTGATTAACTCTTGACTGAAGGGGAGTTGGCTTACCCGTCATCTCCACTGGGCGTCGCTTCTGTTCTCTCCATTCCATTCTCTTTATGTACAAAATATATGTATTCACAAGTCGATTCTCGTTATTTGACTTATTTAATTGCGTTATTGACTAACGCGATGTAAGTCGATGATTATATACGAGGATAGGCGACATATAAATTTAAACAACAACCATCATTACAATCTCCTTGGAGTCAGATCTCGGGTCACTAAAGTGGAGAGCTCTTTTGACAACATTGTTCGATCTAAATGACGATTAAATAACGGGTCTCCACAAAAGTTCTAGTAATTATATACAGACATAAATGATGGCTATCAGTGATACATATTACAGCTTATTTAAAACTTGTCAGATGATGGATGTACTTGCATATTAGAATCATTGTTCATTTCGGGACTCGAACTCATTACTATCCACTTCAAATATTAACATATTGTCTATCTAGTTACTGAGTTCGTTCACTCTCACTTGTATCTATGTAAATATGTATATGTATATAACATACATCGTGTTTTTTTCTTCTCTTTTACTAATCAAATTTCAGATTTTATGAACTTCAATCACAAAAAACAATGGAATATGATATATCTATAGCCAAATTATTATCTTTAGGTTATCCATATCAAATAGCAAATCGTGCATTAAAAGAAAATCATAATAATTATCAAATTGCTTTAGATTATTTATTATCTAAATCTACATCAATTATGAATATTGAAGATAATTCAATGATGAATAATAATTATTCTGTTAATAATACATCACATGGAATTCGTTCACGTGGTATTCATGTTAATAATAGTCGTAGTAGTCGAGGTTATGAACGTGGTCATCGTGGCAGGAGTCGACATGATGATTCTGATGGATATGAATTTAATTCTAATCGAGTAAGTTTATTGTTAACTCATAAATAACAATTCTATTAATTTACTCTGTGTATCCAGTTTTGAGCTACACTTCCTTTTATTGCTAACCAGGTTCAAACTTATGATTGAGTGCTTGAAATTATTGTCGCTATTTAACGATCACTGGTTGTGGATATATTTTGATTTTAACTGTTTATTTTATATGCTAATCAATTATTACAAACTCAACAGTTCCATGTTCTATAAGCAAAGATGGATGATGACTAGCAATGGAATCTAGGATAGGTGTTTCGTCCTATTTTGGGATTCGTCAGATGTTATATTATACGTGTTTACCATTACAGAATGAAATGTGCTCATTCAATGGATCGATCAATAAATTATTCATAATTAGCTTAGTTTAAACAATAAATGTTTGCTGGAAATGATTTTCACTATCATACAAGAGAGAAACAATTAGATAACTTTGGGCTGCACATTGATATTAAACTACTTTTATTTTTCAATATCGTATTGTTGTTAAGTCTTCTAAATCTATATATATATCGTCTCGTAGAAGGGTTTTATTATGATTGGATTTACGCGTGTCCGGGTTGACTTATTTATTTATTCTAGTTACTTACTACTTTTCTTACGCCTGCTACACCCAATGGAGCATAGGCCAAAGACCAGCATTCTACAACCCACTATGTCCTCGGCATTCCTTTCCAATTCTGTCCAATTTTTGTTCATTCTTTCCATGTCTGTCTCCATTTCTCGGCGTATTGTGTTTTTTGGTCTTCTTCTTTACCCGCACTGGCCTTGAGGATTCCAAGTGAATGATCGTCTTGTGACTCAGTTCGGTGCTTTCCTCACTGTGTGTCCTATCCACTTCCAGCACTTCTTCCTGGTTTCTTCCTTCACAGGGATCTGGTTTGTTCTCTCCCACAGTTGGTTGTTGCTGATAGTATCTGACCAACGGATCCAAAGTATTTTGTGTGGACAACTGTTATTACTAAACGCTTGTATCTTCTGGATGATGGTTGTGGTAGTTCTCCAAGTTTCCATCCCATACAGTATAACCGTTTTGACATATGTATTGAAAATTCTGAATTTGGTGTTGGTTGACAGACAGTGGTTTTGAGTTCCAGATGTTCCTCAATTGTAAATATGCTGCTCTTGCTTTACCGATCCGCGCTTTCACATCTGCATCAGATCCACTGTGTTCATCAATGATGATGCCCAAATATGTAAAGGTTTTTACACCTTCCAAGGCTTCTCCGTCATGCGATTTTCCCCCTCGAAATGCAAAATGTTGCTTCAGGATTGGGTTGAATCGACACCTAAACTAATGATAAGGAGTGATGAAGTTGAACATGATGACGCTTCATTTGTCTTAGGAGTCTCATCAGCCCTTGTGGTCTGGTGTGTGACGAAATCTCAGCACGGATACAGATGGCTGACTAGCTTTTGCCAACTTGCATCATTTATGGAGTAGGCGAGATATCCGTCTATCAACCAAAGGACGGGTTTACTGCGCAGCAGTTGGTTCCTTCCTACTTTATGGCTGTGAAACATGGCCAGTAAGAGTAGAAGATATTTGTATGTTACTAGTATTCGATCATAGGTGTTTTCGAAGCATTACTCGTATATCATGGGACCACCGAGTAAGTAATTCAGTTGTTAGGAAACGGTTACTAGGTAAGGATGGCAAATCCATTGATGAAGTAGTGAAACTTCATCAGTTGAGATGGCTAGGACACATGTTACGTATACCCAACCTAATCACCGATTGCCCGACGTGCGATGTTTTGTGGTGTAGGAATAGTTTGGAAGAAATCTAGTGGCGGTCAGATCAAAGCGTGGTACAAATCCATGAAGTTACTGACAAATGGACTGAGCTATGTTGGTAGGTGTAGACTACCTGGTTAGGACCCGCGAGATGATAGCAACCGATGGTTAGAGACCTTGAATGACATGGCTCAAAATCGTTTACAATGGCGCAGGTGCATCCACTCTTTGTATTCTAATTCTAATCTTTTGAATTCTCCATGTCCCTTTCTTTTTCTTCCAAATTTATTTCACTGGATTATACTCCTTGAATAACATCTTCAAACTCTAATGTTTGCGATTACTGCTTATGTTCTTACTACCTCTACAGCCACAGGATTTGAATTGACAACTGCATCTCTGTGCTAATTTGGTATAGCAACTTGAACTGATGTACGTACGTACGAAGTTCTACGTTGTTACTGACTGATGTGTGATTTGATTAGTGCATGTTGTGTTGTATAGGTGAATCTTGCTTTTCTGTTTAAGTATGTTGGGACCTACTGCTACTAAGGCTGCTGCCACACTGATAGTCTTCTCCTGCATTTGTTGTTGCGTGTGTTATTGAAGAGCCAGATTATCTGTGAAGTCTAGGTCGTCCACCTGCATTCTAGTTATACAGTCTTATTACTCATTATCTTATCTATATTAGTTGACTCAGTACTAAATACGCTCCAACTTCGCAATACACTCACTATAGTTACATTAAGTAAACTGACACATTGATACATCAAGCGTGCATTTACAACTTTTTTAAACAATCCTGTTAAAATTCAATATGAATCTACCTAGGAAACAAATTAAAAAAAGAGAAATATTCTCTTTGATAACCCGTTGTATTGATAAGTTCGTGTTCTAAATCAGTCAGTCAGCTACAACGTAGGACCAGGCACATATATGCATCGGTCCAAGTTGCCATACCTCATTAGCACAACAAGATGGACACCGGATTTATAGAATCAGTTAATTCAATGGTGATAAGATATAAAAGAAAGATTGCATAAAAGGGTATGGTACAGGAAGAAAGAATTAGTTTGTAGGAAGAAAGATATAAAGCGATTTTAATCTCTTAGTTTAAGGGAAGACAGAAAGTGTATGCACCACCTACGCCATTGTGATCGATTCCGAGCCATGTCACCAAGAGTCTCCAACCATTGGTTACGGCAGTCATGCGGACCTCAACCAAGTAGTCTGTATCTCCCAAAATGGTTCAGACTAGAAGTTAGTGTCTTTAAGCACTGATGCCACATTTTGGTTTGGCCGCCCCCAACTTTCCTCCAACCATCTCCAACACCGGTTAGCATTGCACGTCGTGGTAATCGGTGTTCAGACATACATAACACGTGTCCCAACCATCTCAGTCGATGAAGATTCACAACCTCATCAACTGATTTACCATCATTCTCTGATACCCTGCATTTAACCTCACTATTACTTACCCGGTGATCACAGCAGACGCCAGCAATAATACAGTAAGCCATACAAGTTAGTAGTTGATTATATAAACAAGAGTTGCACACATCAAATTAGATAGGATGAATGTTATTATTATTATTATTATTGTAAGCTGAAAAAAACAGTGATCAATGGAGATGAATGATGTTAGATTATTGATAAATAACATTGGAAGATTATCTAAGAATATTGATAAACGATTCAAAGTTAGAAATGTAAACCACTGAATGCTGGCTCTGTGATCCGAATATTATAGATGTCCTGTAAGAACTGAGATTTTTATTTCTACTTTGAATTCTTATTAAATGATTATTGTAAGATAAATATCTACATTGTTATTGTACTTGTTAAATTTCAGTCTTCTATTGGAACTACAAATGATCATCATACATTGTTGATTCGACCATTAACAGGACTTACTCGATTAGATGATTTAATTGTTGATTCAAAACTAACAACAACATCGAATGCATTATTATCAGCTTCATCTTCATTATCATCAAATATTATACCAAAAACTTGTATTCTACCTGTTGGTTGTCCAATTCTAGCACAAAATATAACTGGTGATTATGAAGAAGCTCAATTAATTGGTCATTTCTCTGCACAACAATTTAATAAAGCATTTAATGGTAAAAATGTCATTATTGATGATACGGGTTCCAGGGAGAAGGTTGTACTTGTTACTTATCATCATCAACAGAAGAATAATCCTGAAATAATTGTAGATGAAGAAGAAATTGTACCGATCAGTTTGATAAGAACATTAAATAAAGAAAAGGTAAGTAGTAGTATGTTCACTGTACATATGACATAAATTAATGCGTATATGTGTATGTGTGTCCAGTGTCAGGCAAGGTTGTTTACTCTCACCCTTTGTCTTTCTCCTGGAGATCGACTGGATCATGAAGACATCAACATCTAGGGAGAACTACGGGATACAGTGAACAGCTAAAATGCAGTTGGACGATCTAGACTTCGCAGATGATCTGGCTCTTCTATCGCACATGCGACAACAAATTCAGGAGAAGACGACCAATGTAGCAATAGCCTCAGCAAGGGTAGGTTTCAACATACACAAAGGGAAAAGAAAGATTCTCCAATACAACACTGCATGCAACAATCGAATCACACTTGATGGAGAACATTTTGAGGATATGAAAACCTTTATATATCTGGGCATCATCATTGATGAACACAGTGGATCTGATGCAGATGTGAAAGCGCGGATCGGTAAAGCAAGAGCAGCATATTTACAATTGAGGAACATCTGGAACTCAAAACCACTGTCTGTCAACCAACACCAAATTCAGAATTTTCAATACATATGTCAAAACGGTTATACTGTATGGGATGGAAACTTGGAGAACTACCACAACCATCATCCAGAAGATACAAGCGTTTAGTAATAACAGTTGTCCACACAAAATACTTTGGATCCGTTGGTCAGATACTATCAGCAACAACCAACTGTGGGAGAGAACAAACCAGATCCCTGTGAAGGAAGAAACCAGGAAGAAGTGCTGGAAGTGGATAGGACACACAGTGAGGAAAGCACCGAACTGCGTCACAAGACAATCCCTCACATGGAATCCTCAAGGGGATGAATAGGAAGACCAAAAAACACAATACACTGATAAATGGAGACAGACATGGAAAGAATGAACAAAAATTGGACAGAATTGGAAAGGAATGCCGAGGACATAGTGGGTTGTAGAATGTTGATCTGTGGCGTATGCTACATTGAGAGTAACAGGCATAGGTAAGTAAGTGTATGCATTTGCATTCATGTGTATAGATGAGAATGTGCTTGTTTATATTTTGAAGGTCTTTGAAACATTGCTGTCTTTTTTATTAAAGTGCAACAGAGTTATCCAATTTCTTACTTTTTTTTTCTAGAGAAACAAAACTGATTTAGTCAAGGGTTTAAGCCTGAAGCATCATTGTTCATCTATAACAGAAGGATAGTTTAATAAAACGTCAGATTTCACAATAACACATTTCGTCTTTATACATAGTTTTTCCTTGCCGAAAGTACAACTAAATGAAGCCACTTATATATACTGTACTTTTTGTAATGCGTTAGCTTCATACTTTTAAGGTCTTATCGGTTTCCTTGCCACCGATAAGACCTTAAAAGTATGAAGCTAACGCATTACAAAAAGTACAGTATATATAAGTGGCTTCATTTAGTTGTACTTTCGGCTGTGCGGTCACATTTCTAGTTCATCTAGATGATCTTTAATCAAAACCTCCTCTTTCAAGTCTGTTAGCGGGACATAGACTGGATTAAAGGATGCTCAATGCTCGATTGCTTTGGTGGACGCTGATTAGCTAATTCTTATCCAATCACTACTAGTCGATACTTGCAGAATACTCTGGAATCTTCTCATGTAAAAACTATAAATATACTAACGTTTTCCCTATTGTGCTTCAACCTTGTTATTTGGAATATAATCTCTTTCCTGTTCAACCGTGTTCTGATTTGCGGACTTGTCGAGTGAATCGGTGTCCGAGAATACTATACTAAGCAATAGGAATAGCTAAGTCATAACCGTAGGAAAGAGATTATAACAAAGTCGAACAAGAATAAAGTATCTTTCTACAATGTTGGCAACTTAAGATGTCACAACTTCTTTTATATCACTCGACATCCCATAATTAATCTGTATAGTCCATTCATTTGGTCACTTTCTTTCTGATTGTTTTCTCACTTCTAAGTGAATAATTTTATTGTATGCATTTTTATTCAGATTACTATAGATATGGTACCTCCTGCACCATTGGACAGGATACTACCATATTGTGTTCAATCACAATCTGAATATACAGATGCCAATCGATATGATGAAATTCCTTCTACTGATTATGGATTTACAAGTCGACCATATCAATCTAGTAGAGGACGCAGAGGTGTTGGTGGTGGTAGTCGTAATCATAGAGTGTTTCGTGCTGGAAGAGGCAGTGGTGGTAGACGTTCACGTTGTAGAACTAATCACTTCTGATAAAGAAATAGCAATTTTAATAAATTTATTACTTTTCTTTTCATAATTATGCTTGAAATCAGTAATTTGCTTTGTAAAAATGTGTACATACGCTTTGTTTTGTATCAGAAACATTTCTCTACACCTATTCTCTTTCTTCTTCTTCTTCTTCTTCTTCCCCCTCTTCTTCTTCTTCTGCTCCTCCTCCTTCTTCCTCTTCCCCCTCTTCTTCTTCTTCTCCTCCTCCTCCTTCTTCCTCTTCCCCCTCTTCTTCTTCGTCTTCTTCCTCTTCTTTATTATTGTTATTGTTGTTGTTGTGTTGTATGAAATTGTATTTTAATATGTTTTGTGTTTTGACTGAAATGTTTCAGTAAAACAAATGAACGGTTCAGTATAAACTTCAGAAATTGTCTGTTACACATATGTATTTAATATACTGTACATAGACAAATTGTTTCTTTCTATCAGTATTGGGTTGTGGAAATTATTAAGTTATTGATTGAGATCATGAACTGATTGATGTTAGACCACCATTGAGAACCTGAAAGCACTGGATGGACGTTTCGTCCCATTGTGGGACTCCTTATCATCACGAGATTCGAACTCAGGGCTTTCAGTCTCACGCGTGAACGCCTAACTTCTAGACCACTAAGCCGGCCGGCATCCAACAGTGTTAATGTCTAACCTCAATCAGTTCACGAAATTGCGCAACTATCTTCCATTGTACTGGGGTAGATACCTATCTCTACTCGACATGGATTCTATATTTAAAACTAGTAATTGATAAACGTTTTATTCATTTCACAGGGGGATACTTATGTTATCAGCTGATTTAATAATGTTCTCATTACTTTCAGACTATAAAGGCTGCCAAGATCGATAAAATAGTATATGACGCTATTGTTATATATTAATCATAATAAGAGTTGTATTTTATAAACATACAATGCTCTGCCACGTTGTTCCAATGAATAAATAAGCGAGTTTGCGGTTTCAAGTATTTCCTCCATTTCCCTTCTGTTCGTATTAGCTAGTAATATCATTGATTGTCGTACAAGTTAAAGCTTAGTACATTAAGTCTGTACTCGCTGAATGGGTTACAGTTTATCTTATAAATAACATCTACTGAATAATGGACGATTGTTGTACATCAGTAACTGACGACTAACAGTATATGTCATAAAAATGGGACATATATTTTTGTTTAATTCTCTTGTCAGTAAATCTCACAAACCGCTTTTAGATTAAGGATGTTTTAGGAATTAAGTGAAGTTTTCTTGATATCGTGTGTATATATTATATGGCCCTGAATCCGACTCCAATTAGATGTCCATGTCACTGCTGTACTGGCTTTGCTGAATGCGTCAGATTTAAGATTGAGTTGCTCGTCGATTGGTTCGTTTGTCGGACCCGTCTGCGTAGACTTACAGGGTGTGTCTAGTTCGAGATGAAGCTTACCACTTTAGTTGTGCCGTAGTCTCCGATTTGATCGTATGGTCGAAAACTGCGTTTTTTATCGACTGAGCTGGCTTCAGTGAGTTTAGTCGTCCAAAGTATGGAGTGCGGAAGGTTTATCATCGGCGTAGTTTTCTGCATTAGGCTTGTCGCCGGCGGGCTTATCACTTTTGTGGCCCGTTATTTTGATGCCAATTAGATTGGTCTAATGATTGTTTTCGAAATATACACCTTTGCTATCCTTGTGTACAATCATTGACTTAGCTCGCGTTGGCGAATAACGGGATTAAATAAGTCAAATACGAGAATGACTCCCGAATTTACATGTTTCATACAATTGTTGGTCTGAACAGACAATCGGAGATGCAGAACAAAATAAGCTAAGAGGAGAGAGATAAGCGAAACTAAATGACGCGCAGTAAAGAGGGTAATTGAGCCAACTCAATTTAGCGAAGCGTGAACCAATATATACAGTCGAACCAAAATAAGTAATGAACATATGATGAATGAGATAAGAAGTGCATACACATATGCTCATATAAAAACAGTCAAGGTTGATAAGTGAATAACTGGCAAGGTCAAAATGTGACTAAGATGAATAAACAGATTGATCTGTCCAGAGTTTAGAATAAGTTATGTGGGCTCGAAATAGGACCAGCCAGTACATAAATATGAGCGATTCAAAACCAACGGGTTACGTTATTTCGCTACTGGACTCATAATTGAGATGTTTAGTTTGCAATGTTAAAATATGTAGTGTTTCACATGATTGGGAGAAACTAATGTATTTTGTTGTAGGTGGGAATGTGTTGATAATCACCATAAATTTCGTATGCCGTGGTGGTGATGGTGTGTCAGGGAAAAAAGATCAAATATTTCGTATGTTTTAGTGATTTTGAGTGATTGTTTGAATATGTCTTATACTTCTTAGACATAAGCTTTCCATACTGATGATGTTCGTTGGCTTGTGTGTTTTCCATTCTGATTATTCAAGAGGTTTATTTGGTTATTGATGGTGATATTGTTAAGTCATGCTGAAGACTTGAACCATCTGCTTTAGGAACAAGTAGTTTAATCCATCGTACCATCTCTAAGCGTTTTCACTATCACATACTACCAGGTTCCCATTTGATGAGAATTTAACGATATTCTATTTGTAATGCCTAGAAATTTCAATACAACAAAGTAATAAATTGATGCTTAACAAAAAGCTGAATGATAATTTGTAAAGGAAAGTAGTAGAGTAAATGGTTGTGTAATCGAAAAATTAACTGAACAATGATAGTGTTCAATGAAGGGTAGTCTATTTAGAAACTATAACCAGGATAAATTTCTTTTAGTTAAAAAGATTTTCTATAAAGAATGTTGTATAAGTATTACCACTGGCTTGTATTCTGAGCACTATCACATAGAGTCTAAAGCTAGTGAGCCAGATGATCTATAGAGCTCAACATTAGTTGTCTGATCAATGTAAAGAAATCAAAAAAGATTCTTTTCACAATATGTACAAGAAAATGAACATGTTCTTAAGGTAATTATAATTTTTTGAGAATGTAGTGCATTATTCAAAAGCATTACAGACAGAGATGGATGGTGTCTACTAGTGGAATTTGAGATGCGCGTCCCATTTTATCCAGGACCCGTCAGTTGGAAGTATATGCATCCCAGAATTGATGTTCATTCTGGGACTCGAACCCAATACCATTCGCTTCAAACGCCATTGTGTTACACACTGCCACTAGGTCCAGATAGCCACTGGCTTATGCAATGAGGTAACGTTTTAGTTCATTTTGTATTGGTTGTTTTGATCATCCCATTGATGTTTAGAACTGCAACTGATCAGTCTTATTGGCATATGGGCATCCTATACGGATTGACTCGATATTGCCTTGAGTTACAAGCATTATAAGCAGAGACGTATGAAATTTTTACTTTTTTCGACCAGTTACTTAAATATTATTTCAGTAACAATGCATTATGTACAAACATTTGCCGAAGAAAATCTGCCAATGTCTAACTAAACAAAATTAAAGAGATAAGCATTGACTCATGTTATTTTTCTTCTTAAGAATACCGCTTCATTTTTTAATACTATCCTTTAAACACCAGCATAATGTTCTTTTGAGTTGTGATTTTTCGTTTCATTTCCTATCTCTGCACCGACTCCAGGTGTAACAAATTGGTTCGACGCAAACTCGTTCCAGATCCTACAATAATGATGACTGACTGAGGATCATCTCGGAATTACTGAAAAATGTCAAATGTTTAGATAGGCATATGTATATATAATTTTATTGATTTGGTGTAGAACACCTACTATTGTGAATGTTCATCGACTGTGGTTTTCGGGATACAATCGACCACCATCAACCTAAACGTGTAATACTGGCTGGAGTAAGAGTGATTTAGAAGTGAGTAAAAAGATAAAGATCAAAGGCATGACATTACTTAGTGAAATCACTGACCGTTGATTTTAAATATGTTGATATGCAGATACTAACTTAGTTAGGGTCTGGATGATAACGATGATAATAAGTTTGAGACATCGAGTGATTTGACAGAGAAGCGAACAGACTTTTAGGAGAATTGTCTATAAAATTTACTAGTTACTATGAACTGATCACATAAGAAAAATATTCATGTTGTCACTGGTATTTAGTTCAGTGATTGATTATTGATGTTTTAGTGAGAATATGTAGTTGTTAATATTTCACTACCTTGAGATTGAGAATCATCATTAACGCCACTAGGTGATTATCAGTGTAAGCCATTAGGTTTTCATTAACTAATCAAAGGCTGTTGTGTTTGAAATGAAAACGTAGATTATATAGTGTCTTCATGTCTATCTTCATGGGTGTATATCAGATTAGAGTTTTTAAGTTAGTTCCATTCTTTTATTTATTTATTAAAATACAAAAACATTTGTACAATAAAGCAGCATATAGATATGTGCCACATCAATCATTCGATTTCTGTGAGGGCTGTGATACTACCTGACTACTCAAACCGAAACACACAACTTTCCTAGAGGGACACACCCAGAGCCTTCGATCTCAAAGTCTGATCTACAAGACAGTGGAGCAACGTCAGGAGATGCAGTCCTATGGTAGCTTGTGACCAACAATAGGTTCATACTCCATTTGTTTCTTTAGGATACTGGGGCCCATGTGCACCATTAGTATGGAATAAGAGTTTTCCAAATCCCCGAGGCGGATTCTCCATATCCATCAACATGGTTAAAGTGTCGGACATTCACTTTTCGTCCTCTCGATTTCGTAAACAATGACGCTTGCACGAGAAGGTGGTGAGTAAGACTTCCCTGGCAGTGTCTGTATTCGCGTGGCTGTGTGAGAGCATTTTGAAAGGAAGAGCTGACTCTCCCCACTCTCGGCCGTACTAGAGCATTTATCGTATCTGACTTACATATATAGATAAGATGTACGCAGTTAATTATATCTCATTGTTATGTCCCAGTGAAGATTAAATTACGAGTAACGTCTGAGAGCTATTAGTGGACTAATATTATATATATATTCCTATTGTATAGGTGCTCAGTAACTAGAGTGTGTATATTTATATTCCCCTTACTGTAAGCTTCATTTTGATCTATATATTATTATTGTTATACGATTTACTGTTCTTAAGTTATGTTCAGTTTATTGATTACAGTCTCCCACGTTCATAGCCACATTTTGACTTGATCTTGCATAAATGTTATGTCCTATTTTATGGTGTGATGTGGTCTGTTTGTCTGGTATATAAACCAAGTATATTTGAAATAAATGATTTTCATAGTGGAAGCTGGTATTGGCGTTCTGGACTCAACAGACAGGGTTAGGCAGGAAACTGAACCAATAAGGACGCTAGGCTGCTCGTATCGATCAACATTTCATTGGTTTGGCACAGTACTAAGATTGTATAAGTCATATTCTGATTGGCTACCTTATCACATGATAAATTCTTTCTTCTTCTTTCTTTCGCCTGTTACTCCCAATGGAGCATAGGCCGCTGACCAGCATTCTCCAACCCACTCTATCCTGGGCCTTCTTTTCTAGTTCCATCCAATTCTTGTTCATTTTTCTCATGTCTATCTCCATTTCCCGGCGTAATGTGTTCTTTGGTCTTCCTCTTTTCCTTTGACCTTCAGGATTCCATGTGAGGGATTGTCTTGTGACGCAGTTCGGTGCTTTCCTCAATGTGTGTCCTATCCACCTCCAGCGCTTCTTCCTGATTTCTTCCTCCACTGGGATCTGGTTTGTTCTCTCCCACAGTAGGTTGTTGCTAATAGTGTCCGGCCAATGGATCTGAAGTATTTTGCGTAGACAATTGTTAATAAACACCTGCATTTTCTGGATGATGGCTTTTGTAGTTCTCCAGGTTTCTGCCCCATACAGTAGAACTGTCTTGACATTTGTATTAAAAATCCTGACCTTGGTGTTGGTTGCCAGTTGCTTTGAGTTCCAGATGTTCCTCAGTTGTAAATATGCTGCTCTCGCTTTGCCGATCCGTGTCTTCGCATCTGCATCAGATCCACTCTGTTCATCAATGATGCTGCCCAAATATGTAAAGGTTTTTACATCTTCCAAATCTTCTCCGTCAATTTTGATTGGATTGGTGCATTCTGTGTTTTATCGGAGAATCCTGCTTTTCCCTTTGTGTATATTGAGACCTATTGCTGCTGAGGCTGCTGCCACACTGTTCGTCTTCTCCTGCATCTGTTGTTGCGTTTGGGATAGAAGGGCCAGATCGTCTGCGAAGTCTAGATCATCCAACTGCATCTTAGATGTCCATTGTATCCCGAGCTTTCCTTCAGACGTTGACGTTTTCATGATCCAGTCGATCACCAGGAGAAAGAGAAAGGGTGAGAGTAAGCAACCTTGCCTAACACCGGTCTTCACTTTGAACGACTTTGTCAACTGTCCTCCATGCACGATTTTGCAGTGTAATCCATCATATGAGTTCTGTATGATATTGACTATCTTCTGAGGCACGCCGTAGTGTCGAAGAAGTTTCCATAGTGTTGTTCTGTCCACGCTATCAAATGCCTTTTCGTAGTCAATGAAGTTGATGTAGAGTGATGAATTCCATTCAATTGATTGTTCCACAATTATCCGTAGAGTTGCGATTTGATCTGTACACGATCTATCCTTACGGAATCCCGCCTGTTGGTCACGAAGTTGGGCGTCTACGCAGTCCTTCATCCTGTTTAACAATACCCTGTTGAAGACTTTTCCCGGTATTGAGAGAAGAGTGATGCCCCTGTAGTTATCACACTTGCTGAGGTCGCCTTTCTTCGGTATTTTGATCAGTAGTCCTTCTTTCCAGTCTGTTGGTACTTGTTCCTCATCCCAAATCTTATTGAAGAGAATGTGGAGTATCCGTGCAGTTGCCGCTACGTCTGCTTTTAGTGCCTCTGCTGGGATGTTGTCCGGTCCTGCTGCTTTTCCACTCTTGATTTGTCTGATGGCCATGCTGATTTCTTCAATTGTTGGTGGGCCAACATTGATTGGGAGGTCCGTCGGTGCTGCTTCGATGTTGGATGGGTTCAGTGGAGCTGGTCGATTCAACAGTTCTTTGAAGTGTTCTACCCACCTGTTTTGTTGCTCTTCAATGTTGGTGATTACCTTGCCTTCCTTGCTTTTCACTGGTCGTTCTGGTTTGTGGCGATTTCCAGAGAGTTTCTTTGTCGTGTCATACAATTGTCTCATGTTTCCTTCTCTTGCAGCCTTTTCCTCCGTCGTTGCTAAATCTTCCACATATTTACGCTTGTCGGTTCTGATGCTCCTCTTCACTTGTTTGTTTATTTCCGTGTATTCAGCTTGTGCCTTGGCTTTTTCTGCTCTTGTTCGGCTGGTATTGATTGCTGCCTTCTTGTTCCTCCTTTCTAGAATCTTATCCAGTGTACCAACAGTGATCCATTCCTTGTGGTGGTGCTTCTTGTGACCCAGGACCTCATGACATGTTGAAGTGATTGCCTCTTTGATCCCCTTCCAGTTGCTCTCCACAGTAGTTCCTTCTCCATTGAGTAGATCATGAAAGGCCTGGAACTTGTTGCTGAGGTCTATCTTGAATTTGTTGAGTTTGTTAGTATCCTGGAGAAAGGCCGTATTGAACTTTTGTGATACTGTCTGCCCCGTTGTCCAGTGCTTCTTGAGTTTCAATTTCATCTTGGCGACCAGTAAGTGATGATCTGATGCTATATCAGCTCCTCTCTTGGTTCTCACGTCCTCTATAGTCCTCCTGAACTTTTTGTTGATGCAAATATGGTCGATTTGGTTTTGTGTAGAGTGATCCGGTGAAGTCCATGTGGTTTTGTGTATGCGTTTATGTGGGAATATGGTGCCGCCTATGACCAGCTTATTGAAGGCACATAGGTTTGCAAATCTCTCACCATTTTCGTTTCTTTCTCCCAGTCCGTGTCGTCCCATGATGTCTTCATATCCAGTGTTGTCCGTTCCAACCTTGGCGTTGAAATCTCCCATCAGAATGGTCAGGTCCTTTGTTGAGCACTTCTCGATTATTGACTGCAGCCTATTGTAGAATTGATCTTTAGCGTCTTCATTGTAGTCGTTGGTAGGCGCATAGCATTGGATGATGTTCATTGAAATGCCCTCTTTCTTTGTTTTAAACGAGGCTTTGATGATCCTTGGTCCATGAGATTCCCATCCTATAAGTGCATTTTGCGCTTGTTTACACAGCATCAATGCAACTCCTTGTGTATGTGGTGCATTTTCTTCTTCATGGCCGGAGTATAACAGGAGCTCTCCTGAAGTTAGTCGTTGTTGTCCAACTTGTGTCCTATGTGTTTCACTGATCCTAAGTACCTCTAGCTTGTATCTTCTCATTTCTGCAGCAATCTGGAAGGCTCTTCCGTGTCCCACATTGTACGAACATTCCATGTACCTAAATAAATGGTTGCTCTGGTTGTCAGAAGGGGCATCGGCCTCGTAACTTCCGAAGGGATTCGGCTTTCATCATGAGGCGTCATAATTCTTTTAGATGAAGATCTTCTGACTCCCAGGGCAGAGTTTAAAAGGTTTGAATAATTTTTTCTGGTTAGCGTATTTTTAGCGAGTTAGTTTTCTACGGGATGGGGACGCTAACCCCATGCCCAACCCTCCTCCGTTATCCGGGCTTGGGACCGGCAGTAGCCCCCGGAGGGACTCCAGGCGGAGTTCACATGATAAATTAATCGTGTAAAATTCATCACATACACTACCATACTAACTATTTAATATTTAAATAATAAAATATCCACATATCTCATCTATTTTAATTATCAAAAACATTAAACATTGTAATATTCAAGTAAAATTGGGTAGTGGCTAGTAGTGGAATCCAGTTTGATGTGCGTTTCTTCCCATTTGGTACTCGTCAGTTGGATGTAGCTGTAACCCAGAGTTGATGTTCACTCCCAAATAAAACGAAACCCATGTCAAATTGGATTCCACTTGCTAACCACTATCCATGTTTGCTTATAAAGCTTGTGACTTAAGGATATGTCGAGTTAATTCGCACAGGAGGCATATATACCAACAAGAAACCGATCTTCGGTATCATTACTCAGGTTTGATTTGATAATTTCGAATAAACTGAGCATTATTTATTTATAAGAAACTGATCAATTACAGTCATAAATAACAATGAGAAGATACAAGTAAAACAAGAGTAAGTGAGTTTAAACTTCACCCCATTGTACAAACAGGTGGCTATCACCACTCAGTAGCTATGTGGATAACGCGATGGCGTTTAAAGTGAACGATATTGGGTTGTAGTCTCAGAGTGAACATCAACTGTGGGATGCAGATGCATCCAACTGACGAGTCCCAACTAGAACGAAACGCGTGTCAAACTGGATTCCACTTGCTAACCACTATCCATCTTTGCTTAAAAAGCTTATGAATTAAGGTTATATCGAGGCAATCCTCACAGGATGCACATATGCCAATATGAGACCAATCATTTGCAGACCTAAGTAACAATGGGAAGATACAAGTAAAACAACACCAAATCAATTGTACTATTCATATCTTGAAAGTGAACCAATCTAATAAGAACTAAAGAATCAATAAATTGCATGATTATCTAGTATTCCATTTGATTTCCATTATTGATTTTTTAGCTTTTCATTAAGGTCGATTTCTATATTAAAACGTAGAATACTACTACTTATTATTATTAGTAGTATTATATCAATAATAGTATATTTCTTATTGTTGTTGTGGTTATCGTTGCTTGTTTATGATGCTTTTACCCCATTTAATTTTACATCTATTAGAGAATGACAAATTGCTTCATTATAACCAAATTTATATTGAATGTATGAAATGGTATTTTAATGAAAAACAACCTTTAATTTGTACTTTAATAATAATAATAATACCACTACTAATAATAGTAATAATGATACTGCCACTACTACTACTACTACTAGTAATAATAATAATAATGGTAATAGTAATAATAATGGTCAATGTTTTTCTCATGCGTTCTTACCATAACATTCCACTTTTGACTAGGTCTCTATTAATCATAGTTACTAATGGAAAAATCAGTAAAAAAAAGGTAAAGTTATGTAACATTCTATAAAAAGATCATTTCAATGTAATATATATACACAATTATTGTATAAAGTTCAATGATACTATTTTAATACATTTGAATTGGATTGTATGGAATGTGTCTAGATGTACTTTGTTATTGTATACTTGGATTAGACTTGTTGTTATTGTCGTGGTGCTGGTCGTGGTGGTGATGGTTGTTGAATAAAACCGGATTGTGTGTGTGTGTGTGTATGAAATTGTTGAGTTCGTTGGATAGTATCAGAACGGGGGGGTTTGTGGAGTTTTACGTAATTCACTAGTTAAATTCACGAGTCAATTGAAGCTACACCATAATTGAAAACCTGAAAGCACTGGATTGCCGTTTCCTCAACAGTGTGCATACACGATCCCACACCCCATGAGATTTGAACCCAGGACCTATCAGTCTCGCGCCAGGCGCCTAACCAAATCTTTTCTATTTACCAAATTCTTCTACGTACAATCCTTATCATGTTCTTATGAATAACAACATACTTTTAGATTTAATGAAGATTTTGTTGAGTCGGCTTTCCAAGAACTGCAACGGAGCCTCCAGAGGCCCTAAAGGAGCTGAAGAGGTCTAGCCAATCAGAGCATGATGGAGCTCTCTAGAATATCAACGTGGCGTGCTACTATTGGTCAGTAGCATAATATATCCTTCAGCGGATTGGCCAAAATATGATATTGATTTAACAAATGCTAACATCTATAAATACCAGTGTTTTTCTGTACAAAAATGAATCTTTGGAGTAAAGTGTTTTTCGCTTATTTTGCGCCTTTTTTCTCGAGTTCAGGTCGCTGCATAGTTCTAGTATGCGGGTTACCAGAATAGCTTAGGAACCGAGTAAAGCGTCCAAATCAACAAGACTTATCAGATTTATTCACCGGTATATTTCTTGTTATTTGCCTTTAATGACCGTCTTTCAACTAACAAAAAGATTATGTTATGATGTTATATAAATAATATGTGGGGCCCTACATAAAATCGAACGATGTTATCGACGAGCTTACCACCTTAATGGCCCTGGGATCTGACTCCAATCACATCGTATGATTGATTGTTATCTAATTATTCATGTCAGCTATCCTCCTATATCATTATCAACTTAAATCATGTTAAGGAATAATGAAATTAAGAAAATCAAACATGAGAATGGATGTTTTGAATATGTATGTTTTTTTACAGTCGTTGATCGAGACAAATGACTGAAGAAACGAAACAAAGAGAAGAAAGTGAAGCGAAATGATGCACAGTAGAGAAGATGTATCAGCCAACTCGACTTCAGCAAGAGTTAATCGATATTTATAGTGAGACAAAGATTAGTAACCGATGTGCAATGAGTAAAATAGGAAATGCACACACACATACGCTTACATAAAAACAATCATGGTTAATAAGTGAATAATTAACAAGGACAAAACGTGACTCAAGAAGAATGAATAAACTTGTCTGTCCAGAAGCTAGAATAAGTTATATGGGCTTAGCATAACAACAGACACTACAACTAAAATCACGAACTGACTTTCATTAGTCAACTACTGAAGAACAGGAATCATTGAATAGTTATTTCGTTGTAATATATGACTCCTTTGCACCATATCAGACGTGAAACAAATATTATCACAATAGCTGTTCTCGCAACATTGAGAACTGACGGATTTTATACATGTAAAACCACTGAATGCCAACTTTTTGAGTTAAAGGGTAAACATCTGTCATTAGGCTGTAAGGTTCCAGGTTCTATTCTTGGTGTAGTTTTGAATACTGGCTATTGAATTTGATAACTGAATCTTAACATATATTTATATAATTTATAGATAGTACTGTAGTGAACGAGAACACAAGTGGGGACAATCGAATTTATTCCATTAAAAAATTACAGAATCTGAGTACCATACAGTAAATACTTCATTTGAAAAATGTCAATCAAATGTCTTGAACTTGGTTGTGTTTTTTTTTCGTTTCCACACCAATCATTCTCTGTTCTCATTCTGCTCTCTTTAATCTTCTTACCCTTCTGCCTTCAGACATTCTACTATCGATTGATGATACAGACTACTTATATATCTGCTGAAGTCAGTAGCACACACCATAGTACTACATTTACAGACAGTAATGTTAAATCCTATCACCATTAATGATTGATTTATTCATATTGACTGACTGTTAACTTACAATTACTGGCATTTTCGATAACTAATTCATCATTCTTGATAACACTGTGAAACTTAAGCACTGTTCTATTGAAATATTTTATAGAATATTATTATTTGTATAGTCAATCATACATTGTCTGTAACAAGTTTACTTAGATTCCTTAAACGTGAAATGAACATCATCTTAGAAGAGTGAAAGTGTGATGTGTGCTACCGATGTCCATAGATATAAGTAGTATGTATCATCAATCGAAAGTGAAATGCTTAGAGGCGAAGAATTAAGAAGATTGAAGAAAAAAGAATGATTGGTGTGGAAACGAAAGAACAATAAAGTCTGAGACAATTTATGGACATTTTGCCAATGAAGTAGTTACTGTATGATTCATAGATTTTACTAAGAGATTCTGTAATTTCTGTGTTCGAATACATTCGATTGTCCTGACTTGTATTCTTGTTTACTATAAAAGTATTTATAGTTTACAGAAAAGAAAACCGATCATTGAAATATGATTATAAGGTACTTTTCGAGCTCCTCAACTTTACATGTAATTAAAGAAACTGAATTTTTCAAGCTGGAATATACTCTGTCAGATTACTAACAAATGTCATTGTTAAAGTACACAAAAACAAATGTGATTACCACTCTGGATAATAATTCAGTACTACCAGGGTAGGTTAAGTGTAAGCACAAATTGTTTTTGAACACATAATGGGGGTTTCAATTTTCGTATAGCCAAGGCTTCAATAAACCTTAGTATAAGTCCTTAAAGGATTTTTATAACACTAAAAATGCTGACTTGATATCAGCCTCATGACCAGTCTCAATCAAATGTTTCGCAATTGAGGATAGACAGACAGTCCTCAATTGCGAAACATTTGATTGAGACTGGTCATGAGGTTGATATCAAGTCAGCATTTTTAGTGTTATAAAATCCTTTAAGGACTTATACTAAGGTTTATTGAAGCCTTGGCTATACGAAAATTGAAACCCCTTTAAATGTCATTACTATTATTATTATTATTATTATTATTATTATTATTAATGGCTTTATTCAATATTATATTTTGGTACAATATAGAATTCTCAGCACAGGGTATTTCAACAAGTTTCCTACACACAAAAAAATAACAGGAAAAAACACAAAAAAGGGGAAAAAGGTATTTAAAAAAATCCGAAAAAACTGTACAACTTTTCAAATTAGAGACATGGTTAAGAATGCAGGTTATTGACCAGGTTAACTCTAACGACCTGTTCGTCACAGAGTATATTTGCTAGGTAAGGTATTATAGAACTTTTATACTTTTCCTTGTGTGCATGGATTTTAATGTAATTACGTCTCGTTCTACCAGAAGATATACAAGGAGAGAGATAAGAGTGAAGGGGATGGCTAGTATCTGATAAAATAACACCTGCCAGGAGTTTGCATGATTTTAAATGTCTATCCACAACCATACTAATTATGACCTCGAAAGATTCACCACACATCTTGCTAACTGTGTTATAACCCTTCAGCACTCTCCGCAATACAGCAAAGTCTTTCCTCAAAAGACCGGGAAAGAATAATGGAGAACAGTAAAGAATAATAGGTAATATGCAAGAATTGACAAATTGTAAGAGTAAATGACGAGTAATCTCAATAGCATGCAATCTCTTTATGTAGTAAGTCAGATGGAAAACCTTCGATAAAAATACAATGTGAGAAGACAAAGAGAGATAAGAGGAAAAGGTAACACCAAGACAATTGACCTTCGACACTGTGTTTATCAAAGAGTTTCCAATGGCACAAGCATTATGGGATCTCAAAATGGTGTTTAGATGCCGTTCATGTCTCATGCTAAAGTTAACAGCTTGGCATTTCGACAGATTAAGTATAAGACCATTACCAACAGACCAACAATCAATACGAGACAAAACCTCATTCATTTCTATGGGATGTAAAGAGGAAGAGACAAGCATACATACAGTGAGATCATCCTCATATTTCACAAAAGTGTTTTCTGTGGAAGATGTCAGATCATGCAGAAAAAAAAGAAAGGCGGGGTGAAAGAACAGCTCCTTCTGGTACGCCTTCATGAGACAGTAGGGACTCTGAACACTTTCATCCAAACACAGTGTACTGTTCCTTTCCAGAGAGATAGGAACATAGCCAGTTGGTTATCCAGCTGTCAGTGTTGGCGCTGATTAATTTGTTAATTAAACGTCGTCATGGTATAGAATCTAAAGCTGAAGTATAGTCCAGAAAAGCGCATCGAACATACTTCCTACCCTTTTCTAAGTTGAACACTATATTGTGATGCAGAACAGCAACAGCATCTAAGGTGCTTCTTTTGCATCAGGTCCTAAAATCGGGATGAATCAAGTGTCATGTATCTACTTATCAATTTTTTTTGGTGAGACGATAATTTATGGACGACCTTAGAGCGACGCTAAAGTGGCCTTGAGAATGTCCACCTACTGACTATGGCAAAAGGAGGGTTTCAAACCTGTGTGAAGAATAAGGATTGTAACTTACAGCTGATGGTTAGTCTTGGGACTAAGAGTTACGGTTTACATAATAAATTGACATCAGCTATAATGCCGAGACTCTATTTAAACAAATGGATGAATCAATTCCGCGCCGAAATCCAAGATCCGTTATCGTAAATCTGATTGGTTCATCCATAAATTATCGTCTCGCCATTTTTTAAAATAAAGTTGAATTACTGTGTCTGACAATGTTCTTAATTAAAAACTCCATTTTTTCTCCAAATGTATATACTGTTACAGTACAGTACAAAATATTGTAATTCAAAGAATATATCTATTGCTTATTAGATTTAAGTGTAAGAAATATTCTTTCATTTCATGATCTGCCTTGAAAATGTTTCTCTCAACGTTTTACTGTGTTTATGTAGTACGGAATGTATTTACCAAAGATATTATATTGAAGGTAAGACTCCCTAAGTTAGTTCGTTGAGTGGTTGTCTTGGAAAAAAATCCCTTGACTCCACCTGTAGCTGTTCTAGGACTACTACCGGTCCAAAGATTGATTAAAGGGGGAGGATTGAGCATGAAGTTAGGAATCCCATCCCGTAGAAAACAACCTTTGTAAGAAAAAACACTAACCAGAATAAACAAATCAAATCATTTAAAATCTGCTCTGGGAGTTTAAGAAAGAATTATGTCACCTCATGATGAAAGCTGAGAAACTTTGGAAGTCACAAGGCTGATAACCCTTATAACAACCAGGGCAATAATTTTTATAGGTAAATGGAATGTCCGAACAATATAGGAGACCGGGTGGAGCAGTCAAATAGCAACAGAAATGATGAGATACAACTTGAAGGTGTTCGTGATCAGCGAAACCCATTTGGCCCAATCTAAACAGAAGAGGATAGATTAGCAACAGGTAACAGACTTAATTGGGAAATACATTTGTTGAACTGTAGAGAAAGTTTGTTTTCATTTAATAATTTTTCGAACTGAATTGTCTAAGTTTAATTCTGTAATTTGACCCATTGAGAATGTATGCATTTGAATTCATGAAGGTTTATCTAAGACTTGAATGGAACTTATGAACTACGTTATGGTGATGTAAAGATTTGTTTTTATATCATTTAACTTCATAGGTGACAAAATAGCTCACAATGCAGTGTGGGTTACTTATATCCATATAAGTAGTATATAACGGTGTTCAGGCATAGAATGTATTTCAGTAGAAAATCGATAAAGAAAGAATGGAAACGGAACTCAATTGGTATGAAAATGCATGAACAATAAAATCTGAGACAATGGACTGATATTTACAAAAGGAACAGTCAATTTTGAGACGATGGATTGATATTTTGCATATCAACTATTTACTATATGGTTCTCAGATTTTAGTGAGATGCTCTATAATGTTATGTTCAAATACATTCGATTGTCCCCACCGGTATTCTTGTACAGTACAGTAAGATTTATCCTACATTAAGACTTGCTTGAAAGTACTTATTTAACTGATAAATTGGTCTTACAATATCTTATAATTTCAACCTACTGTGGGAGAAAACAAACCAAATCTCAGTGGAGGAAGAAATCGGGAAGAAGTGCGGTAAGTGGATAGGACACAAATTGAGGAAAGCACCCAATTGCGTCACAAGGAAATCCCCCACATGGAATCCTCAAGGATAAACGAAAAGAGGAATACCAAAGAACACATTATGCCGAGAAATGGAGATAGACATGAAAAAAATGAACAAGAATTGGATGGAAGTAGAAAAGAAGGCCCAGGACAAAGTGGGTTTGAGAATGCTGTTCGGCGGCGTATGCTCCATTAAGAGTAACAGGCTTAAGTAATTAAGTAAGTAATATCGTATAATTTGCTATTTGGAACTTACAAAGGAGTACAGATATGTGCATCATGTCAACTTCAATTATATTTACCAGTTTATATGTAAAAGAAAAGAAATCTGATCAAGTTTATAAATTGATCAATGTTAGACTACTAGTGAAAACCTGGAAGAATTCGATGGCTGTTTCGTCCCAATATGGGACTCGTTGGCAGTTCGTATCCACAGTCCCTCTTCCAGGTTTTCAATGATGATCTAACATTGATCGGTTTATGATCTTAATGAAAACTCAACAATCTCCACTATCCTATACCAAGAAATAAGATTTGTTGTTCTCATATTCTAGTACGTTCCTGAGAAATCGAAATGAATAGTTTTACCTATTCAAATTATTATGATTATCAATCTTGTATTGGTTTAATAGCTTTAGTTACCAACGCTTAGTTAAGTAAAATCTAATTTGATTTTCTTAATCTTTGCATTTTATTTAGTTGTTAACTTGGTTACTATTACGTAACTTTTAGCTTCTAGCCATTCATTCATTTGACAATAGACATGATGTTGTCATTTCATAGTCTTTCATAGTAGACAAAAGATATGAGATGTTCAATGTATTATACACTTTCCTGATGTAGTTGTCAAGGCAGAAAAAAAGGATTTTAAACCAGATATACACATCTAAAATAATATAGTTACCGATTTTGTCCCCCTGTGGTGATGACCTTGGTGAAAAACTCCGTTACGTAATACTGTTTTTTTTTGCAAGACTTTAATCATAACTTCTTACTCTTATATTCTTGTTTAAACCTTTTAACTATTACGTAATTCATAGCATTAATATTTCATTTTGAGAAAAAAAAATTCTGTTTCCAAGCTTTTCCCAGTTCTTTCCTGTTAGAACATTCATATATTTAACCTTTAAATAGACAATGATTCTCGTATAGAGTTTTTTCTAATTTTCACACAATTATTGTCGTTGATTAGTTGATGTTTGAATGCCAGATCTGATTTTAATAGTTGAGATCATGAATGAATTGAAGCTAAACTACCATGCAAAACCAGGAATCACTAGACAGCCGTTTTCTTCCAACTGTGAGACTCTTCAGCAGTGCACATTCACGATCTCGCCTCGCGAGATTAGAACCTAGGAGCTATCAGTCTCACATGCAAATGCTCAACCATTAGAACACTGAGCCGACATCCAACGATGTTAATATCTAATTTATTATGTGTTTTAAACATGTGAAGAGTATATATGAAATATAAATTAATTTAAATCATTCTGTCATGACTATTATTCTACTTGCGTTCAGTAGTATTGTAAAATCATAACTATTGTTAACCAGTCTTATATGGTCATAACCTACTTTGAAGTCAAGTTATTAATCTTGCAAATACTTACTTACTTACTTACTTACTTACGCCTGTTACTGCTAATGGAGTATAGGCCGCTGACCAGCATTCTACAACCTACTCTGTCCTGGGCCTTCTTTTCTAATTCCATCCAATTTTTGTCCATTTTTCTCATGTGTATCTCAGTTTCACGGAGTAATTTGTTCTTTGGACTTCCTCTTCACCTCCTTTTGCTTTGAGGGTTCCATGTGAGGGATTGTCTTCTGATGCAGTTGGGTGCTTTCCTTAATTTGTGTATCCTATCCACTTCCACCACTTCTTCCTGATTTCTTCATCCACTGGGATCTGATTTGTTCTCTCCCATAGTAGGTTGTTGCTAATAGTGTCCGGCTAACGAATCCGAAGTATTTTGCGTAGACAACTGTTAATAGACATTTGTATCTTCTGGATGGTGGCTTTCGTAGTTCTCCAAGTTTCTGCCCGATACAGTAGAACTATCTTGATATTTGTATTGAAAATTCTGACTTTGGTGTTGGTTGACTGTTGTTTAGAGTTCCAGATGTTCTTCAGTTGTAGATATGCTGCTCTTGCTTTGTCGATTCGCGTCTTCAAATCCGCATCAGATCCACCGTGTTCAACAATTCTGCTGCTCAGATATGTAAAGGTTTTTACATCTTCCAAATCGTCTCCGTCAATTGTGACTGGATTAATGCATGCTGTGTTGTAAATCTTGCAAATAACGTGTTTAATCATTCCACTAAAGGTTAATAAACAACCCTTTATATAATATCATCATCCAATGTGTTTCTAAATTTAAAAGTACCTTCTGAGGAAGTTACATTGGTCAGAGATAGAGAAGAGCTTATGTTATTATTCTCTTTTATTACAACTCAGCTATTCCTATTGCCTTAGTATTCTTGGACACCAACTCAGTCGACTAGTTCTCAAATCAGAACACAGTTGAACAGGAAAGAGATTATATTCCAAATAACAAGGTTAGATGGAAGTAGGAAGCATAATAAGAAAAACGCTAGTATATTCATAGTTTTTTACATAAGAAGATTCTAGAGTGTACTCCGAGTATCGACTAGCACTGATTGGATATGTACTAGCCAATCAACGTACACCAATGCAATCATCATGCATGGAGAGTGCTTTAATTCAATCTATGTACCGCTAACAGCTTATCTCAGATCTTGTTTGAACATGTTTTAATGTATTTACATTCAGAAGAAGAAGTACATTAAATAACAGTCTTTATATATGTTTAGTGGATAACCAAGCCCCATTCTTCAGAAGCTTGCTGAAGCTATTACTTTTGAGCGTTGGAAAACTGATTTTTATCAATATGGAGAAATTATTTAACCTTTTCAACCTGTTTTGATAACATTGACTCTATGGAATGAAGTTCTGAAACTCTCATATCTTTTTGTCATCATATCATTTATTCAACTATCTCCTATCTCTTGTTGTACTATTTCTACCCCGAAGAAATGCAGATAAAGACAACTAGTGTAGCAGTAGCCTCTGAATCAGTAGGCGTCAACATACACAAAAGAAGAAGAAGAAAGATCCTTGAATACAACACGGAGAACACCAATCCAATCACAACTGATGAAGAAACTCTGGAAGATGTGGAATCTTTCACGTATCTGGTTGGCTGCATCATCGATGAACAAGGAGGATCCAATGCAGACTTATGAAGTGAAATTGTTGAATAACCAAACTATTCATACTAGTGTTTCTCTTATTATGAGCTTTATTTTGATCTATGAACTATTATTATACGATTTACCATTATTGGGTTATGCCCAGTCTATCAATTACTATCTCCTACATTCACAGACACATTTGGTTAATTTTTGTACAAATGTTGTTTCCTATTTTATGGTACAATGTGGTCTGTCTGGTTGATATAGAAACTCAGTATGTTTGAAATAAATGATTGATATCACAGAGGCTGAGATTGATGTTCTGGACTTAATTGGCTGGGCTAGGCGGAAAGCAGGACCACTCAGGACTCTAGACTGCTCGTACAGGTTTTATACGTCACTAGTTCGATTGATATTTCACTGCTCTCTAATTGGCCGTATCGTTGTGTTATACAATAAACAGGGTAGTCAGGTTCACAACTTATAACAGAAATAAAATGAATTGTCAAGTTATTTAAATGAAAAACTTTACTGAGCAAAGATGGATAATGGCTAGCAGATGAATCTAGGACGTACGTTTCATCCTATTTGAGACTTGTCAGCTGAATGTACCTGCATCTCAGAGTTAATGTTCACTTACGGACTTGAACCCAGTACCTTTCGCTTTAAACGCCACTGATAGCCACTAATTATATTTGTTTATAAAGCTTGTGAATTAAAGCAATATCTTGGCAATCCGCATAGGATGCACATATGCCAACAAAAGACTGATCAATTCCAATCCTAAATAACAATGGAAAGATACAAGTAAACAACACAAACTGAATGAAATACTTTACCGTTATTCATTTTATTGTTGTTAATTATTACGCCATTTGTTTTCACTATTAAAATAGAAAGATACAAAATTCAATAAAATCATTATGATGATATTATTTAATGGATTTCGTTTTTCGCGGGTGCGGACGCACACACACACACACTCATAAAAACATGAGTAATAGTAAATATAAACAAAATTGAACATTTGAACCACAAAGAAGATTTATGACAAAAACAATGAACTTTGTTTAACACAGCCGACGAAACATACACAATACATACAAATGGATTTATTAAAACAAATGATGAAGAAATCTATACCGCTAATTTTAAAATAGTAGAATATTTCTCTTCAAAATCAAGAAAATGAAAGTGAATAGAAAACGAATGATTAATGAGGGAAATTTTTAACCGTTTACAATTTCCCAACACATGTAGTAGTAGTAGTAGTAGTAGTAGTAGTAGTAGTAGTAGTAGTAGTAGTAGTAGTAGTAGTAGTAGTAGTAGTAGTAGTAGTAGTAGTAGTAGTAGTAGTAGTAGTAGTAGTAGTATTAGTGGTAGTAGTAGTAGTAGTAGTAGTAGTAGTAGTAGTAGTAGTAGTAGTAGTA